>NC_041396.2:308171525-308484724 GCF_900747795.2 Erpetoichthys calabaricus | reverse complement strand
GCTACATAGTGTTTCCGTCAAACATCGGGGTTAGGCCTCCTATCGCACCTACAATGTGCTACTGTTATGGTGTATGAAATCTGTACATTTTGGTTTAATTTTCCATTATATTTTGTTCGAGACAACACAACAGATGAACTACATTTAAGACAAATCAAAGCAGGTTTTCTTCCTTTACACCTCACTTTTAAAACAGCTGTTTCAACATTGAAAGGAAGACATGCTGGTGGCTCAATTACTTTATAACCTGGGAAAGGAAGACTGAGCCGATACCTAATTATTTTACAGCCTGAGAAAGGAAGATCTTCGGACACCTCAGAGAACATAAAAGGTTTTATTGTTTGGGTAAACGGACAGTGAATTAATTCTTCATATTGACAGCCAGCCAATCAGAATATCTATCAATCATATCTTGTAAAACCCCCTGGTACCATTTTAGAATAAATATGCATCATCTGAGAAGAAGAAGAGAACAAGAAGAAGAGAAACAATGACGACGGACGAAGATGTCACTGGTCATCAGAAAAGCATCATGGACATTGATTGCTAAATCAAACGCCGCCCTGGGACATTCATCCTTGACATCTGTAACTTTTTTGTAAGCTTTTTCTAAAGACTATATATATCCAGACTTTCCTATCAGTACTTATTTTCTATTATTCTTGGTTCCAGTGGTATTATTATTATTCTTGTAATAAATACCATGTTGCTTTTAACTTTCTATGCTTTGTCTTAATGTCTAGAGTGATTGAAGTAATAACATTGTATGTTGTTCATGCCGATAATAAGTAAGTCTCTTGAAGTGCTGAGTGACAGGCTGTCTTATGCCTAAAGCACTTGTGTGGTTTAAAGTGCTAGAGGTTACTCAGTGTGTGTGTGTTGTGTGCCATTCATGGTCACTGTTGTGGTCTGTGTGTCTGCGTATAGCTATGTATGTGTGTGTTCATCTTAAAGTGCATCAGTAGACCAACCCGATAATGAACTTGACGAGAACACTTACCCTTCAGAAAACAGGTAAAGGGTAAGTAGAGGGAAATACTACGATAATACAGCTACGAAGACCCCCTTGTAAGAGGACCCTCAAGTGGAGTCTGAAAATTAGAACAAAATCCGGCAGGACATTTGTACATTTTGGGCTGCCTACATCTGAATGAATTCATTTCCTATTTTATCTTCATTGTTTGTTCATAGTCAGTCAGATTTGCCTTTGCTAAATTATTGCTGTCAATGTACAAGCAGTGGGATTTCTGGTCTAACACACAGTTGAACCGCTTGAACCAGATTTTAATGCCATGAGATTTGCTCTACTAAGTTGAGCGAACGAGAAGGACATTATATGTGTATGTTTGTGGTTTTCTTAACGGCCACATTTACTAGATAGAAGTTCAGCTTTTTGTCCTGCCTCCTTCAGACGTTCTTGCCGAAAACATACAGCATTGAACGGTGGATGATGTACAATTTTAGACATCAAATAGGATCGATATTGACTTTATTTCAGACATAATTAGGGGTCCAAGCTTCTGGAATTGTATTAATTGTATGAAGTGTGTTCAAGCAGCACACCTGTGGATCCCTGTTGTTGGTTATTCTTATTTTTTGATTTATGCATGTTTATCCTTACATTTTTTAACAATTTCCTGTGTTATTATTAACTTCTTATGAAACTTTTTTATATACAAGTAACTTATTTAACTGAATTTGTGATAGTTGTTGTTATTCAATGATTTCATTAATATATACATTATGTAAATAACACTGGTGTATATATTACTGAAATCATTAATATAATTTATTTTGCATTGTTCAGTAGTTCTGTTGCATTTTTGAATAACAAAAATAATATTGAGAATTGTATGACATTATGGTCACGTGACCCTAGTGGTCCAATCACCTCTACACCCTCAGCTCTATCCTGATTATTACTAAACACTAAATCCAGACAGGCTTCACCCCGTGTTGGTGTTTTAATATGCTGTGTTCACAGTCACTGATTACTTCTCAAAACTCCTGCTCTTGTGCTCCTCCACCTGCAAGGTTATCCCAGTTAATATTTGGATAATTCAAGTCCGCCACGACTATGACATCTCTTTGTAAACTTGCCATGAGTGCCAACATGTGCCACATGCTACAGTGCCTACAGTTAGACTCATAATGGAGAGCACCACTTATCTGCCTAATAATCGATTTCACAGCTGGACACTTAGGGGAAAACATTCACGCAGTATCAACATATTACTTGTTACACACCTCATGTTTTTCAAAATAAAAAAAGATATTTTTACTTTTATAATTTTTTAAATAAATGGATCATTAATACATGGTGGCACAGCGGTAGTGCTCCTACCTCGCAGTTAGGAGACCTGGGTTTGCTTCCCGGATCCACCCTGCGTGGAGTTTGCATGTTCTCCCCGTGTCTGCGTGGGTTTCCTCCGGGTGCTCCAGTTTTCACCCGCAGTCCAAACACATACAGGTTTGGGCGCATTGGCGATCCTAAACTGTCCCTAGTGTGTGCTTGGTGTGTGGGTGTGTGTGTGTGCCCTGCGGTGGGCAAGTGTCCTGCCTGGGGTTTGATTCCTGCCTTGCACCCTGTGTTGGCTGGGATTGGCACCAGCAGACCCCCGTGACCCTGTGGTTAGGATATAGCAGGTTGGATAATGGATGGATGGATGGATCAATAATTAGGAGTCATAATATCTTCAGAAGTCAAGTCAATCAGCTTTATTGTCATACCATCCTTACACCACACTGCAAACAAAAAGTAAAGCAAATTTCAACCATCTCAGTATACTTAATTATTAACAAAACTTCACATAAAATAAATGTTCTTTTAGCATATGGAATCTTATATAACCTAACAAAACTCACTGGCCTTAAAGGTTATGTCAATATTAAGAATATTTTTTTAGATCTGACCAAATCCTTTACACTGGAGCTTTTCCAGGTGTGTAATATTGAAAGTGGCCACTAGTGGGAGCAGCTTACTAACAGAAGAATCAGCTGATCTCACAGCCCTGAAAGCCATGTGACTGACTATGTGATCACTTCAGCCTTTTGGGTTCTCATTAAATTGATAAACGAACTGATGTTTGCTAGCAGTAACATTTAAATACATCTGTTCAAGTGTTTTATAACACTTAAACTGTTATGTTTTTAATATATTTTGACTTTTTTTTTTACAATCCACCTTTACTTCTGACATTTATCACATATGTAATACAGAGTGTGTCCACTAGACGGCGCTGCTGTACTGCAGTACAAGCCCTCAGTCTCTCCTGTTAAGTTGCTGCCCGTCTGCCTGACTGGTTGTTTCTCCATTTCTGGTTTCATGTTTGTGTTCTCCTATTTCATTGAATGATTTCTGCTTTGAGGTTTTAGATTTCTGTTTAGTGCCTCTGTGTGACTGGAACAGCCAAATCAGAAATGTTCTTTCTTTTTAGTTTTCTTTCATTTCAGACATTCTGGTGTATTTTTGAAAAGGTTTGTTGTTTCTTATACTATAAAATTAATTTATTTAATAATCTCCTGTATAAAGCTAGATTCCCCCCTAGATAGATAGATAGATAGATAGATAGATAGATAGATAGATAGATAGATAGATAGATAGATAGATAGATAGATAGATAGATAGATAGATAGATAGATAGATCTTAGAGGCACCATTTTGGCGACTGACCAATCAGTGACCCCTTCTGTCCATCCCTTCTTTCTTATCCGCAGTTCTGTTTCAGTTTTGTGGAGGGAGAAGGCAGGGCTCAACCCCGGATGGGGTGTCAGACCACTGCAAGGCCCACAGACACTTGTACCCACGCCAAGTGTGTGTCAACTGACCAAGAATTTGTATTTTTAAGGATGTCGGTGTTTCCAGGGTACCAGTAGAGACAAATCTGGGGACAAGGAGGAGGAGGTGCAGTTTATTATTTTAAAAATGGCATTAAGTGACACAGTACAACACTAGACTATAAGTATGGCCGACATCTGACTGACCAGTGAGTCTTCCTATTCAGACATTCATATGGAATTCATTCAGAAATGATGGACCCCCTGAGAGGGACATAAAATGTCTAGCGAGAGGGCCACACTCCAGTCACATTTGTCACTCTGTGCTCCTACATATACACAGTCACTACTCAAGAGCTCTTGATACTTAGTCTATATAGTGCCTTTCAGTAGTGCTGCTCCAGCAGGATCACATGCCTGTCCTGCTTAAGAGGTGACATTCAATGACACTCAAGATGTCACAGCAGTTGTTTGGGTGTCACCCTGAAGGACATGTGGCTGTCAGTCAACAGTGACCAGTGCTGGTCAGACTGGTATTTGTAGGTCTGTGGTCTCGCCAACCCCACACTACAACACACACACACACACACACACACACCTGATTGGCTACTTAAACCCAATAATAATGGAGACCATGATGGCCGCACTCACCCTGCATTCTCATCCCAAAATTCAGTCACAGAGGTGCTGCCCTAATCCATCCTGTAAAATTCATTTTGACCCCAAACTATAAACACAAAAAGGACCTGCACTTGTGGGGACATCAAGTGACCGGTGGAAGGTCCTGGTCAGTGGTCACATGGTGTCAGATGGCAGATTGTTACACTGGAGTGATACTTAAGGGAAAACCCTGGATAGAGGGGCTCAGTGAAGGTGGTGCTGAACCTTTGCAGGAGGGTCATTGTGTGTGAGACTCTATAAAATGACAGAGAGCCAGCAGGCCAGTCCAGATACACGCCTATTCTGGAGCTGCGGGGGGCACTGATTTCAATCTTCTTGTTATTGTGATACACCGATAAATGACAGTTAGAATAATACAGCCACCAGGACTTTTCATTGTATCTATGCCCACACACCCAGTCCCACCCTTTCCTGCTCAGTCCTTTATATGCGACTCCAATGTCTATCCAGATTCCATTGCACTCCACCTCCCAGTAACAACGAGTCCCAGTCAGACCTTCTCTGCACAGAACTTGGGGACTCCAGTCAAATCTGTCAGGATGATCAGGATAGTCAGTGACTGTCCCCGCATGTGTCACCTTCTTGTTCCCTTCAGACAGACAGAGGTCTCTGTGTGCCGTGTTGATGTCCAGTGTGAGTGGACAGAAGTCTGAAAGGAGAGAAAAGAAAACGAGTGAGGAATCTGAGTGTGTCACATGACTGTGGTCGGGGCCCAACACAGACGATTAACAAGAACCAATCAGGAGCTGCGCTGACTTGAGTGCCATCAACAGTAAAGAGTTCCTCTGATTGGATAGAACACGTGGGCATTTAAAATTCAATTCTGGAATTATGATAAACACCACCGAGGTCACCACCGAGGTCAGAGTTCTAATGGACTGTCCACAGTGACCGCTGGCTTTATTAAATGACACTTTTTATTGTCACAGTCCACCTCTTTAATTTAAAATCAATCCCGTCACACTTCATCACTAAATTGATTTTCCCTTTCCTCCCAATGACTCCGCTGATCTTCGTTCTTCTCCTTCCATTCCCAGTGTCCTACTAAACATTAAGGGGTCAGCCTGCATGTGAGGGCTACACAGAATATGAAAATCAAATTAAAAATAAACTGCCTGAGATTGAAATGTTTCTACTGAATTGTCATAAAACTCCTGACTGCCAACTCAGTGATTTACTGGCCAGCAAACAAGACGGCCATTGAGTGCTGAGAAATGATTATCATCATTAAAATTATAATAAAAGAGAATGAGCCAATAAGAGACACACACAGAAAGGAGAGAATGGAAAACAGGAAAGTAAAGAAGCCGTTTGTGTGCGACTGGCAGACCTGGCGTAGTTCGCAAGATTTCATTTGAAGGTGATGTGTTTGGACTTCCTGGGAGTTCACTCGACACTTGAAGACATTCACACCACACAGCCTGCTTTGGTGCTTCTCTGTCCTGATGGTCTCTAACCCATAATGCCCCAGTCTCAGGTCCCCGGCACTCACTCAGTCCTATCAGTCACTCTCAACAGTCGCACGTCACTTTCTGCTGGTCACACTTTGATGTCAGAAGCTTGTCCTGAGACATTAAAAGAGAAATGATTTCTGTCCTTGGGATCGATTCAGTCAAAGCACAAACTCACACTCACATTGTAAAAACTCGTCTCTGCTCCGAGGTTCAGGAGGCTGTAGGGTGAAAACTGAAGCTTCACGACCTGAAAGTAAAAAGAAAGAGAAGAATGGAAACTGTGAAGATGTCTTCATGTAATGTCAGGTCAATTCTTAGTGCAGTTCATATAAAACACAAAAGGACAAACAAAGTTTCTTTGTAATTGTAATAAAATAAGTGATGTGTTTGAAAAGACGCGTGAATACAAATAAGCACAATCGACCAACAGAAAAACAGCTGCTATGACATCTGAAAATGGCCAATCACGAAAAGATAAAGAAATAAATGTTTGTAAAAGCAAGTGTGACCTCACTCAGCTAGTCAGTGTCAAAGGCGCTATAAAACATATCAAACATCTTTAAGAGCAAAGGCTGACACCGCAGACACGTTAAAGAGCAGGCCTTCTTCATGTGCCTCATCTCTCAGATTCCTCTTATCGTCCGTTTGTCCTTCTATTTGACTTTAACAGCAGACACAACATAACCAGATGATGTACCTGATAGAGTCCATGTCACGATGTCCCACTGGCTGATCTTCTCCAGACTCTTCTTCACACAGGACAGATTCTTTCTCAGGACCTCAGATGAGAAGTTCTCAGTGACAGTGAAGCTGAGTGAGTCTCCCTCTGCAGGAAGGACACCGTGAGACTGGAAAGTCTGGAAACATGGAGAAATCAAAGAAATGTTTGTTAGAAGAAGCTCTTCTGATTTAAGGGATCTGTGTGGTGGACAGCCAGCCTGGTTAAATGGGCGATGATGTCTCGTTAATGTATTGCTTATTTATGAGAGTGAACTTCAGTGTAGTTTCACGTAACTTATTATCGTCCTTGACTTTCAATAATCCTGTAACGGCTGAGTGGCGAGTCATCAGCCTGTAAATGAGGGCACTGAGGGCGCAGCGGGCAGACGGGTACAGAATTGACTAAGCACCACAAGACATTATGGTGTGAGGAGCTTAAGTCGAATTGGGGCTCATTCACACTTCAGTGATTGTTTAGCAAGCTTTTTAATGACTTTCTGCACGCGCTGGCCAAGCATTTTGTTGGGGTTTTTGGGGGCTTTTCAGGTGTTTCTCCAATGTGTTTCAGGTATTTGTCCAGGGTCTTTAGAGCGTATTTTGCTGATATGATTGACATCATTTACTGTACATTTTGTAGGCTGTGTTTCAAGAATGTCTTCTATAGCTTTAGTGCTTTTAATCCTGGTGATCACAGCCCTGCAGAGCAGAGTCATCAGCATTGTGATTGCACATATTGACTTCACCCTGTTCTGCTGCTAAAGATGTCAATCAGGATGATTCTGACTCTCTATGAAGCATGCAGCATCCTGAGAAATTCCACAATTACACGAGAGTTTCAATGAAGCGCTTAAGTACATGATGTGTGACCAAAAAAACAAAACTTAAAACATTGCGTTATTTCAGTAAGACGATAAAAAGAAGAAGCCTGCTGCTATGAGTGTGACATCACCCAGTCGTCTAGTAACTGCTAGTGACAAGCACAGTGTAACCACCTCAGAAGAACTAAACAGATGTTATCCTCGTATATATTTAATCCTACATGAGCTGAGGGGTACATTTCAGCTGCCCAGTTTAGGGTCACTCGGTGGACGACAAGAAGTGAATATGATGGACGGTGTGGCAGTCATTCTCAGGGCTCAGTCGCCAGCCAAGCAGAAAAGAGTGCGCTGTGTGCAGTTCACAACCAGAAACCTGTTTGTAAAAATCTGCTCCGTTTGAATCCAGCTATCAATCCAGTTATTTCCTTCAGATATTTTATAACAGAGTGGTTGATATGTCGGCACAGTGGCCAGTGTTCAGCCAGGGGATGGAATAATGGCGTGGATATTATGTACTGCACAAAGGACTTGACACATTTTCTTAATTGAAAAGTATTACTGACACATTCCCAGCATTAAAACAGGTAATAATACACCGTTAAACGCACTCATTAATATCGATCAATACACAACAACACGAGCAGAGATCCTGCAAACCCCTCACAGATGAAATGGCCGTTCTGCGCTACCACTCTGCCTGTATGTGAACACATCTGTACTTCTAGCTTTACACTTAGTTTGAATCCGTTTAAAGTTCAACTTTTGCTAAGTTCTTCTCACTTGATCTCGAGGTACGTGTGAACTTGAGCTCTCTGTCAATCGGTGCCACGTGTTTTACTTTTAATGAGTTGCTTCACTCCTGGCTCGTCCAGGTAGAGGCAGTGACTCCATGCACAAACACTTCCAAAACTCGCCTCTGTGTCCTTTTATGAGCGGCACCATTGCTTTCAATGTTTGGCTGAAAACAATAGAAAACTGCTGCATGCCGGAGTTCTGTCATTGAGAACAATGGCAGGTAACTTTTCTAGCACCTTAGGAGTGTTCAGGTGAAATGCTGCAATGACAGAAAACACGTAACTGTGAATGTAAAGTTAGAATTGGGGATTGGGGTCAGTGCTGGAGCTGCTGCTTTGATAGATGTGTGGTGACGTTAATTAAATTAAAAGTAAAGACTTACCAAGGTACAAAGAAATCCATCCATCCATCCATTTTCCAACCCGCTGAATCCGAACACAGGGTCACGGGGGTCTGCTGGAGCCAATCCCAGCCAACACAGGGCACAAGGCAGGGAACCAATCCTGGGCAGGGTGCCAACCCACCGCAGACAAAGAAATCCATTCAATTTAATTATACAACGGTAGGTCTGCAGCTAGAAGGTGATGAGAGAGACTTGGGCGTCCTTTTAAATTGATCACCATCTTCAACCAGACAAAATGGAGAAGGCTACTGAGAAGGTGGGTGACATGGTGTCCATGACGTATGCACTACAGTATATGCACTACACGGCCAAAAGAACATGTAGTTCATTTCAAACCCTTGGAGATTAACATGGAGTTGGCAGCCCATCTTCGCTGTCTTAACATCCACTGGATTTTGCAACATGTCTGCTGCGGTTTGCATCGACTCACACTTCGACAACTGCATTACGGAGGTCGGCCCTGATGTTGGCTGATAATGCGGAGATCACCGTCACCATTCCTGTCAATCCCAAAAGTGTTCAGTAGATTTCATGTCAGGGCCTTGTGCAGGTCAGTCAGGTTGTTCCACACCATTTCTCTGTTGACCTTCACCAGACTGTTACCAGGTGGTATTCTCCTGGCATACGCCAAACCCCGATTCACCAAGCAGACCACCAGATCTTCAGTGACGAATAATTCAAAACTCCAGAGACTGAGTTTCCACTGCTCCAGACTCCAATGGCAGTGGGCTTTACACCACTCCAGCTGGTCCTTGGTATTGCTCACTGTTTAATGAAGCTCCAGAGAAACAGTTTCCATGCTGATGTTGATTCTAGAGGCCATCTGGAATTCAGTATTGGCTGCTGCAACCAAAGATGGATGATATTTATGTGCTTCAGCATTTGGTGCTCACAGATCTTGTGTGTTCTACCACTTTCCACCTGAGCTGTTGTTGTTGCTCATAGACATTTCTTCTTCACACTTACAGCACTTACATTTAGCCAAGGAAGAAATTTAACAGACCAACTTGTTAGAAATGTGGCATCCTATGACTGTGCTATGCTGAAAGTCACAAGCTCTTCAGTTCAAGTGCACCCCGTTACACGGCCAGATTCCAGGGCTGTGTGGACATCTTAGCAATGTGTTGGCTGACAAAACTCAATTCACTGATTAGAAGGGCAGTCCACATACCTTGGACCATGTAGCGTATCAGGAGCAGTGAGTCCAGATCAAGAAGTGTGTGTGCAGCGTCACATACGTGCGATTGAGAGACAGCTAAAGGGCCTGAATAATACAAATTATACGCCAGACCAGGGGACTGCGAGGTGCACTGACTGTCTCTCTCAATCCCTTGCAGACCATCCATGGGAAATCACACACAGTCGCAGCGCCACTAAAGCCGCCATCCTTGATACCATGCCTTCAGTCTGTTTTGGACAAGTATCTGTGAGCATCTCTGTTCAATTTAAGCCATTTTTGCAGCCAAGGAACAATATACGGGTGGCTGCCCCAAACCTTTTTGATGACTTTCTGTCGTTCTTGTGACAGCAGGTTTGTCACCATATTCAATAAATGACATAACAGTAGAAGACAGAGTGGAGAGAAGAGTAACGAGCCTGGACTGTGGGGTCTGAGTTGTTAGAAAATGCTGAAGGACTTGAATTTTACCAGTTTAAGAGCAGAGACATGAGGATGTGACCTGACAGAAGTGTTTAAAGATATGAAGGTAGTTGGTGTCAGGTGTCACCTTTAATTAGAGGTTGTATTTAAAAAGAAGTAGTTAGGCATACATTTCATTCAAATGTAGTTCTCCACACCAAGAAATGTACAGACAACGGACAAATTATCCTCTGGTGCAGGTGGAAGCAGCAACTCAAACACTTTTGTAAACAGGCGTATTAGAAATATTAGGTGAATATGAAAAGATGATCTGCACTGGGCTGAATGGTCCGCTCTTGTCATGTTATACAAACTCCTCAGGTCTTTTGAATTTCTCTCTAAATGTTCTCAGGACCCACACACCCCAATCTGATCAGGTACCCAATGAAGTGTCACCTCACCTGTAGGAAGCAGTAGTGGTCCTTGGTCTCTGACAGCTCCCTCAACTCAGCATCTTTCCCCTTCAGCTCCTCGATCTCCTTCTCCAGTTCCTCCCTGCCTCCTTCAATCTTCTCAATTTCTGTCTTTTCTTGTTCTCTGATCTTCTCAATCAATTTCTTCTGGGTTTTTCCAATACAACAAATCAGATCAAAGAAGCTCTTCTCGTTTTCCTCCAATTCATTTTCCACAGAGATCTGGTTGGAAGGAAAAAAGACACAGAATTAAGTTACCTAATAAGAATTACCAGTCACAAGGCACTTCTGTTGCTACTTAGATGTTGTAAAGGATTATTTAGATGGACTGGTATCACCTCTGGGTGGATGATGGTCCTTTACTTAAACAGAAAACTAGAATAATGGAAGGGCACTAAGAGATTGTCTCCCAGGGAAATATGTTCTCTCAGTTTGCCAGGTGGCAGCATCCCACTGCCAGTGCTCCCCTTTGGGCACTCCTAGGGCTGAATGGGATAAGTAGTCTGAACAGGCAGCCATGTTGAAGTGTGTTGGAGCTGCTAGAGTGAGGTTTTGGGTGAAAACTCCACTGTGCTTTGAGTCCTTTGTCTGACCCAGAAGTGCTTCTGGAGTGCACCTGTCACCTGCTGGGAATACTCGAGAGTTCAGCTTTAAAAAGAGCCTCTCCTGCTGTGCTGGGTACGCTGGAGCTGGGAGTGGAGTAGGACAACACTCAGCTGGAGCAGAGCAGGAGAGCAGAAGAAGAACAAGTCCGGGAATTGTAAGGAAAAGCTTGTTTGTTGGGCGGTAGTTGTGTAGAAGTAAAGGAGACCTTATGGACCAGAGAGTGGTGTGTAGTAATTGTGTTCTGCTATTGGGTTTCATTGTGTTTTTTTTTTAGTGATTTCTTAGTCAGTTGTCTCCTGACATCTTTTTCCACACTTCAGTAAGATATTCTTCATTTCTTGCACCCTGGACATTATTTCTTTCTTATGTTGCACTTGTTTCACAAATGTCCTTTAAGGTGACCCCATCACCTCCTCACTTTAAACCATAATTCAAACTGCAGTTCCAAACGGGTGTTCTATGTACTGCTGTGCCCCTGTCCATTACTTTAGGTGGGATCCTCACACACCACAGTTCCTTAACACAAATGTAGTATTAGAAGATGCTCTACAGAACACTGCAGGCTTTTTATAAAAGTCCAAGACACCATTACAGATTTAAAATGTACGGTGCTAGAGATTACCAAACCAGCTCACCATGTAGTGACATTGATAGTCTTCTCTAACGTAAAGAGGCCAACTGGATCTTTAAGATCAACACGATTCAGCCAACAGCTTTAAATGAACTGAAGGACTTTCATGTTTCCTTATCTCTTTTAGAACGGTTGTCGACATTTGGCAACATGCAGACCCGAGGACTGATGTCATCAAAACTCAACATCCAGGGGTAGAGGGTGATAATCAGCTGTAAACGTCAATAAAACTCACCATTACGTTATAGGTGGACTCTCTTTGCTAGGAGGAACGTTAGACTCATTGACTTGACGTCTAATCTGTGTGTTTGTGAGTAGTGAAGAGGAAATCAGACTCTGATTTTGATACGAGGGATCAGGAGATCGAGCAGGAGAGTGAGGTACTAACATCAGCTAATCGCCCAAGGGCTCGTTTGAGCAGCTGATGCACCTCTGGCAAGGCTCCTCTGGGAGGAATACCCACATATCCATCTGTGGGAGGCAAGCTGGCTACTGGACTTTACAAGATGGCACGGCTTACTAGTGAACACAACCAATTACCAGCCGCTGGACTACTTCAGGCTGTTCTTTCCTGAAGCTGTCTTTTAACGAGACAAAGAGGTGCGCCAGGCAATTTTTTGATTCCCCTGCTGAGCTCGCACCGTATTCTCATTTTTCAAGGTGGAAGCTCACAACAAAAGACGAGATGAAGGGCTATGTGGCATTGCAAACAGAGACGGGACTGGACTGGCACTCTAATTTTTAGGAGCGCTGGTCCAAATGTGCTCTGTCCCCTGTTGACTTTGGACAGTTGTGTTGAGTGACAGGTACATGCTTCTGCAGTTTTATTCATTTCTGTGACAACCAGAAGCAAATCCTGTGAGGTGAGTCAGGGCATAACTCCATGTATAAAGTTCAGCCTCTTCTAGACCTGTAGACATGTAAACAACATTATCAGCCTGGCGGTGATTTGTCTGTGGATGATAAAATACAAGGGGTGCCTTTCATCCGTCAGTATATGCTGGACAAACCCACAAATAATGAAATAAAAGATTTTGTGTTGGCAGAAGAAAGCACTGGCTTCAGTCCGAAAATCATGACATGCAGAAGAAAATACTCCTTATCAAAAACTGACCCTCCATTGACAAGTCACGGTGTACAGGAGCTGCTAGATGGTTATGGACACATGTAGTGCAAAAGGACAATTTCTACATGACTCCAGAATTGTTCATGGGATTACAGAGCAAGGAAACTGGAGGATGTGGCACAGTGAGGGTGAACAGGAGAAATATGGCTACAGAACTGAAGCCAGGCAGGCTGAAAATGAAACAAAGTGACAATCCAGTTTTTATGCAGGCAGAAAACGTGGTGGCAGTGGCGTGGCACAACGTCAAATGAGTTACTTGTCTCACTATAGTTCACATTTTAGAATATTAGAACAATCTAGATGACAACAGGCCATTCGGCCCAAAAAAGCTCGCCAGTCCTATCCACTTAATCCTTCTAAAAACACATCAAGTCGAGTTTTGAAAGTCCTAAAGTCTTACTGTCTACCACACTACCTGGTCTCTTATTCCAAGTGCCTGTCATTCTTTGTGTAAAGAAAATCTTCCTAATGTTTGTGTGAAATTTACCCTTCAAAAGTTTCAAATTGAGTCCCCGTGTTCTTGATGAACTCATTCTAAAATAACAGTCTTGATGCACTGGACTAATTCCCTTCATCATTTAAACACTTCAATCATGTCACCTCTTAATCTTCTGTTGCTTAAACTGTAAAGGCTCAGCTCTTTTAATCTTTCCTCATAACTCATCCCCTGTAGCCCTCAATCAGCCTCGTCGCTCTTCTCTGGACCTGCTCTAGTGCTGTTATGTCCATTTTGTAGCCTGGAGACCAAAACTGCACACAGGACTCCAGATGAGGCCTCACTAGTGCATTATAAAGCTTGAGCAGAACCTCCTGTGACTTGTACTCCACACATCAAGGCGCTATATAACCTGACGTTCTGTTTGCCTTCTTAATGGCTTCTGAACACTGTCTGGAAGTCAACAGCTTAGAGTCCACTATGACTCCTAAATCTTTCTCATAAGGTGGACTCTCGATTTTGTATTCACACCTCACATTTTTACTTCCTATGTGTAATTCTTTACATTTACTGACATTAAAATTCATCTGCCACAAATCTGCCCAAGCCTGTCTGCTGTCCAAGTCCTTCTGCAATAACGGATTCCAAATTATCTGCTAATCCAGCTATTTTAGTATCATCTGCTGACTTAACCAGCTTGTTCCTTATGCTGTATTTCTATCGAAATCATTTCTGTATATTAAAAATAGCAGCGGCTCCATCACTGCCCCCTGCTGGCCACCACTCTTAACATCGGCCGATTTTGATGAGGTTCCTCACACCATCACCCTCTGCTTCCTGTGTCTGAGCCAGTTCTGCCCCCATCTACACTCCACACCCTGAACTGCCACTTCTTTCAGTTTGATGCCCACCCCCTCATGTCAAATGCTTTCTGAAAGTCCAGATAAATAACATCATGTGCTCCATTCTGGTCGTATCCCTTTGTTCTTTCCTCATAGAATTCAGTCATGTTAGTAAGACATGACCTCCCTCTGCTGAACCCATGCTGACTGTTCAGAAAAGCTCCAGTACTTGCCATGTACTGCTCAGTCTTCCATCCATCCATTATCCAACCCGCTATATCCTAACTACAGGGTCACGGGGGTCTGCTGGAGCTAATCCCAGCTAACACAGGGTGAAAGGCAGGAAACAAACCCCGGGCAGGGCGCTGCTCAGTCTTATCATTAATAATTCCTTCCATTAATTTTCCTGTGATGTTTCATGTTAAGCTTACTGGCCTACAGTTCCTTGGATCTGCCCTGTCACCCTTTTTCTATAATGGGATGATATTTGCCATTTTCCAGTCCTTCAGAATTTCCTCAGTGCGCAGTGACTTCTTAAAAATGGGTTTCTATCTGTACTCACTAACCTCCTTAAGAACTCGAGGGTAAATGATCTGGTCCTGGTGATTTGTTTGATTCAGCCTATTTAATCTGAGCAGCACCTCTCCGTCTGCTATTTCAAAATCCTCCAGTGCCTCCTTAGCAGTCCCATTTACCACTGGGAGGTTAGCCACTTCCTCACTTGTTAAGTTTAGAGCCTCTGCTATTTTACAGTCTGTATGTTTTAATTCCCTTTTACTATTCCTGATGCACTTCACTGTCTCCTTGACTCTTCTTTTACTACTAAAATACTGAAAGAATCTCTTAGGGTCGTCTGTCGCCTTATCTTCTGTATTCTTCTCCTGCTGTCTTTTAGCCTCACTGATATCCTTCTTTATGGTTGCCCTCATGTTCTCATATGCTCTACGATTCACTTTGGAGTTATTAGTCTTGTATGTCTTATGCAGTTGTTTATTACTTTGCAGCTTCTTTTTTAACTCTTCACTAACCTACTGTGGAGTTTTCTTTCATTTCCTATTAATTCCAAATTTCGGTATGTACCTGTCCTGCATTACACATATAACATTTTTAAACCTCTTCCACTGCTCCTCGGCTGTCTCCACACTTAAATGCTTATCCTAGTCCATCTTCCTTAGTCTTTGCTGCATCTTCTCGAAATTTACAAACCTCTGAGAACTGTATTATATTATGGTCACGTGACCCTGGTGGTCCAATCACCTCTACTCCCTCAATTCTGTTTTGATTATACAGAATACTAAATCCAGACAAGCTTCACCGCACGTTGGTGCTTTAACATGCTGTGTTAAAAACACTCACTGATTTCTATTAAAAACTCCTGTTCTTGTGCTCCGCCATTTACAAGGTTCTCACGTGTGAGAAAGTGATTCATGAACGGGGAAGCCAGAAGGCAGGAAGCTGGACAAGCCAGTTGCAATAGAGGAGCACAATTGAAAACATGGCAGGAGTTGATTCACTTGATCAGATTCAGGCACAAGTCCACCAAATGGTGCCACGCTGTGTATCATCACGGGCGTGAGGTGACACTGACCAATGGATATATGCTGTTCAAGCAGGCAGGCGGTGACAACACCATGACAGCAGCTGATTTTGTAAGAATGTGGTCGACGCCTTGCTGGCAGAGTACATCACAGTGCCTACTGCAAAGAGAGGATGAACATCACAAAGCGGGCATTGGATGAGGCAACAGACAACTGAAACAGAGGCACCAGGGCAAGACATATTGGCAGCAGTGAATGTGTGGCAATGCCCGCAGTTCTCTGCTTTGAACGATGTCATACTTTGCAGGACTACACCATGTGACAGGTCTGTGATTTGTATGTGACGTCACATAGAAAAGAGACTCATACAACATAAAACACAGTGGCATTTGGAATATTTTTTGTTCATTGATGTGTGAGACCATTGCATTGTGTGCTTTTAGAAAACGGAGTTTTTAGTAAAAATATTCAGCCCTGGGAGAAAAGAAAAGAAAAGAAGAAAAAATCCGCCTAAAAGAGTTGAATTGACGCTCCTATTATTGTTCACTTCTGATGACTTTGCTCAACTACACTCTCAATATCTATCTTTATATTTGTATTCTATTGGTTATTTTACATATTTATTAAATCTGTTTGCTATGTTGTGTCCCATTTTTAATACCCAATGACATTTGTTACTGTCACATTTTAGTTCCCATCTTTTCTTTTTCATTCTTGTCAGAGGGTGGCTCCATGATGGCTGTCCATTTCAGGTTCAAGAGCTCAGGTCTTGGAGGGGACCGAGTGTAATGGAGAAACTGGTTTATTGTAGGCAGACAGTACCAGTAGAAGTGCTAGTTCTTCGTATTATAAAGGCTGAAGGATTGATTCATACCGTGTATTACATAATAAGCGCACACGACTGGCACCAGAACACCTCAGAGAAGACATCAGCAGAATAAGGAAGGTGTTAAAGTACAGAGACAGTTTGCTAGTTAATTCTGTTACATCACACTCAAGCAGGTGAGGTTTGTTCTAGCAGAGCAGTAAACAGGTAAGAGTTCATTTAAGAAGGGAGGACATTAAATCAGGCCACGTGTGAGCAGAAGACAGAATTAGACAGAAAGCCGTGAAGTGACCAGAAGGAAAGCAGGAGTTATGGAAAAGTTGAGAAAAGATCAAGACACACACAGCAGGCAGCTACCTCTAGTGCATGAGAAGCCATAGGTAGAAACGTGAAATTATTTTACAAATAAATTCATATTTTTAAAATGAGTCCAACAGTCACCGAAACAGATTTATAAAATGAGGCCAAATCCTACCTGATGTTGGACATTTTGGAGTCTTACATCTGTGGAAGATGCTAACTAGTCCAGCACCGCCAGCTCAGGGTCATTGAACTTGAGGAGGAGGTAACTAGACTGTGTTGGACTAGAGGACTGAACTTACCCAGAAGTCCTTTGGTATGATAGTGTGCGGTCGTAAAGTGATTCGGAGGGAGTCCAGGAAGATACAAACAGAGTGGTCATGGTGTGAATTTAGCACACAGTAACAGATACATACTGTCCAGGTGAATCAAGCCCAGAGGTGGAGGTGTCCAGCTGTTTTCAGCTCATTTCAGGACTGGACAAACACTCTGGAAACTCTGAGGTAGTAGATAGGAGTGAGAAGTCTCACCTTACAAATCCACTCCAGTGCACAAAGAAAGAAAAGAAGTGAGAACTGCAACTAATTCACCAGGGAAACCGAGGTGCAGGTCTGAGTCTGCGCTCATATAGCATTATGATATACTGGTGCACAGGTACAAGTCCTACCTGGATGGGTAAAAAAGTCTTTTTTGTTAGAGTCATTGTCACTGTCCAGGATGGAACAAATGACATACATAAGGGCAGACTGTCAATTTAAAGAGTTTACTGTTAAGTTGAGAAGTAGAACTGACATGGTGGCAGTCTCAGATGTTTTATCTGTGCCATGCACCAGTCCAGGTAAGACTAAAGAGATTAGGACGTTTAGTGCATGTCTGACATTTTGGTGCAGAACAAATGGGTCTGCATGAGTTACATTGGAGCCAGAGGGGCATTAATGTAAGCTTAACATTCATTATATTTAAATGAATGCCATCAATTGTTAAAGAAACGATTCACAAATAAATGTAAAGAACAGGAGTGTTAGTGAGCAGTCGGCATGGGGTTAGACTGGGAGTTTCATGTTTTACTAAGATGCAGGAATTCTATGAGGAATCAGCAACAGCAGACAATCCCAAAGACATAAACCATTGTGGTGGTCAGTCTGTCCTGATGGCTTTCCTCCGCTCATTTGTTGTTCCTCGACTGTCACCTCTGCTCACTTCATTAGTGTCTTCATTCGACTGTTGACTGACATGGTGTGTTCTGCTCATTTTGTCTGAACTGATGATACACCCCAGTGGTCTGAATGTAATTTGTAAGACTTAAAAAATGTGTTAAGAACAGCAATCTCAACAATTAAAACTGCAATCACTCAACCAGTGGAACACCTCAAGCTATGGAGTCAAACAAAGTTGTGTCTGAAAAACGAACAAGAAAAGGCCTGTTGTGATGTGAGATTTTACATATAACTTGATAAATGTTTTGTATGTCTTTTATTTCTAATTTGGGCAAAGCAATGTAATTTAATGTTTACCCCCCAACAAACCCCCCACCCTTAGGAATAGGTCTGTTTGAATTTTACGACGTGATTTGGGGGATGTGTGTTTTAAACCAGTTTGGCAAGTGTTTCTTTGCTAAAGTCATTTCTACCCCCGCAAATGGGCTAAGGTGTACTTTATCATATGGTTTGGGGGGTGGCAGGTGTTAAGATGTTCTATTCCCCCATTGGTCTGAGGTATGGCTGTTTGGAATTGGCTTGTCTCAGAGGCCTTTAAGTACCATGATGTCCTATTGGCTCTCGGGGTTGGACAGAACATCTATAAATGTATGTGTTTAACCTCAGTATCTCTCTCTTACCAACCAACATATGATGAAGAAGCATCTCTCTTGCCAACCTGTGATGATGAAGACAACACAATGAACAGCACAGCTCAGCAGCCATTTTGAACAGACATGTGGCTGAAAGCTGAGCACCAATGATGCCTTAACTAGAGACATTTAAGTAACTGCAAGTCTGTGTGTCGCCTGAACTACATATCACCATTTAATCAGGTGGTATGGTTGCCAATATTCAAATGTACTTTGCATTTTGTTATTATTTATGAATATTATCAATAATACTAATACATTGTTTAAACTGTAACTTAACTTCTGCTTGTCTTTTTACTACATCTAATTGCCTGAGGTTATAGATATAGAAAGGAAGGTGGGGATAAGTTATATACAATAATACCTTATAAACAGTGGTAAATTTGTGAGATTAGGCATTCTAAGGCTACATATTAATAATACAATAGGGGAAAGTAGAGCAATATATATTACTCTACCAAGACCAAACAAGGCCAAAAAGAAACATTGTGCCCACTGATCTCCTTCAGAACATCAATGCCAGGCTACAGTTTGAATAAAAGTGTGAATAAAAACCCAAAGGATATTGGGGTCATACCATCTGAATCATAAATGAATTAACCATGGAGGACAGTGACATGCCATGAAGGGCACAATGAAACGTCTTCTGTCCAAACGCATTTCCCTGTCCCTACACATCCATTGCCAGCTCTTCTGTTTTCAGTTTATTTCTATTGTCTTTGATATGAAGTGTCATCATAATTCCACTCACCTTCATCTGCTCCTCTGCCTTGTTTGTCTCCTTCAGGGTCTTCTCTCTCTCCTCAAGTCTCCTCCTGATTTCACTCCATGTCACCTCCAGCTCCTTCTGTTTGGACACACAAGAGGACACGCTTGGTCTTATCAGAATTCACTTTCAGTTTCACGTTCCATCTGAAGATGAATGTACTGAGCTCAGATAAACCTGACAATAAATCAAATGAGTAACAAGTGGAAACATAAAAAAGTAAAACACATTAAACCTGAAGCTCAGAGAAAATGAACAACTTTTAAAATTGAATTCAAGAAACAAGAAGACAACTGAAAGTTAATTAACTCAAATTTCAGTGATGAGGAAACAAATGGCTACATGGTGGGCTGCTTTAGGTCATGAAAGAGGACCACATTCAGCCTCGATTACCAGCGATGGACAAAGTGACGCTCAGAAAGCACTGAGGACTAAACAGGCAACTGAGACACTCAATAAAGATGAGCAGGACCTGCAAGACAAGCTGGCGGGGGGCTACAGCCAAAGGTGCAAATCAGTCAATGGTATACAAGATGGTCATGAAGGGAACACCGAGGGATAAGAGAGCCTGCTGGAGATGAGGAGGAGGAGGAGAGCTCAGTGAAGCTGAAGGACATTTTATAAACCATTCTACAGCGGTGGACCCCGTGTGTCAGTGTGCTACAACGGGGTACAATAACACACAAGTGTGCTCCACTGACAGGTCATGGGTGTTGTCGTCTTGTTTCAGAGGTGGATGTCCAACTTGGACAAGTGGATGGGCTGCTGATCAGAATGTTGATGGATCCACTTTTCATTATCTTTGACTAAACAAGTGGTAATAGTATTGGCAGGTAGGCAGCGGTGCAAGAACAGTGTGAAGAGCAAGGAGCTAAGATTAGGGGCAGAACAGTCAAGGTGGTCTTAACAGAAGGGCCGTCTGTGCCACATGCTAGTCCAAGTTAGACTGAGGAGTTTAGAAAGTTTAACATGAAGCTCAAATCTGTGTAGTCATAAAAATGCTGAATGAGCAGGAGATGAAAAGAGGAGCATACAAGACGACAACGGCAAATAAAAAATTATAAATCAGAAGTGCTGGAGAAACAAAATCAAATAAAAAGACAATAAAGAACCGACCGACCGACCGACCGACCGACCGACCGACCGACCGACCGACCGATCTATCTATCTATCTATCTATCTATCTATCCATCTATCCATCTATCTATCTATCTATCTATCTATCTATCTATCTATCTATCTATCTATCTATAACACATAAAAATATGCTGACCAAGAGGAAATATACCAAGCAAAGACCCAAAAGGAAAACATTCAGGCAAACATTACATGACATACTGAAGTGTGTAAGTAACTGTCTTTTAGAAATTCAACATGGCTGCATACAACCCACAACAACACATAAAGACGGACTCTTAGACCTGATCGGTTTGTCCCCAAGGCTCCAGAAAGTGCCACTGCTGTGGAAAACATCCTGCATTGTCCCTGCTCCAAAGATGGCAAACGCCTCTTCATCAAAAGCCTACAGACCAGTGGCACTTGTGTCTCACATTAAGAAGGCAGGCTCAGTTATGGGGCGCACTCTGGACCCCTGGAGGGCGTAAATTAGGTGGGAATGAAGACAAAGCTGAGTGCCATAATGAAGAATGCTGCACATCCTCTCTCTGACACACCAACATTGAGGACTTTCAGCCAACAAAATATTCAGCACAAGTGTGTCAAGGGGCTCCTTCATACCAACAGTAACAGACATCTGTAGTGCCGAAACGGGACCACACTCTCATCATTAGCCTGTTCATTACTTTTGTAAATCTTGTGTCTGTTTGTGAGGCTTATTTCTGTTGTGTTAGATTTCTAAATTTCTTGAGCTCGTCTAAAAGCTAAATTTCTAATTGAAACACATGAAGTGCTACTGACCTACATACCTATCTATCATATAGCGCCTTTCACATCCATCAATCCATCCATCCATTCCTCCCTCCATCCCTATCTATCTATCTATCTATCTATCTATCTATCTATCTATCTATCTATCTATCTATCTCGTGTCTTTCATTCTCTCTCTCTCTATGAAGGCGTCAGCCACATCCACAGTTATAATATGGAAAGCTCCAATTTGTCATCACACACACATTTCTCTCAACTCTGAACTTCCAAAGTGTTCCTGGGTAAATAAAGACTCTAATGATGAACGCCACCATCAGACACATCATGTCTTGAGTCCAGTTTCACCAGGATAGACTCCAGCTCTCTACCATCATAGACATTTTTTCTCCTCAAATGGATGCCCAGATGTCTTTATTGAATTTTAGAAATCCTTTAACTCTTCAGATTTAATTTTTTTCATTAAATACTAAACCCCACTCACCTGCTTTTCTGCTTTTTCCATCTCCATCTCGACCTTTTTGTGGCCTTCATGTTCAGTCAATGCACACATCATGCAAATACACGTCTCCTCATTTTTACAAAATATTTCCAGCCTCTTCTGATGTTTCACACAGAGCTCCACCTTCAGATTTCCATCTGGATCAGTCAGCTTGTGGTCCTTCCAGGCTGCTATTTCAAAGTGGGGCTGCAGGTGAGTCAGACAGGAGGAGGCCATGCAGGTCAGACAGGACTTCACCGCTTTGAACTTCATCCCAGTACAGGCGTCACACTGCACGTCTCCAGGGCCAGCATAATTCTGAGATGGATAAGGACTGAGTCTCGGCTTCTTTATTTTCTTGACGAGTTCATTCAGCACGGTGTTTCTGTGAAGTTCAGGCCTCATGCTGAAGTTCCTTCTGCACTCAGGACAGCTGCACTCATGGCTTTGATCCCAGTAGTCATTGAGGCACTTCAGACAGAAACTGTGACCACAGGGGATTGAGACGGGGTCACTCAGGGTCTCCTGACAGATAAAGCAGGTGATCTCGTTCTGTAATCCAAACAGCTCAGCTTCGGCCATCGTCTGTCAGAGGAGAGACAGACACAGTCAGAGAGTCGGTCAGACAAACGAGGAGATTTAAAGAGAACCCTGAGAGCGGGCAGAGAGGACATCTGAAGAGACAAACATTAGGAACAGAGCTGGACGTCTGGTAATGTGACTCCGTTGTATCAGATGTGTATTGTGGCCAGCACCAGGTGGTCCTCAGAAGACAGAGACAGCACCTCTCTGTGGTGAGAGGGGGTCTGTGACGGTGCATGTGGGGAGTGTGAGCTCCGCAGTGAGGTGGTGTTGGTGCAGGATGTTGGTTGGGAGGCGAGCGGGTTGCTCGTTATTGTCAGCTCAGCTGTTCTCCATTGACATTCTGCAGGTCGTTGGAGAAAAGGCACCTGGACAGATAGCTGAAGAGGGTCTCTGCCATCTGAGAAGGGCTGATGGGGGGAACTGGCTAGACGGGTGGACAGAGATGTGCTGGACATGAAGAAATGGAGCAGAAGCCGATACCTGCGTGGATTTAGCCTGGGCTTTTGAACTTGTCTCTCAGTGTTTTTACTGTCCACAAGCTCTGCATTGTATTGTGGATTATTTATTTATTGTGGTGCACTGCACGTCTGCTCTTTGGGGTCAGAGAACAGGGACAGAGAAGCAGCAGCATGCCGGGTGAGACTGTGGAGTGACACTGAGCACACTTGCCTTACACGTTTTGATTCTTGTCCATGTATTTCATTTTTACTTTAATGAAGTTAATAAGAACAGTTCTGTTCTAAATGCAGCAGCGTTAAGGGTAATAATGTCTGAAATTCCTTTTCTCCTTTACTCCTTTAAACTTTCTCTAGTGGGTGACACTTGGAAACCCGGCTATTAAGTTTCTAAGCCTACTAGGAAGTCGTCAGTTACTGGGGTGTCCGGCGTATAAAAGCGTCTGCTCAGTCTGATTCCAAGTGAAATCTGCCATGTGGGAATATTCGACTCCACACACTCCACACCGCTTACCACTGGTGCTCCTGACGTGGGGGCTCCGTCATCACTGCATACCCCAATTTCTGGTCAGTACTCCAGCGTCCATATCCATATGTAGAGGTCATACATCTACAGCTGTTTGGGGGGTCAATGCCCACCAGTTTCTCTTCTACAGTCAGGGCTCTGGCTAAGTGGCCCAGGATATTCACAATTCGTCCTAAACCTTTCTTTATTTTATACTCTTTTGTTCTCGCAGTATTTCGTTTTCTTGTTTTATGTATTTTGTTTCTAATTTTTACCCATCAGGCCTTATTGCCTCACTCCAGAACTCCCATTCTCATCTTTTATTCTCTTATTTACAGTAAAATGTGGTGTCTTAGGAACAGAGGAAAGTGAATTAGAAAAAGAGAAATAAGAGAGTGAGTGAACTAGAGGAAGAAAAGACTGGAAAACAACAAGAGCACAGAACCAAAGAAAAAAGGAGAAAGATGAATGAAAGTGGGCCAGCACTTGTGTGACCCCCTTATACACACACACGGTCACACCAGCAGGGGACATGAGGTGTCAAAGATACTCGTGCGGATGTTCAAATCAATAAGATCACAAACTCACGCGTACAAACTCCTCACCACTCAGAAGACTGCAGGGTGAAAACTGAAGCTTCAGTACCTGAATAGAAAGAGAAAATGGCCACAGTTAAGAAGGCCTTTGCTACCTCAGCTCCATTCACTGTCCACTCATTTACAAAACTGTGTGCTCCAAATGTGACACAAAGTGACATGCGGCTCCTCAAATATAAAGCCGACTGCTGAACCAGCACTCAATGTCCACTTTACACACTCAGCCTTTATGGTGGACTTACCGGCTCTCGCTTTATTTCTTGGCTGATCCTCCTCACCACAGAGAGTCTTCAGGTCCTCTTAGTCAGAGAAGTCGGACATGAAGAGTTCAGCTGGAGAGCCCAACAAGACTGAGCAGATCAGAATGTGCTGAGCGTCTTTAAAGGCTTTAGTCATCGTGTGCCTGGGGGTCTCTTTGTGTCAGTGTGTCCAAGCACAACTTCTAGCAGAGTTGGACGTTCAAGAGGCTTCAGTCCTACATGATGAGATGAGCTGCAGGGTTACAGTGGAGGACATTGCCACTTCTGTCACAGGGCCTGCTTTATTATGGGAGGCAAAAATGGGGATGAAAGTTAAAATTACAAAATGAAAATGCAATCTCTCTTTTGCAATTTCATTTTCACAGACAACACAAAAATGCTGTAAAAATGAAAACTAAACTGAGATAACAGCATTTGAAATTTCACTTTCAGAAATGAAGCTGCAAAAATGAAAAGTGAAATGCAAATGAGCACTGGCGCCACCTGCTGCTCACTGAGTTTTCAGTTTCCACTTTGCATTTCCATTTTCAAGTTCTCAACATGCAAATATATTTTAATTAGTGCAGGCGAATGGGCGGGGCTAAGACGAACATGTGACAGAAGCATAAAGGTATTGGCTGAACAGAGCCATCGAAGTAAAGAAGACATATCTGCCTCATGGAATAAAGGCCAAAGAAGTAGCGCACCTCATCAAAGGTTCTGGAAGGACAACAACTGTAAGAGTTTGGTGTCCGGTAAGGAAGAGTCTTTTTTATATCTGTCATCCTTCTTGAGGCGGCTGAAACTCGAACCTTCCTACAAGCTCTCCCCCACGTACAGCTGCGCTTAAGGAGAGGAAGGGGCTGGTCAGTTATTTGGTTTAACAACCAAACCGTGGACCAGCAGAACAAGTACACCACATTAACTTAAAACTAGCGAAAGGACAGAGAACCCAAACCCTACTTTGGACAATCTCTTTCCTATTTTGATCTGAAAACATCTCGATTTCAGTACAAATCTAATGCTCAAACAACAACAAATCCTCGAAGCAGCCATCTTGTCTGTCCCAGAAAAGATAAATTAGCAGCCCAGAAGAACATCCATGATTATGCGTGATATCATCAATGAACCAGGGGTTATGGCCTGAGAACACACATATCAACACCCGGAGGCAAAATCAATGCAAGTGGAACTTGAGATCAGGTGAATATTACATCTCAGTTTTATAGAGCAAACTTCTAGCTCCTGGTCTAGCCCCACCATTCTGGTCCCACAGCAAAAGCTTGTGCTTTTGCAATGATTTCAGCCAACTTAATCAAGTTTAAAAATTTGATGCTCATCTGGATGAACTGCTCGTGCGACTCAATAGAATTTGACCACTCTTGACATGACAAAAGGGTCCTGGCAAATTGATTTACTGGAATCCACAAAGGAGAAGACGGCATTTAGTGCCCCTAGTGACCATCTACATAATTGTGCTCTCCTATTTGGATTACATGGGGCACAAACGACCTTCCAGTATCTGGTGGATAGAGTGCTATGAGTACCCCACAAAACCTATAGCGCTGCCTGTTTAGATGACGTGGTCTTCTATTCTGGCACCAGGGAGGAATACATGCAGCAGGTACGTGCTGTGCTCCTGGCACTGAGCGGAGACGGGCTCTGGATCAACCTGAGAAAATCTTACTTTGGGTTGACCAAGGCTAAACATTTGGGCTACTTATTAGGCAGGAGTACTGTACTGTACGACCACAATGTGCCAACGTTGATGCCATCATGAAATGGCTCCGTCTGAAAACCAAGCAGCAGGTCCAAGCCTCCTTAGGCTTAGCAGGGCACTACTGCCAGTTTGTCCCGTGTCTCTGGGCCAGTGGCACCCTTGACAGATCTTACAAAGATTGACTTGAACAGACCCTTGCGTCAACACCTGTGTTAGTAAGTTCTGATTTCTCTCTGTCTTTCACCATTCAGGTCTTAGTGATGTGTTGAGCCAAAGCATCGATGGTGTTGAACACACAATCATGTTTCAGAGCTGGAAAGTACTGGATTGGAAAACCAGGTGGGCGGCAGTGAAGAGAGAGGCCTTGGTGTTTAAGTGGGCTATTAACCAGCTGATGTACTTCCTCCTGAGCCATGAGTTCACTCTTGTGACTGACCATGTACCCCTCCAGTGGATGGCGCTCCCTGACCCGATGGGTCTGGTCTGGGGGGTCCTGTCATGCACTTGTGTTAGTTAGAAGGCTTAAGCACTCTAGTGATGGCAGTACATTGCTGCTCCAGTGGTTGCTGCTGTGTAATGATGTCTCTTCTCCTTCTCCCTCAGCAGACCAGAGACCGAGGATGTTAGGTGTCCCCCTTCACCACATCATTCAACAAAAATATAAGGGCAGTCTGAAGAGCTGCTGGAGCAACAGAAATGTTTAGGGGACAATCACTGACAACAGGCTGACCTTTGATCTTAACATGGAACAAATCTGTAAGAAGGGGCAGACATGGCTGTGCTTTTGTAAGTAAACTCAACTGCTTCAAACCCCCAATGACATTTTCATTGAGTCTGTTGTCACTTTTGGCTTTATCTGTTTGTTTGGCATTAAAACCAAAAACCATTTAAGCGATTTGTCCAAACCAGCAGTACAATGATTGGTCTCAGCTGCCCTCTGTCACTGAGCTGTGTGACAAACAGGTTAGAAAAAAGGCCGACTCCATTCTGTCGTACAGTCGCCATCCTCCGTCTCCTGAATTTCAGCTGCAGTTCCCATCAGGCTGCAGATTTCAGTTCCTGAGGGTAGTGAGTAACAGATTTAAGAACTCGTTTAGTCCCAGAGCTGTAAGCACTTTGAAATCGGGTAGTTGTGTGGATGTCACCAGTTATTGTCACATATTGTATCTTGGTTCAGTTTCTTAAATCTGTGTAACAAAGGCAGACGTTTTATTGTTCTTTCCTGCTACAAACTAATTTCCTTCTGAGACAGTAAAGTCTACCTAACCTAAATAGCCTAATGATGAGGAGAGGGCGTGATGGACATCATGGGTGGACTGGTATCTCCACTGGGATGGCTCCTATTCCCTTTCCCTGCCTGGTGTTTGACTTAATGGGTTAGGGAGATGTTCCTCCAGACCACTGGATGGCAGCTAAAGTGCTGTAGGAAGCTCAAGATTATTTATGGAATGGGCTAGGAGAAAATAAATAAATAAAATGTACCAAAGTCCTGATCTGAACCAAACTGAGGAGCAGAAATGAGCAAACCTACCAGCCATTTCTGACATAAAGCAGTTCTGCAGAGAAGAGTTGGCTGAAATTCTACAACGGTAATGTGAAAAACTGACATCCAACGAGAGGAGGTGTGTAGTTGTGATTTCTGCTGCTAAAGGTACTAAAGCCAAGGGACTGAAGCTATACAGGTAAGGATTTTCCAATTTGTTCCTTGAATAACGAAAGTGCTGATTTAAAAACTGAAAGGTGTGTTCAGCTTAAGTTCCATTTACCTCATACAGTATTTAGTCTGAAGGCCTGAGGCCATTCATTGGTGCGTAAATTGAGAATTAAGGTTACGGTTAGGGACAAGTGAAATGAGAGAAATCAAGGAGCATTAACTTCTAACTGGAACATCATTGCTTAGATATAAACAGAGCACAAGTTGAAACTGAACGTGTTGGTCGTTGGGGTTTTTGAAGGATGATATTCCAGGACAGGATGCAAGGTGACACTGCGAAATTGAATGGAATCAAAGGCCTGTAAGCTGCTTTACATGTGGAACCTGGTGAATGGCTTTTTACTGAGGAAAGAAAGCAAGCAGGAAAAAAGGGGATGAGAGTGAAGAGAAGAACATACTGAAGCTAGACATCTTAAAAATGAGTTTAGATGAAGGAAGAAGAATGGGATTGAAAACCTGAAGCTTGGAGACAGGAATGCCTCAAATCCAGAAGATGGATAGAGGAAAAAACAACAGTTCATGGGATGTTTGAGTGCCATTTCAGGTTGGAGCTGAGATGTCTTTTATAACCACCTGGAGATACTGGAGATGGTGTTTCTGATGTAGACTATGTGGGGTCTTTCTGTCAGGAAGTCCAGGGCCCAACTGCCTTGAGTTGTAGCCCAGCAGACTCAACTATATCCTATGAACTTCAGAGGGCTGCTGGTGTTGAAGGCTGAACTGAAGTCAATGTAACTCATACTAGTGCTAGGGTCCTCTATTGTCTGAGACAGGGTCAGATGATATGGCATTTAGTAGAACAGTTAGGGCAACAGGGAAACTGGAAATGGTCACGTGATGTAGGAAGTCTGACTTTCAGGTGGTCCAGGACTCGCCTCTCGAAGCACTTCATGATGACAGGTGCGAGTGCCATAGGGCAATAGATAGTCAGTGAGGCAAAAGACAGAGGACTTGGGTATGATGGTGGTAGTTTCGAAGCACTTGGGGATGGCTTGCTGCCTCAGGGAAATGTTGAAGATGCCTGTGAAGATACATCTGACAGCTTGTATGTGCAATCCCCAAGAACTCGGACAGGTATGCTGTCTGGTCCAGCGGCCTTGTGGGGGTCTTCATTCAGCAAAGTTCTCCTCACATCGGCACTGGACAAACACAGTACCTGATCTGCCAGAGGAAGGTTGGACTTCTCACAGGTATGTCACTCAGGGCATTAAACCATGTGTTGAAGTTATTTGGAATATCTGCAAGGGAGGCCTCACCACTGCAGACAGGTGCTGTGGTCTGTCTGTGTCCTAAAAGTGGTTGTGGAATTTCAAAAGAAAATAAATCAGCGTGTGACTTACAGTAGTGGGGAAGGGAAAGCCCCGTAGATGTTTTAACGTGTAGAAGATCTCATATGAAAGAGCTAAAGAATTGTATGGTCATTAATCTATAATATATGGTCAGATCTCTCTGACAATATAACAGTCTGCCAGGCTGGCACAGAACTCATGTATAAGTGATTTGTGAGGGTTTTATGTAGGATGACCAGGCCTGTGTAGTCTGATGGCTGCTATGGTGGAGCACTGGAGGATGCATATCCACTATCACTTTAGCTTCTTGAAATGTCTGAGGCTTTAACCTGAACATGGAAGAATCAAATATCCATGAGAACTTGTGGCCCTGGAAGGTTGACATGCCCTGTCTTGGGAAAAGACTTTTTAAAGCAGATGACTCCTCTTACACTCAGTCCTATGAGTGTGGACTGGCCAGACAACTCTGATGCTATCTTCCAATTAAAATTTGTGGGACAGATTCTGACAGCGTAGGTCGTATTTGCTATCTCCCTGCTGAATTTGGTGAAAAGAAGCCCACACTATGTTGTAATTATGCTCCCACCAAATCCCTTCCCTAAATAAACAGTGTAACAGATGATGGGTCTCCGTGACCCCTTGAACCCTCAGACCAGACGTCAGACACCAGATAAAAGTCCAAATAATGGTTTATTATTAGTAATAATAATAATAAATGTGCCCAAAGCACCCTCCACTCCACACACTCATAAACTCAATAAACTATTCTCCAATACAATCCTCCACTCCCAGACACTTAGCCCACCTTCCTCCCAGCTCAGCTCAGTGTTCTGGGCTTCCCAGAGTCCTTTTATAGGTCCTGACCCGGAAGTGGTTCCAAGCACAACCCACAAGTCCATTTCCTTCCGGGTCAGGGCAAACAGTCCTCTTCTTTATCCCGGGAGCACGTCACTTCCTCCAGTCACGTGACTGATACACACTCCCGGGTTATAGGGCATGCCAGAGCCCACTAGCCCCCCTACAGCGACTCCTGGCGGCCCCCAAGGTATCCAGCAGGGCTGAGTCACAACACTACAAAGTCCATGAGGCCCTGCTGGAACTCGGGGCACAAATATGCTGTCCGGAGGGCTCCTCCTAGCGGCCTGGGGGTGGCGACCGGAGTCCATAGCCGGTCGTCTGTCACAACAGCTTCTAAGCTTTGATAGTTATGAGCTTATTCTTGTCATTGATGCCAGTTCATAAATGAAGCCCCTACTAGACACACGTCCCCGCTTCTACATCAGCTGACCCCTCATTCTTGCCACTCCCTTTGCAAATCTGAATCTGACTTGATTGTCCCCTTTTTGTCTGTTAATTCTGATTTCACTGCTCCTCACACAAGTCTCACTCAAGGCTAGACGATATCTTCCTTCTTAGCATTCTCACGAGCCTCACCTTTCTCAGACACCCGGTTAGTCTTGACATCGCGGTCTAACTACTTTTCCAGCTTTATTTCTCATCACTACTGTCCTGTGCACCTCACAACTGTGTGTCTTTTGGTGTTTTGGATGGGTGAAATATGATAACTTATGTACCTACGGTGTATACTAATGAGATTCTTTGTTTAGTAGCTGTGCAGTGCTGTTCTGATTTGAACTAACTTTCATTTATTTATCTGTGAGTTACTGCTAGCTTTGTATTATTATTATGGTTATTATTACTATTATTATAAAGTTCAAATTTCATTTTCATGTTTACCATCATATATATAAAGTATATTTTGTTCAAAGTGCAGTGACACAATGACATTCTTACATGCTTATCTCCCTAAAAAAACGACTTTCAATGGATGATTACGTAAAGTCACTTCCCAGCTCTTAAGAGGGATGAGGAATGGTGAGAATAAACCTTCACCAGAATGTGTGCTGATTGAGATCTACTTCATCCTGACAATAAAAAGGGTGGAAGTTCACCATTAACTATGAGACAGTGGGCCTCGTGTTTGATCTTGAACTTTACGTAACTCTAATGCAACCTGTCAGACTAATAACCTTAGACAAAGAAAGCATACCTGAAGCAGCCACTAGAATAACAGACTTCTCTCTAATCTGAAACCCCATTTCTCCATATCAGAGGCCGGGCCTTGAAGTGCAACATAAGAAGGAGCAGACCCACTAAAACAGAAAATGGAAGGAAAGAACTGTGGCTCTTTTACGTCATAGGATCTCTGTGCACCAACGACACAGCTTACAAAGGATGCATGAACATCCAATTTAAAGTTCTGAGTAGAGGATACAGGTCTAAATCTGTCTAATGTCAACAACGTGGTACTGTGTTAAGGTAAAGTACTAACTTTCTACCAATAACTACTTGTTTTATTTACTCCTCAGGTCCAGGCGGAGGAGGAGACAGTGATTTATCAGCAGATGTAAGTCAGTTTCTGATTTTAAATATCTTAGATGTTATTATCTGGTACATGCAGGATACTAACACATACATACCAGATAAAATTAGATTAAAATGAGCAAGGTATCCTTAAGGGTTAATAATTGATGTTGCTAGTATGAGATGAAATGCCACATTTCTGCAGATGTAAAACTAAACCCTTGTAAAAGTATGCGTGCCTCCAATGCTAGTCTGGCTGAATTTCTGACTTGCCTTTAATTATGTTATGTGAACTAATAAAGCAAATATGTTAGTAATGACACTGCAGTCTGCTTCGCTGAAACACCGAGTGCGGAGGTGACCTCACATGAGGTTTGCATTAGTAGATCAGGTGCGTATCAGCTGTGTGCTCTCGACTTGCTCTGAACGCTGATGTCATGTGAACAATGCTCAGGACTTCTGAATTATTGTCAATGTCATACTAACAAACAGATTTACAGGCCCAGCAAGCTCATTCAGTTTCTAGGTGATGGAGACTGCCTGTGCAGTTGCTGAGTTCACCCAGGGTGTCTGCATGTTTGCTCCGTGTTTTTCATTCCTTCAGTCCTTGCAATTCAGGGTTGCACGGTGCCAGAGCCGGTCCTGGATAGGCAAAAAGAAAAAGAAGTGGAACGACCCCTGGAATTGGAGTCCTGTCCACTGCGGTCCACACATGCACACTCACACTTTTGACCTATTTAGAGTGGTTAGTCATCTTACCTCGACTAGAATTCCTCCCAGTATGGCCACAGCGAAAGCCACAGGTGTTGTAAACAGTCTGGATGATTTTAGGGAAAGGCCCGAATTTTATCCCAAATATGTGGCTTGCCTGGTTAACTGGATTTGAATGTAAATCACAGGGTGTTTTAAACACAAAAGGCACTTTAGCCTTTTAAGGGTCTTTTTTATTAGATGACTAGTTGATCATAGAAATACCTAAATAATGTGCCTTAGCTTATCAACATTATTTTAAGCATACACGCCACCATACTTAACTCTCCTGGAATCCTCATCAACAGTGAACTTTAACAGTGACAGGATTCATGCTACTGGAATCAGTCCAGTTTTCCCAGCTCTGAAAGCACTGAACCTCTGAGTAGCCTAGCAGAGGCCAAGAGCTGCTCCTGCTGGGGTCTCAGAACTGATCCTGCTCCCAATTTGCTACCCCTGAACGGATTTACACCGCTCATTATATCTGTCTGCCTTTCAACACTTATGACCTGAGTTAGGATCCTACAGAACGTGGATAAGTACAGTATCTCAGTCCCTCATCCTATAGAACCACCGACTGCTCAGTGATTGCTCGTGTCGGTCAAGCAATCTGTATTACATGCAGCCTCTGGCTTTTCTCAGATACGGCTCCATTATGTTGTTTTAGGAGGCTTGAGCATCCTTGCTTCCTTCCCCGTGGTCCCCTCAACATCCGGTTCGGTTGTCCCCTCATGGCCCGGGAGACGTATAGACCACCTCCCGGTCGTTCCAGGTGTCCCAGCTGGGTCTGACCCCCAAGCCTCCTGTGACAACGCCTTATTCGTCTGTTTTTTCCTTTGCAGTTTCTTTTTTAACTCTTTATTAACTAAGGGCAGAGTTTTGGGTTTTTTTTTTCCTACTAGAGCCAAATTTAGGTATGTACCTGTCCTGCATTACATTTAAAACAGTTTTAAATCTGTTCCACTGCTCCTCGACTGCCTCCATGCTTAAACGCTTGCCCCCATCTATCACCCTTACACTTTGACACATCTGCTGAAAATTTGCCGTAGCAAAGTTAAACTTAACAGTTTTAGTCTTTGTATCCGCACTCTTCGAAAACACTGAGAATTGTATTATATTATGGTGACTTGACCCTAGTGGTCCAATCACCTCTATAGCCTCAATTCTATCCCAACTATTATAAAATACAAAATCTGGACAGGCTTCACCCCGCTTTGGTGCTTTAACATACTTGATAGTGACTGATTACTTTCATAAACTCCTGCTCTTGTGCTCCGCCGTTTACAAGGTTATCTCAGTTCATATTCCAGTAGTTAAAGTCCCCCATGACAATAATATCGCCTGTAAACTTGCCTTTTTACTATTACTAAAAGATGCGTGTTTAAATCACTGTCCACACTGGATGGTCTGTAACACACTCCTGAAATAAGGCCTCTTTCTCTAATGCTTTCCAGGCGAAGCCGCACATCCTCACTAAAATTGGACTGATCATCCAACTGAAGAGGACTTGCGTTTAAATTCTGTTTGACATAAACGGCAACCCCACCTGCTTTTCTCTTCTGTCTATGCTTCCTAGGAGATGTGTATCCCTCTGTGTTACATTCATCCCCATCTTTGTTATTTAGACAGGTCACTGTTAATGCTACAGTGCATCCGGAAAGTATTCCCAGCACATCACTGTTTCCACATTTTGTTATCTTACAGCCTTATTCCAAAATTGATTCAATTCATTTTTTTTCCTCAGAATTCTACACACAACACCCCATAATGACAACGTGAAAAAAGTTTACTTAAGATTTTTGCAAATTAATTAAAAATAAAAAAACTGAGAAATCCCATGTACATAAGTATTCACAGCCTTTGCCATGAAGCTCCAAATTGAGCTCAGGTCCATCCTGTTTCCCCTGATCATCCTTGAGATGTTTCTGCAGCTTCATTGGAGTCCACCTGTGGTCAATTCAGTTGACTGGACATGATTTGGAAAGGCACACACCTGTCTATAGAAGGTCCCACAGTTGACAGTTCATGTCAGAGCACAAACCAAGCATGAAGTCAAAGGAATTGTGTGTAGACCTCCGAGACAGGATTGTCTCGAGGCACGAATCTGGGGAAGGTTACAGAAACATTTCTGCTGCTTTGAAGGTCCCAATGAGCACAGTGGCCTCCATCATCCGTAAGTGGAAGAAGTTCGAAACCATCAGGACTCTTCCTAGAGCTGGCCGGACATCTAAACTGAGCGATCGGGGGAGAAGGGCCTTAGTCAGGGAGGTGACCAAGAACCCGATGGTCACTCTGTCAGAGCTCCAGAGGTCCTCTGTGGAGAGAGGAGAACCTTCCAGAAGAACAACCATCTCTGCAGCAATCCACCAATCAGGCCTGTATGATAGAGTGGCCAGACGGAAGCCACTCCTTAGTAAAAGGCACATGGCAGTCCGCCTGGAGTTTGCCAAATGGCACCTGAAGGACTCTCAGACCATGAGAAAGAAAATTCTCTGGTCTGATGAGACAAAGATTGAACTCTTTGGTGTGAATGCCAGGCGTCACGTTTGGAGGAAACCAGGCACCGCTCATCACCAGGCCAATACCATCCCTACAGTGAAGCATGGTGGTGGCAGCATCATGCTGTGGGGATGTTTTTCAGCAGCAGGGACTGGGAGACTAGTCAGGATAAAGGAAAGATGACTGCAGCAATGTACAGAGACATCCTGGATGAAAACCTGCTCCAGAGCACTCTTGACCTCAGACTGGGGTGACGGTTCATCTTTCAGCAAGACAACGACCCTAAGCACACAGCCAAGATATCAAAGGAGTGGCTTCAGGACAACTCTGTGAATGTCCTTGAGTGGCCCAGCCAGAGCCCTGACTTGAATCCGATTGAACATCTAAGGAGAGATCTTAAAATGGCTGTGCACCGACGCTTCCCATCCAACCTGATTGAGCTTGAGAGGTGCTGCAAAGAGGAATGGGCGACACTGGCCAAGGATAGGTGTGCCAAGCTTGTGGCATCAAATTCAACAAGACTTAAGGCTGGAATTGCTGCCAAAGGGGCATCGACAAAGTATTGAGCAAAGGCTGTGAATACTTATGGACATGGGATTTCTCAGTTTTTTTATTTTTAATAAATTTGCACAAACCTCAAGTAAACTTTTTTCACGTTGTCATTATGGGGTGTTGTGTGTAGAATTCCGAAGAAAAAAATGAATTTAATCCGTTAACAAAATGTGGAAAAAGTGATGCGCTGGGAATACTTTCCGGATGCACTGTATAATGTCCTAATTGTGCTCCTCTACATACAACTCCAGCTCACTTGTTTTATTTTTGATACTTTTGGCGTTAAGGCAAGCTGTTTTTTAATGTGTTTCTCATTTTACTTTTACATTTAAAGGTTTGGTTAGAATTGACATTACCGGTACTATGCATCTTTATTGTTGCACTACCTGTTAGTGTGATCTACAACCCCATATCAGAAAAGTTTCAAATGATAACATCACCTGTTTGACGTTACAAAAGGCCCTAATTTGCCTCTGTTTTGGAATGTGTTGCAAGCCTGAAATGCAGGATTGGGTGTATGTTCACAAATGTAAAGAAGCTGACCAGACACAATGTGAAATATCTTGGATTCATACTGTCTGCAGTGAAATAAAAGTCAAAGTAAATTTAAGATCACTGCATGTTTTATTTTTTATTTGCATTTTCCATGTCGTCCCAACTTTTTCTGGCTTGGGGTTGTATTTGCTAATCATTCGATTGACCTTTACTACAACATGTTAGTTTGATTTGAAGACAGGGTTCTGGACCTGTGTGGTAGCAGCACTAACTACTGTGCCAATATTTTTAATTGTCAGATGTTCTCCAAACAGGGGCATCACAGCTAGGCCCTGTTCCTGGGCAGGGGTGGTCCTCTTTTTTTTATATTTTTATTTTTTCTGTCTTTTCTGTGAACTGACAGGAACACATATGCAGTTGCTTCTCTGACAGTGATGTTTCTTATGGCTCTCCTAGAGTCACATCTGGGTCTCTGCTTCACTTACTCAGTTGCACACTTCCTCACAGTGTTCTTAATGGTCCTTTCTTTCACGTGTAGACCGTCCCTCTCTCTCTCTTCCTCTCTACTTACATAAACTCCCCATTCTTCTGGCTATCTCCACCCATCTTCAAACCGATTTTTGGTCAGTCTTATGTGTTAAATCTTCCACGTTTAAAGTTACAATACAAATGGATTTGGTCATCTGCCCATTTTTCTCCTCCTATTATTTATAATGTACAATAGAGACATCTCACAGGTGCTGTGAGACATCTTTGTCCTTTTTAGGAGGAGCTGCTAACAGATGCTATGTTTTGTTTTACTGGCCGCTTTGTGGCTTTAAAACAATGATAACGTCATTTCTGGAATCTTTTCTTATATTCTTAGACTCACGCTGACTCATTTTACTCCCAACCAGACTCTGAAGATAGTACTGGCTATCACAGTTTGGACTTCAACATGCATAGGGAGGGATGTTTTTAGGCAGAGGTTCTGCAGCTAGCTAGACAAGCCAGCTAAATGCCTTGACAGCAAACATTCAAATTCTCAGAGCCACTGCGGAATTGTCGTTGTGTGCTTCGGTTCATGCTTTGAAATCACTAATGTATATGTTCAGCAATGTATTAATAGAGCTCTGCTGTTAGATATGGTGCTGCTCAGCGGCCGCTGGTTTCACTTTGCATGATGTCTCATGAAATACCATCAGAAAACATCATCTTCACGTTCACTCCATGAGCCTCATGACTGGACGAGTGATAACTACTTGTCTTTGTACATACTGCAGAAGAAAGAGGAATGTTATTAAATGGCCGGAGCGATACAGACAGCAAAGGTCCTGTCACATCTGCATTCAAAAGATCTAACTATTAGCTTTGCTGGATCTGCATGTTGTTTTTGCGATATTGTTGATACCAGTCCATCTTTTACCACACAATAAACTATTTTAGCCATTCTTATTTCCTGGGGGCAAAAAATGCAACGATTTCTACCATTTCTAGTAGAACTGACTCGTGCATTGTGTTATTCTCAAATCAGTCTTGCAGCACCTAACTGGAGCTACCAGCAGAGTCCCTATCAGATCTCAAAAGTCTTCCCACTGGCTCACAGTTAGGTGGAGGGCTGTACTGCAGGATTGAATCTGTGTGCTCCTACAGTGTGTGCTTAGTCGGACAATACAGGGGCGCTTGCAGTCAGGGCCGGATTAAGACGAAATTGGGCCTGATGCTTCAGCGCAAAAAAGGCCTATTTTTTTCTCGCCATTGGTGCCTGTGCATTCGACACTCACCGTACATGCGCACTCAGACCGACCACGGAGCCTTAATTGCTTGCGAATCAACCAGCCAGCCTTTATTGAACATGAATAATAATAACGACGTAGTATCATAACAATTCAAGATTAACATCAAACTATGTAACATCAACATTCAATAGCAATAGTCTGAAAAGTGCACTTAATGCAGAAAACCTAACAATGAAATACACAAAATTTCGCAATTCTCGTATGAAACAGAGTAAGAAAAAATTAATTTGAAGAGACATTGGGTCAAAGTGACTCTGTTCAGGCTCTTGAGGGTAAAAATTTGTCCACGATTTAAATTCCATAATAGACCAGAATCCTGTCGAGGATTTTTAAAATTCTAAACATCCATGCCGGGTCCGCGGGGCCATCTTTTAGTTTTACCTTTACAGATAACCATTTAAATAGCCATTGATTTTTACTGTACAACTAACTTTCAAGGTGAAAAATTTACTACATGGCACTTACCGAACAACAATAAAGTGGCAAGAATCCCCAAGATATTGCAAAAAAACGCAGCTAAATTACTAAGTAAACTGTTTAACGTAAAATTGATAGAATTAACTTGAAATCTTCGGTTAACAATAAACACAACGACGTTATAGTTACGTCACAGCGCAAAGAACAATAGTAACTCTATAATAAGTAATGCTGTGTCTAGGCGTCCGAAAGTCGGACTCCAAATTTCATTCTAAGAATTATTTTGAGGTTAATATAGCAAAGGAAAACTGTTCAGCTTCTGGAAAATTCTCGTCTGTTTTCATCTGGGCCTATTTCAGGAATGGGCCTAATGCTGCAGCATTAATAGCACCCACCTTAATCCGGCCATGCTTGCATTGCAATCTAGAGGAATATACAGTGCATCCGGAAAGTATTCCCAGAACATCACTGTTTCCACATTTTGTTATGTTACAGCCTTATTCCAAAATTGATTAAATTTATTTTTTTCCTCAGAATTCTACACACAACACCCCATAATGACAACGTGAAAAAAGTTTACTTAAGATTTTTGCAAATTAATTAAAAATAAAAAAACTGAGAACTCCCATGTCCATAAGTATTCACAGCCTTTGCCATGAAGCTCCAAATTGAGCTCAGGTCCATCCTGTTTCACCTGATCATCCTTGAGATGTTTCTGCAGCTTCATTGGAGTCCACCTGTGGTCAATTCAGTTGACTGGAGATGATTTGGAAAGGCACACACCTGTCTATATAAGGTCCCACAGTTGACAGTTCATGTCAGAGCACAAACCAAGCATGAAGTCAAAGGAATTGTCTGTAGACCTCCGAGACAGGATTGTCTCGAGGCACAAATCTGGGGAAGGTTACAGAAACATTTCTGCTGCTTTGAAGGTCCCAATGAGCACAGTGGCCTCCATCATCCGTAAGTGGAAGAAGTTCGAAACCATCAGGACTCTTCCTAGAGCTGGCTGGACATCTAAACTGAGCAATCGGGGGAGAAGGGCCTTAGTCAGGGAGGTGACCAAGAACCCGATGGTCACTCTGTCAGAGCTCCAGAGGTCCTCTGTGGAGAGAAGAGAACCTTCCAGAAGGACAACCATCTCTGCAGCAATCCACCAATCAGGCCTGTATGGTAGAGTGGCCAGACGGAAGCCACTCCTTAGTAAAAGGCACATGGCAGCCCGCCTGGAGTTTGCCAAATGGCACCTGAATGACTCTCAGACCATGAGAAAGAAAATTCTCTGGTCTGATGAGACAAAGATTGAACTCTTTGGTGTGAATGCCAGGCGTCACGTTTGGAGGAAACCAGGCACCGCTCATCACCAGGCCAATACCATCCCTACAGTGAAGCATGGTGGTGGCAGCATCATGCTGTGGGTACTGGGAGACTAGTCAGGATAAAGGGAAAGATGACTGCAGCAATGTACAGAGACATCCTGGATGAAAACCTGCTCCAGAGCGCTCTTGACCTCAGACTGGGGCGACGGTTCATCTTTCAGCAGGACAACAACCCTAAGCACACAGCCAAGATATCAAAGGAGTGGCTTCAGGACAACTCTGTGAATGTCCTTGAGTGGCCCAGCCAGAGCCCAGACTTGAATCCCATTGAACATCTCTGGAGAGATCTTAAAATGGCTGTGCACCGACGCTTCCCATCCAACCTGATGGAGCTTGAGAGGTGCTGCAAAGAGGAATGGGCGAAACTGGCCAAGGATAGGTGTGCCAAGCTTGTGGCATCATATTCAAAAAGACTTGAGGCTGGAATTGCTGCCAAAGGTGCATCGCCAAAGTATTGAGCAAAGGCTGTGAATACTTATGGACATGGGATTTCTCAGTTTTTTTATTTCTAATAAATTTGCACAAACCTCAAGTAAAATTTTTTCACGTTGTCATTATGGGGTGTTGTGTGTAGAATTCTGAGGAAAAAAATGAATTTAATCCATTATGGAATAAGGCTGTAACATAACAAAATGTGGAAAAAGTGATGAAGCGCTGGGAATACTTTCCGGATGCACTGTATGTAGAAATCAATGTTATAATGCAAGCAGAAGTATAAATGATTCATTTAATTTAGTTGCACGTACAGCATGTCACTAATGTAAAATTTGATCTGTTAAGAACAGATGCTGTGATATTCCAGAACTATTTAAAGTTCACATTTCAGCCGGGCACTGTGTTTACTGACTTCCAGGCACTAATATTAACTTCACAAGAGAATATTCAATAACTTTTTCAGAAATTCCATTGAAATGCATACATCAAGGTGGCTGCACAGTATGTTTCTGTAAATGGTTGTTGTTTTCAGAAAATGGGATTTTTATGATAGAAAGGGAAAAAAGGAAACCCAATATTTTTTCAGCTTGGTATTGGTCCTGGATCAGCTCCGTGTGCTGAAGTGTCTGCTTACACGAGATACTCGGTCATTTCCGTCAGATTCAGCTGAAGACTGTCTATAACATGTCATCAGCACAGTCGGTAAACCAAATCAGAGAATGATCTGGCAGAACCTTGGGCCTGGCAACACAGCTGACCACATTTGAGATATGCCATATATTTGGAAACATCTCGTCTCACTTCTTGGTGAAGGTTACATTTACTTATTTGCCTGACGCTTTTATCCAAGGTGACTTGTGACATTTAAGATTCAACCTCACAGGTGGCGCAGTGGTAGTGCTGCTGCTTTGCAGTAAAGAGACTGTGGAAGATTGTGGGTTTGCTTACCGGTTCTTCCCAGTGTGGATAGCGCTTTGAGTACTGAGAAAAGCGCTATATAAATGTAATGAATTATTATTTATTTAACTTGTTTCATTGCTTTAGTTTTTCTGATTGGAGTGCAGGCAGCCACCCACCCCACCCCATCTGAGACTGCCATTTTAACAAAAACATCAAAAAGTGAGAAAAGAGTTGGTGAGTAAACTGGTACAAACACCACGCAGGAGTGCAGGATGAAGTAAACAAACAAATAAAACACGAGGAAAACTGTACACAGGAAAAGCTGCATCACGGGGCAACCCCTAAGCAGCTCTTTACTAATGGAATAGCATGAAGCCAGTTGTGATAGTAGAGCCTGAAGAGCTGTTGATCCGAGCCACAGAACGGTCAAGGAGGACAAAATTGTAAAAGGAAGACTTCCAGACAACAGGAGAGACAAAGGCAGGAGATTTCCAGCGAGAGGCTAAAAGCAATTTAGCTGCAATGGTCAAAGTCATTAACAGCCAAAGAGAGAGAGACAAAGAGAGAGTAAGGGAAGAGAAGAAAGGTCTAGGAGGAGAAGAACTTGAGGAGACAGAGGAATAGGGAAAGAGAGAATCATGGAGAGGGATTGTGTTACATAGTGCCAGAGATTCGCAGCTGGAGGGCATTCCCAGAGCATGTGAAGGAAAGTGCCAGGGACTTTAAGAGGACAAAGGTGACAGAGGTGATCTAATTCCAGTCCCATTAGATGGCGTCTCCAGGGAGTAGGGTACAGTTTGTACAGTGAACAAATTTAATTGTGAGTGCTGGTGATTAGGAGTTTTAGAACCATTTTTTTAATATTTTGAAGTATACTTTTTCAACACAACGCAGAGGATGGGGAAAGGTCTGTAAGCCAATCAGCCATGATTGGGAGAGTGTTGAGGGACGCTTTACAGCGAAGGGCATAGAGACCAGATACTGGTTTGGAATCATGGGAAAGGGATAAAGCAAATAAGAACTGGGGATGCATTGGAAGAGGGGAAGAGAGGAGGACTCTACATGTTCTGAGCACAGAACTCAGCTGCAAATAGGAAAAACAGGAGGTGGAAGGGATAGGATGCCTGGGTCAAAGAAAAAGGAACTCATTAAATATATACGAATGGCCCTCGGCTCCTGGGGCTCTAAACTAGATCAGTCTGGTTTCAGAATCGTACGTTGTACTTTTTTTCTTTCAATTTGATTTATGTGTTCTGCGACAATAAGCACAATGGCCCACTCAATGCTGAAGGGAGGTCATTAGCTGGTGTTTGTGAGAAGACAACAGCTTTTCCTTGTGATTGCACTTCTGCGTTCTAACCTACTCCCTCTTTGTTTTTGTTGTTTTTTTTTTCTTTTCCTTTAGAACACGGAAGCCATAGGCAGGGATCACTTATCTTTTATCATCGTTTAAGATTGTTTCAGGAAATTCACCGTTTATATATATTGAAATTGGACACTGTAATGAAAAGAATACAAAAGCTGTGTGAACTAGAAAGTAAATATGAAAATGAGCAAAGGAACTTAGAGTAAGGTAAGAATTCAAATTGTCTCCTAATAAAGTCACCTTTAGATAAAAAGCAGACGCACCAGTGCGCATTCACTCCCTGTGTTGTCAAAATGAAATGGCACATTTGAGCAGTTATGACAAGAACAATCTACTCAGCCCATCAAGGTCGCCAAGTTAATTCCTTAAAATCACTGCTAGAAAATCACTCCATGTAACTCTTATTCTCGGTGTCGTTTGTCCCCTTAATGAGTTTCCACCGGTGCTCCCGTATTCCTGTTGCCGTTCATTTCAAAGTTCAGTTCATTTCAGTTTATTCTGGTCTAGCACTCTTCACTGAGTGCTGTAACAAGATCATAGGAAAATTGCAATTATGAAATTTACAAATTACAAAAAAGAGAATCAGGAATGAAAAGATGTTGTAGGGCTGTCTTGGTTGACACGCCTCTGCAACATCGCATGGACATCAGGGACAGTGCCTCTGGATTGGCAGACCGGTGTGGTAGTCCCCCTCTTTAAGAAGGGGGATCGGAGGGTGTGTTCCAACTACAGAGGGATCACACTCCTCAGTCTCCCTGGAAAAGTCTATTCAGGGGTCCTGAGGCCTCATGTATAAATGGTGCGTACGCACAGAAATGTTGCGTACGAACCTTTCCACGCTCAAATCGCGATGTATAAAACCTAAACTTGGCGTAAAGCCACGCACATTTCCACGGTAACTCATACCTTGGCGTACGCAATTTCTCCGCTCGGTTTTGCAGACTGGCGGCACCCAGCGTCAAAGCAGTGCTACTGTTCCTGTGTGGTTACTCTTTCTTAGATCCACATCCACGGCGGCGGCTTTGTCAAATACACTGAAATTAACCGCATATCGTTCATAAATTTAATGCATCTGATTGTAATTAACCTGTAACAATATAATGGTCCACAGAATGGTCAAACTACTGTTCCTGTGTGCTCATCCTTTCTTTCTTAGCTCCACATTCCTGACGCGGCTTTATAAATACACTGAAATTAACTGCATATTGTTTATTAGTGTAATGCATCTGATTGTAATTAACCTGCTGCAATATAATGGTCCAGGGAATAGCCATAGTATTCCAAATACCAGAACTGCTTTAGCGTTGTTACGCTCACTGCATCTTGTTCTTCTTTTTGCTGTTCCCGTTAAGGGTTGCCACTGCGGATCATCTTTTTCCATATTACTCTCACTGCACCACTCGGAGTATTTATATCACTGTATCTGAGTGTGAATCACAGCAGCAGATGATCGGAAAGAGAATTATCGGTATACAGTTTCAAGTACACACTACCTCAACCACGGCAAAAAGTGTCAAAGCCTTTCCTGTAAGGACCTCGCGTTTCAGAAACAGTTTCATCCCAAGAACTATAAACGCACTCAATCACCTCACTGTAAACTTGCACTACAGTTATAATATTGCACAACCTGCGCTACTTTATAAAGCGCGTATGATGACAATATCATTTTTAAGATGAAATGCAGCAAAATATGTTGCTTACAGTATACAGATAAAACTTTAACTTCATTTAAATAATCTGTATTGTTAATAAATAAACATGTGAGGACACGGTGCCGCAGCTTATAGCTGGTTCAAGGATAGCTCCTGCCTTGCGCTGTATTCTTGCTGGTGCTGACGCGACACTGGAAGGATAGACGAATAGAATAATTAAACATGTACCACGAAGATATTTCAATGTTCCTTAAAAGTTTTGAAGAATCGGCGTTCTAAGCTTACAAATGGCTTAACGTCTATTACAGAGCTGATTGTGTGGCGATTGGAGAAAGAAAAGTATGGACAGGAATTGGAGGTTTGAAAGAGACAGTACTTCTGTAATAAATTATTTCATCGAAGGTTGCACATGGTGCAGCAAGCCTCTTGCGTGAGATATGAACAATCACTGCGTCACCGTGTTCCCATGTTTAATAACATGCTTTCATTCCTATCATCATGAAAATGATATCACGTATACATCTCAGTATTTTAATTATTCAGAGAGCTGTAATATGTCGAATGTAATGCATTCTGTGTCCTGTCGGAGAAAGAGAAAGAACGGAAGCACGTAGTGATTCACACACATAGAGCACATAGAAGATCAAACACAGAAAAAAGCATTTAACATGCTACTTGAGAAACTAGTAAAATAAACGATTTTAAGATGAAGTTTAAGATGTTCTACTTTAATGGCAAAATAAACAACGTGATTAAAGTGGAAATTTCGAGATTAAAGTTGACATTTCGTGCTTTTTCCCCACTGTCTGCCTATGTTTTTTGTTTGTACCCTAATAAGCTTTCATATGACACTCAGACGGTGGGCTACGACTCGCCTTTTCACAGCGACTTTGATATGTGATTTCTTTTTTATTTCGGGCACTGTGCGACTTTGTGAAGTTGAGCCTTCCAGTTTCTCCGACACTCTGTCACTCGATCAGCTTCCTTTTGTTGATTATACCACTGTTTAAACCAACAAGTAGTACGTTTTTCCTTTGCCTCCACTTGGTATTCGCTGAAATTCTTATATTTTCTCCCGTGCTTTTCCAATTGTCTTTTCACAGAAGGCTATTTATATTGATTTGCATATTCAAAGAGGCGTAATTCTGGGAGGAGTTGGGGCGGGACAGAAGGCACGTGCACGTGCGTTACTTTTCACGCAAATCGGGATTTATGTAGTAGAACAACATGAAAGTATGCGTGCGCACAGATTCCTGCATCTGGATTTTTCTGTGCGTACGCACAATCCTGCTTTAGTGCTTACGCCATGTTATAGTGTGAGTTCTACGCACGGCGTTATACATGAGGCCCCTGGAGAAGAGGGTCCGTCGGATAGTTAAACCTCGGATTCAGGAGGAACAGTGTGGTTTTCGTCCTGGTCGCGGAACAGTGGACCAGCTCTATACCCTTAGCAGGGTCCTGGAGGGTGCATGGGAGTTCGCCCAACCAGTCTACATGTTTTTTGTGGACTTGGAAACGGCGTTTGACTGTGTCCCTCGGGGAATCCTGTGGGGGGTGCTCCGAGAGTATGGGGTACTGGACCCCCTGATAACAGCTGTTCGGTCCCTGTACGATCGGTATCAGAGCTTGGCCCGCATTGCCGGCAGTAAGTCGTCCCCGTTTCCAGTGAGAGTTGGACTCCGCCAGGGCTGCCCTTTGTCACCGATTCTGTTCATAACTTTTATGGACAGAATTTCTAGGCACAGCCAGGGCGTTGAGGGGTTCCAGCTTGGTGGACTCAGGATTGGGTCACTGCTTTTTGCAGATGATGTTGTCCTGTTTGCTTCATCAGGCCGTGATCTTCAGCTCTCTCTGGATCGGTTCGCAGCTGAGTGTGAAGCAGCTGGGATGGGAATCAGCATCTCCAAATCCGAGACCATGGTCCTCAGCCAGAAAAGGGTGGAGTACCCTCTCAGGGTTTGGAGCAAGATTCTGCCCCAAGTGGAGGAGTTCAAGTATCTCGGGGTCTTGTTCACGAGTGAGGGAAGAATGGAGCGTGAGATCGACAGGCGGATCGGTGCGGCGTCCGCAGTAATGCAGGCTCTGCATCGGTCTGTCATGGTGAAAAAGGAGCTGAGTCATAAGGCGAAGCTCTCAATTTACCAGTCGATCTATGTTCCTACCCTCACCTATGGTCATAAGCTATGGGTAGTGACCGAAAGAACGAGATCGCAAATACAAGCGGCTGAAATGAGTTTCCTCCACAGGGTGTCTGGGCTTTCCCTTAAAGATAGGGTGAGAAGCTCAGTCATCCGGGAGGGGCTCAGAGTAGAGCCGCTGCTCCTCCGCATCAAGAGGAGTCAGATGAGGTGGCTCGGGCATCTGATCAGGATGCCTCCAGGACGCCTCCCTGGTGAGGTGTTCCGGGCACGTCTAACCGGGAGGAGGCCCCGGGGAAGACCCAGGACACACTGGAGGGACTATGTCTCCCAGCTGGCCTGGGAACGCCTTGGGATTCCCCCAGAAGAGCTAGAAGAAGTGGCCGGGGAGAGGGAAGTCTGGGCATCTCTGCTCAAGCTGCTACCCCCACGACCTGATCTCGGATAAGCGGAAGAGGATGGATGGATGGATGGATGGACACGCCGTCTAGTGGACACACTCCATATAACACATGTGATAGATAGATGCTTTATTAATCCCAAAGGGAAATTCCCATACTCCAGCAGCGGCATACTGATTTAAAACAATATTAAAGTAAAGAGTAATAAAAATGCAGGCATGACAGACAATAACTTTGAATGATGTTAACGTTTACCCTCCCGGGTGAAACTGAAGAGTCGCATAGTGTGGGGGAGGAATGATCTCCTCAGTCTGTCAATGGAGCAGGATGGTGACAGCAGTTTGTTGCTGAAGCTGCTCCTCTGTCTGGAGATGATAATGTTCAATGGATGTAGTGGATTCTCCATGATTGACAGGAGTCCGCTCAGCACCCGTCGATCTGCCATGGATGTCAAACTGTCCAGCTCCAAGCCTACCTTCCTCACCAGTTTGTCCAGGTGTGAGGCGTCCCTCTTCTTAATGCTGCCTCCCCAACACACCACTGTGTAGAAGAGGGCGCTCGCCACAACCATCTGATAGAACATCTGCAGCATCTTATTGTAGATGTTGAAGGACGCCAGCCTTCTAATGAAGTATAGTCGGCTCTGTCCTCTCTTGCACAGAGCATCAGTATTGGCAGTCCAGTCCAATTTATCATCCAGCTGCACTCCCAGGTATTTATAGGTCTGTACCCTCTGCACACAGTCACCTTTGATGATCACGGGGTCCATGAGGGGTCTGGGCCTCCTTAAATCCACCACCAGCTCCTTGGTTTTGCTGGTGTTCAGGTGTAGGTGGTTTGAGTTGCACCATTTAACAAAGTCCTTGATGAGGTTCCTATACTCCTCCTCCTGCCCACTCCTGATGCAGCCCACGATAGCAGTGTCATCAGCGAACTTTTGCACGTGGCAGGACTCCGAGTTGTATTGGAAGTCCGATATATATAGCTGAACAGGACCGGAGAAAGTACAGTCCCCCTGCGGCGCTCCTGTGCTGCTGACCACAATGTCAGACCTGCAGTTCCCAGAGACGCACATACTGAGGTCTGTCAGTAAGATTAGTCCACGATCCATACCACCAGGTATGAATCTACTCCCATCTCTGTCAGCTTGTCCCTGAGGAGCAGAGGTTGGATGGTGTTGAAGGCGCTAGAGAAGTCCAGAAACATAATTCTTACAGCACCACTGCCTCTGTCCAAGTGGGAGAGGGATCGGTGTAGCATATACTGTAGATGATGGCATCCTCCGCTCCCACCTTCTCCTGGTATATAAACTGCAGAGGGTCGAGGGCGTGGCAGACCTGTGGCTTCAGGTTGTGAAGCAGCACCGCTCCATGGTCTTCATCACATGTGACATCAGAGCGACAGGCCGGAAGTCGTTCAACTCACTAGGACGTGATACCTTTGGGACTGGGGTGATGCAAGATGTTTTCCAGAGCCTTGGGACTCTCCCCTGTTCCAGGCTCAGGTTGAAGATGTGCTGTAGAGGACTCCCCAGCTCCGACTCACAGACCTTCAGCAGTCGTGGTGATACTCCATCTGGACCCGCTGCTTTACTAGCATGAAGTGTCTTCAGCTCTCTGCTTACCTGGGCTGCTGTAATTGTGGGTTGGGGGGGAAACTCTCTCCTATGCTGGTATCAGCAGAAGGATGGGTGGAGGGTGTAGTACTCCAAGGTGAGAGTGGGTTAGGGTGGTCAAACCTGTTATAGAAGTTGTTCATCAGGTTTGCTCTCTTCACGTCTCTCTCGATGGTGGCACCCCGCTTCGAGCTGCAGCCAGTGATGATCTTCATCCCATCCCACACCTTCATGCTGTTATTCTGCAACTTCTGCTCCAGCTTTCTCCTGTACTGCTCCTTCGCAGCCCTGAGCTGGACTCTGAGTTCCTTCTGCACGCGCTTGAGCTCATGCTGACCAGCGCCTTTAAAAGCCCTTTTCTTCTGGTTCAAAAGGCCCTTGATGTCACTTGTAATCCATGGCTTGTTGTTAGCATAGCAGCGTACTGTTCTTACTGGAACTACAATGTCCATACAGAAGTTGATGTAGTCAGTAGTGCAGTCAACAACCTCCTCAATGTTCTCACTATGTGACCCCTGCAGGATATCCCAGTCTGTAGTTCCAGTCTCTCAGAGCCTGCTCTGCCTCAGGGGACCACTTCGTGAATGAGCTTGTGGTTGTAGGTAGGACCCTCACTCTTGGTTTGTAGTGAGGCTGAAGCAGAACCAGGTTATGATCTGCTTTCCCAAGCGCAGGCAGTGGGGTGGCGCTGTATGCATCTTTAACGTTTGCATACAGTAAATCAATAGTCTTATTTCCCCGGGTGTTACAGTCCACATACTGGGAGAAGGCAGGTAATGTTTTGTCCAGCGTCACATGGCTAAAGTCTCCAGTGATTAGCACAAGCGCCTCAGGGTGCTGTGTTTGTAACTTAGCAACATCAGAATGGATGATGTCACTCGCTGACTCCATGTCCGCCCGAGGAGGGATGTAAACAATAACAACAATGACGTGTCCAAACTCTCTGGGCAAGTAATAGGGACGCAAACTTACGGCCAACAGTTCGATGTCCCTGCAGCAAGTGGAGACTTTGACGTTAACATGTCCAGAGTTGCACCACCGTGTATTAACATAGAGAGCGAGTCCTCCTCCTTTCCACTTCCCACAGGTATTTGCGTCTCTGTCCGCTCTAACTGTGCTAAACCCGGGTAGCTCCACGTTAGCATCTGGGATGGTGGTAGTTAGCCACGTTTCGCAAAATCACAACAAACTGCATTCTCTGTAGGTTCTGACATTTTTCATTAGCACAGCCAGTTCATCGATCTTATTTGGTAGTGAGTTCACATACCCCAGAATCACAGAAGGCACCGATAGCTTGTATCGACACTTCCTCGCTAGCCACTTAGCCTTTAGCTTAGCGCCGGGTCTGCTGCCACGATACGGCCTTCTTACCTGGTCAGGTAAATAGAGAACCACACCAACACTGGCATTTGTTCTCAGCGCTTGAAGTTGACTACCTGAATAGATGAGTCTCAGCATGTAAAAATCCATGTTCAAGTAGTAAAAAGTAGTAAAAAGTGTCCAGGGAACGAGTCTACATAAAAGAAAGTGATAGGAGTGATCAGTGAAATAGTGATAAAGGTAGAAAGATAAAAGTCGTACACGGAGCTGCTGGAAAGGCTGTCACTCGCGGTGGCGCCTGAGTCATCAAATCTCAGAAGGTGGAAAAAATGTGTACAGTGGATTGCAAAAAAAAGTAAAAATATATTAAAAACATAGCAATTTAAGTGTTATAAAATACTTGAACAGATGTATTTAAATGTTAGCAAACATCAGTTCATTTATCATTTTAATGAGAACCCAAAAGGTGAAGCGATCACATAGTCAGTCACATGGCTTTCAGGGCTGTGAGATCAGCTGACTCTTCTGTTAGTAAGCTGCTCCCACTAGTGGCCACTTTCAATATTACACACCTGGAAAAGCTCAAGTGTTCAGGATTTGGTCAGATCTAATAATATATTAATATTGACATAACCTTTTAAGCCAGTGAGTTTTGTTAGGTTATGTAAGATTCCATATGCTAAAAGAACATTTATTTTAAGTAAAGTTTTGTTAATAATTAAGTATAGTGAGATGGTTGAAATGTGCTTTACTTTTTGTTTGCAGTGTGGTGTAAGGATGGCATGACAATAAAACTGATTGACTTGACTTCTGAAGATATTATGACTCCTAATTGATGATCCATTTATTTTTAAAATTGTAAAAGTAAAAATCTTTTTTTATTTTGAAAAATATGAGGTGTGTAACAAATAATATGTTGATACTGCGTGAATGTTTTCCCCTAAGTGTCCAGCTGTGAAATTGGTTATTAAGCAGATAAGTGGTGCTCTCCATTATGAGTGCAACTGTAGGCACTATAGCATGTGGCACATGTTGGCACTCATGGCAAGTTTACAGTGAGATATCATAGTCGTGGCGGACTTGAATTATCCAAATATTTACAGGGATAACCTTGCAGATGGAGGAGCACAAGAGCAGGAGTTTACAGAAGTAATCAGTGACTGTTTGTGAACACAGCATGTTAAAGCACCAACACGGGGTGAAGCCTGTCTGGATTTAGTGTAGAATAGAACTGAGGGTGTAGAGGTGATTGGACCACTAGGGTCACGTGACCATAATGTCATACAATTCTCAGCATTTTGTAAGAGTGAAGCTGCAAAGACTAAACTTGTTAAGTTGAACTTTAGTAGGCTGATTTTGAGAAGATGTTACAAAGTCTAAGTAGGATAGACTGGGATAAGCTGTTAAGTGTGGAGACAGTCGAGGAGCAGTGGAACAGAGCAGCGAGCGGAAGCACAGAGCAGCGGCGTCTCCCACAGGCACGTAGCCCTTCGCAAACACCCAAGCAAGTTCTTCTGAAGTAAAGCCGGCAGCTGACCAGTAGAAATAACCAGCAGTGAGAAATCAAAGTCAACCGCTCAGCGGGTGGTGGTAACTTAAAGCCGACGGTCTCTTAGTGATTCAGCTGAACGCGGAAAGCACTTAAGTTACTTCAAAAAACGGAGATGACGACATCACCACTAAACGTAAGTTCCATCTGCTCTCTGCCCGTTGAGGGCAAGTTTATATGTTGTGTGTCCTGCAGCATGTACAGTTCAGGTTTTCCGGCCGACAGTGTAGACAGCTTCACCTGCCAAATGTGTTTAGTTAATTTAGAGTTGGTCGGGAAAATACGTGAATTGGAGGACCGCGTTAGGAACCTGATAGCGATTAGGCAAACCGAAAATTGGATTGACTCGGTTTGTTTAGACAATTCGGCTACATCTGAATCGGCTTCAGTCTCTCCAGGTCCCACTGTAGTCAGTGCGCGGCCAATGTCAGCAGCATCAATTCAGCCACAGGGCGAGTGGGTAACAGTAAGACGGGGGTCTAAGAATCCAAAATGTAGTCCCCCGTCACTCAGGTCACCAATTCGGACCCAGAACAGATTCTCAGCACTCCGCAGCACGCCTGTGGAAAATGAGAATAAGAAAGTGCTCATAATTGGTGATTCCATAGTGCGGAATCTTAGAATTCCAAACTTTGTTAAGCCAGCAGTTCATGTTAAGTGCCTTGCAGGGGCCAAGATTTCTGGCATAGAGGCCGCATTGGACCGTGTCGCCGACGATGAAGTATCTACCTTATTGCTACATGTCGGCACTAATGATATTTATTTACAGCAATCTGAGGTATTAAAGAGGAACTTCATCTCTCTTTGCATCAAAGCTAAAAGAAAATGTCGGAATTTAGTTGTATCTGGCCCCTTACCAAGATTATATAGAGGGGATGTGATTTATAGCAGATTGCATTCCCTTCACTGCTGGCTAGAAACCTGGTGTGCAAACAAAAGCATAGCATTTGTGAACAATTGGGATGATATTTGGGAAAGGCCTGGATTTTTCAGAAGAGATGGTCTTCATCCTAACTGGAGGGGATCTTATGTATTATCCCAAAATATGGCAGCAAAACTGCCTGGTTGACTGATTAGAGCACCATCCAGGCCGCAGTCATGTGATCTTAAATCACAGGCTGTTGTTTATCCCACCTGTTACTTTCCTGAAGCTGTTACCCATAATCCTTGTCTTGGGGCATCCAGTAAATTTAGTCTTGATACAAACCTTAAATTAATTGATAACCAAAAAATAAGGTGTATAATTAGACCAAGGGATAAACCAGACCCTCCACCAGGGGCATCTGTAATAGAAATTTACTTCAAATTAAAACAAAAAGTATATCACCAATTCAGAAAGAAGCATACAGTTTTAAATGCTGCTTATTGAACATTCGCTCTCTTGGCACTAAAGCTGTTTTGGTAAATGATATTATATTAAGTACAAAATCTGATCTGTGTCTTCTCACTGAAACCTGGCTTAGTAAACGTGACACTGTCCCCCTAGCTGAGGCGTCACCAGATGGATACTCGTTCCTTCATAAGTCTAGAGATTCAGGTCGAGGAGGAGGCCTTGGAATAATTCATTGTAACAAAATGCAAATCACTTCTAAAAATGTAGGCAACTTTACATCCTTTGAAGCATTCATTTTAAATATTAAAACAGATTCCAACACAATTATAGTGCTAGTCTACAGACCACCAGGGCCATATTCATTGTTCATGACTGAATTTAGCAACCTTTTATCTGACTTGGCTATAAATTATGATCACGTAGTACTGATGGGAGATTTTAATGTACACATTGATGTGGAAACTGACACTTTTAGCAAATGTTTTACTTATTTGTTAAATTCAGTAGGATTCTGTCAGAATGTCAAAGGTCCAACTCATAATCATAACCACACATTAGATTTAATTATAACTTACAAAGTTGAAATTCAAAATTTAAATATTACTCCATTAAATGAAGTTATTTCTGATCACTACTTAATTACATTTGATTTAGTCCTGCCCTTGCCAACACACTTCCAGATTAAAACAAAGACAGTGCGACATCTAGATTGTAATTCTGCTTCAAAATTTATAGATACTTTGAGTAAGTCGAGTGTAATTGTGGAAAACCATTTAGATCAGTTAACATCAAATGTAAACGTGGAAAACAATTTAGATGAGCTAACATCACATTATAATGTGACCTTGAGAGATGCTCTGGACACAGTGGCTCCCCTTAAAACAAAAGTGATCACAGCACATAGAAACTCTCCCTGGTTTAATGAAAACACTTGAGCTCTTAAATTAGAGTGTCGAAAACTGGAGCACAGATGGAGAACAACCAAGTTACAGGTCTTTCAAATTGTATGGACAGAGAGTGTTAATAAATATAAAAAAGCCCTCTTTAAAGCTCGCTCAGAATACTATTCTACATTAATAGACAGCAATAATAAAAATCCTCGGGTACTGTTTAGAACAGTGGCTAAATTAACAAATGGAAATTCAGATCAACAGTGCAAAATACCAACAGATATTAGCAGTACAGACTTTATGAACTTCTTCAATGAGAAAATTAAAAATATAAGATCCCAGATCTCTGCATCACAGTACAAACCAAATACTAGCTTAGCAGACCCTGTCTCACATTGCACTCAGCACTTTAGTAATTTTAATCCTGTAACTGAGCAGGAAGTCTTAACTTTAATTTCAAAAATGAAGCCCACTACTTGTTCCCTGATCCAGTGCCAACAAAACTCGTAAAAAGTTCAATGGATGTTCTTGCAGCGCCTATCCTAAACATTATCAATAGTTCATTATTGCATGGCTCAGTACCAGATGCACTAAAAGTGTCGGTCATTAAACCATTACTTAAAAAGTCAGACCTTGAACCAAATATACTAAATAATTATAGGCCTATTTCAAATTTACCGTTTCTCTCTAAAATACTAGAAAAAGTAGTCGCCAGTCAGCTTCAGACACACCTTACGCATTACAATTTATTTGACAAATTCCAGTCTGGTTTTTGCACTGGTCATAGTACAGAAACGGCACTAACGCGGGTTGTAAACGACATTCTGATATCCTCTGATGAAGGAAACTCCACTGTAATTATGTTGTTGGACTTAAGTGCAGCATTTGACACCATCGACCATTCTATTTTACTGCACAGGCTAGAAAATGATGTTGGGCTTACAGGCACCATGCTCACTTGGTTTAGTTCTTACTTATCAAATCGATTGCAATATGTACAGAAATGTGCTGACAGGACTCCATCATTATACACAGAAGTGAGATATGGTGTCCCACAGGGCTCAGTACTGGGACCTTTACTGTTTTCACTTTACATGCTTCCACTGGGATCTCTCATTAGGAAACATAATGTTAATTTTCTCTCGTATGCAGATGACACCCAGTTATACCTTTCATTTAAATCAAATGAAGTTTCTCCGATGTTGTCTTTAATTAGTTGTGTTAGCGAATTAAAGGAGTGGATGAATGAGAACTACTTGTCTTTAAATACAGATAAAACAGAGATGTTAATTGTTGGAGGGAATGACACTGATCACAACAATATTTTGTCATCATTTAATTCAGTTGGAATCCCAATTAATTTTACTGAATCAGCCTGCAATCTAGGAGTTATCTTTGACTCTAGCATGTCATTTAAAGCGCATATTACAAAGTTGTCCAAAACATGTTTCTTCCACTTTAAAAATGTTAGGAAATTAAGGCGCTTTTTAAATAAACAGGATTCTGAGAAACTAATTCATGCATTTATCTCTAGTAGAATTGACTACTGCAATGCGGTGTTCACTGGATGTTCAAACTGTTCTTTATACAGCCTCCAGTTAATACAAAATGTGGCTGCAAGAATTATTACAAGAACAAGAAAATACGAACACATAACTCCAGTTCTTAAATCCTTACACTGGCTTCTGGTTAAGTTTAGGGCAGATTTCAAAATCCTCCTTTTAACATATAAAGCATTAAATAGCCAAGGTCCGTCTTACTTGTCTGAACTTATCATGACTTACAAACCTGAGCGCACATTAAGATCTCAAGATGCTGATCTGCTTATGATTCCAAGGATTAATAAAATAACAGTGGGGGGTCGAGCTTTTAGTTACAGGGCCCCTAAACTGTGGAATGGTCTGCCTGCTACTATAAGAGATGCCCCTTCGGTCTCAGCTTTTAAATCCCAGCTGAAGACTCACTACTTCAGTTTAGCACACCCTGACTAGAGCTGCTGATTAACTGTACAGACTGCATCTCTGTTGTTAGTCATTAGCACTTAAACATAAGTAACATGATAGTTAGAATTGGATACTAACCCTCACCTATTCTGTTTCTCTTCTCGGTACTCAAATGTGGCACGGCCCACCTGCCAAGTTATTTTGCCTGCCTAAGGTAAAGTCATCCCAGATGGAGGATCGCAGGAATCGTGGGAAAGAGGGGTCCTTTCATTGGATTGGCTGGCCCAGCACTGTTTCAGCCGTGGAATGGCCAAATGGGGGAGGCAGCTTGAAGGATGAGGTCTCCAGGACTCTAAAAATATCCAAAGCTTATTATGTGATATCATCTACTGTTAAATTCTGCTCTGTACTTCTAAAATTTATATTTTTTATTTCTTACTATATTGAGGAATTGTTCTGTTTTGTGTACTGCATTGTATTGTATTGACCCCCTTCTTTTGACACCCACTGCACGCCCAACCTACCTGTACAGGGGTCTCTCTTTGAACTGCCTTTCCCAAGGTTTCTTCCATTTTTTCCCTACAAGGTTTTTTTGGGAGTTTTTCCTTGTCTTCTTAGAGAGTCAAGGCTAGGGGGCTGTCAAGAGGTAGGGCCTGTTAAAGCCATTGCGGCACTTCCTGTGTGATTTTGGGCTCTACAAAAATAAACTATATTGTATTGTATTGTATAGAAATGTTTGACATGTAATGCAGGACAGATACATACCTAAAATTGGAATTAATAGGAAACTAAAAAAAAACTCCATGGTGGATTAAAAAGATTTAAAAAAGAAGCTGCAAAGCACAAAACTAATTTATAAGGCATATAAGACTAATGACTGCAAAGTGAATCACAGAGCGTATAAGAACATGAGGGCAGCCATTAAGAAGGATATAAGGGAGGCTAAAAGACAGCATGAGGGGAATATAGCAGATAAGGCGAAAGACGACCCTAAGAGATTCTTTCAGTATTTTAGTAGTAAAAGAACAGTCAAGGAGGAGGTCAAGTGCATCAGGAATAGTAAAGAGCAATTCAAAGATACAGACAGTGAAACAGCAGACACCCTAAACTTACATTTATCTGAGGTCGTCACAAGTGAGCAAGTGGAAAACCTCCAGCGGTAACAGGGACTACTAAGGAGATACTGAGGGATTTGGAAGTTGTAGAGAGAGAAGAGCTGCTGAGATTAAATAGGCTGAAATCAAACAAATCACCAGGACCAGATAATATTTACCCTCGAGTTCTTAAGGAGGCCAGTGAGTACAGATAGAAACCCTTGGCACATATTTTTAGGAAGTCACTGCGCACTGGAGAGATTCAAAGGACTAGAAAATGACAAATATCATCCCATTACATAAAAAGGGTGACTGGGCAGATCCAACTATAGGCCAGTAAGCTTATTAACATGAGACATCACAGGAAAATTAATGGAAGGAATTATTAAGGATAAGATTGAGCAGCAGATGGCAAAAACAGGAGTTTAACTGAACAGTCAGCGTGGGGTCAGACGAGGGAGGTCGTGTTTTAGTAACAGGCTGGAATTCTATGAGGAGACAACAAAAGGATACGACCAGAGTGGAGCAGATGATGGTATTTATCTGGACTTCCAGAAAGCGTTTGATAAGGTGTCACATTAGAGGTTGGGCATCAAACTAAAAGAAGTGGGAGTTCAGGGTGATGTTTGTAGATGGGGCAGAATTGGTTCAGACACAGGAAGCAGAGGGTGATGGTGTGAGGAACCTCATCAGAACTAACTGATGTTAAGAGTGGTGACCAGCAGGGGTCAGTGATGGAGCCGCTGCTAATTTTAATATACAGAAATGATTTAGAGTGGAATATAAGGAACAAGCTGGTTAAGTCAGCAGATGATACCAAGATAGGTGGATTAGCAGATAATTTGATATCCGTTATATCATCACAGAAGGACTTGAACAGCAGACAGGCTTGGGCAGATTTGTGGATGATGAAATTTAATGTCAGTAAATGTAAAGAATTACACAAAGGAAGTAAAAATGTTAGGTTTGAATACACAATAGGGGTCTGAAAATCAAGAGTACACATAATGAGAAGGATTTAGGAGTCGTAGTGGACTCTAAGCTATAGACGTCCAGACAGTGTGCAGAAGCCATTAAGAAGGCTAACAGAATGTCAGGTTATATAGCGCCTTGATGTGTGCAGTACAAGTCACAGGAGGTTCTGCTCAAGCTTTATAACACACTGGTGAAGCCTCATATGGAGTCCTGAGTGCAGTTTTGGTCTCCAGGCTACAAAAAAGACATAGCAGCACAAGAAAATGTCCAGAGAAGAGTGACAAGGCTGATTGAGGGCTACAGGGGATGAGTTAGGAGGAATTATTAAAAGAGCTGAGCCTTTACAGTTTAAGCAAAAGAAGATTAAGAGGTGACCTGACTGAAGAGTTTAAAATTATAAAGGGAATTAGTCCAGTGGATCGAGACTGTTATTTTAAAATGAGTTCATCAAGAACACGGGGACAACACTTGGAAACTTGTTAAGGGTAAATTTTGCCCAAACATTAGGAAGTTTTACATGGGAGCAGAGACAATGACTACATTTTATTTTAATAAGGGCCACAAAGTATTCATTGCCACTAAATATCGATTCAACCATCAAAACACAAGCAGATACATAGGAACGTCTCCTATCAGTTATTGGCTGTTTCTTACAGCTGACATCGTTTATTCACGGCTCTGTCCAGTGCTGGTTTTCTTGGTGAATGTGCTGTCATGGACAACACGTGAACGTTTGTGGAGAATTGCTGGGTCCTGGTGAGCGTAGCCTGGCATTGCGGCTTTGTCGAGTCTTCCTCCAACTCTCAACATACCATTTTTTACCTTTGGATTCAGTTTGAAGAAGATGCCAGCATGGATCCCAGCTTCCTGAAATAAAGGAATGAGGTTCATGAAATGCACGTCACGATAAATGGACGGACTATTGGATGACTATGAATTGATGGCCAAAAGACTCAGTCTGTGCTCTGGTTAAATACAATTCAAATAAAAATTATAAAAATATACAGAGAAATGGACTTTTGGGTGACCCTCATCAAGTTATGAAAACAGCCAAAGTAAAGCAGCTGAGTGACCAGCGACACTCACGTCGTCAGACCACTAGGCCCACTGCAGCTGTCGTTTGACATTAGCAGACCAGTAGATGATGCCGTCTTTCAGGCCCACACATCTTGACCAGGGGTGCTCCATGAAGCCCCTCACTTAAACTGAGGAAGTGGTCTTATCTGAGCCAGTTCTGGTTCCACCAACGAGGATTATGGCAAGTCATGCTTGGTAACCGAGGCAACTGTCGCCTGTTAACCCACTCCTTACCAGAGTGAAGATGAAGCTTGGCAGGCTGGTGAACACTGAGAATTCATGCAACTCGGGTTCGATGAGAAACACCACCTTAGAGCAGGGGCACAGGAATATGTTTTTTAGCATATCTAAAGTCGCTGAATTCTTCTTTAAAAAATCTTGTGTGTTAATGATAAAATTGTAACCCATTATAAGCTAAACTATCCATTGAAGAGACCAAGACTAATAATAAATGAGATTTCAATTATGGCATTCATTACCACCTTTTGATGTCAGTGACAGGATTTTTTGAGGATATCTTATGTTGCTGCATTTTTAGGTCAATGCCATTTAAATTAATCTTACACGTTCATTACAAAATAGTAAAACATTAACAGCTAAACTGTCATTTGATAAATTGCAAGAATTAATAATATGTCACGTTTAAATTTTTATGCCATTCGTCCTCATTGATCATTTTTGTCAACAAGAAGTTACTGTAATAAAAAAATTAAAAAACCCTAAAAGGAATGTTTCACAATGTTAAAATCATCAGTTATAAAAAGTATGAATTCTGCTTCAGTAAACCTCGAACACTAAAGTAGCGCAGAGATGTTCATAGTCACGTAATGCCACTTGTCAGTAAGTCCATGAACTGATTCACTTACACAGGGCAGCCATCGTGGAGTCCACACGCCCCGAGAATGAGTCTGATTTACTGCTGGCAATTTGAACCAAATACTCAATCCGGTGGTTCAGGGGCTGAATAGACCACAATAACAGGCCCCGTACCCCAGAAGCCCCTTATAGGTCACGGCTCTGTGCCTTTTCCAAGTCCCCAAATCACATATAGACTGGTTGGGCCTACTCCCATGAACCTCCAGAATCCTTGTGAAGGTAAAAAGCTGGCCCAGTGTTCCATGAGCAGGAGGAAATCTGCATTGGCTCCCCCTGAGCCCGAGGCTCGACCAACAGCCGGACCCTCTGTTCCAGAACCCCAGCATAGGCTGAATCCTGTGTGTCAATTGTGTGAAAGGACACTGTCACTAATTCAGGGGGTCAATTTGTGCACATCACAATAATAAAAAGGATAACCGTTAGTGCAAATCAAACACATCCATAAGCTGTGTGTCAAGAATAAGTTAGAAAAGGAGAATGTAAGAGGATCTAACTAGCAACAAAAATGAAACATTCAGGATATAAAAAGAAATGCATAAAAGAGGGAGAGAGCAACATGACAGTGTGGTGGGGTCAGCAAGGGGCGAAGGGGCTTTATGACGGCAGCCTTTAAGGAATATTGATTAATGTGTCTGACTAAGCTGACCAGAGGAGGAGTAAGAGAAAGCGAAAGAAAGAAGGAAAGAATGAATGAACGAAGAACAAAAGGACTGTGTTCTATTGTGCTTTGGTGCTTGGGAACTGTGCTGTGTTGTGGGGAACAAGCAAAACAAAAAGAGCTTCCCACGTGAATAAACGTGTGTTGTGTGGCAAACTCATGTCAGCATCAGTCTGTGTCGGGGTTTGGACGGCTGGATCACCGTCTGGTGGTCACACTGCTCCTCAGTTTGTGTTACACTTGAACCACCGTGTTTTAGTAATTACTGCACACCGATGTCACCAAACGTCTTCTTTACAGTCCTGAAGCTCCAATCTTCCTCCTGCAGTTGCCTGAAGTGCTGAGCGGTGACGAGTTTTTACAGGTGAGTTTGTGTTCTAATTGATTTGATGAACCTGACGAGTATCTTTGACACTTCATGTCCTCTCCTGGTGTGACTGTGTGTCTGTCACTCTGTCACCCATGTGTTGGCCCACTTTCAGTTGTTACTTTCTCCTTTCTCTGTCCTCTTGTCTTTTTCCACTCTTTTCTTTCTCTATATCTCCCACTCTCTTATCTCTCTCAGTTTTTAATTCACTCTTATCTATTCCTAAGGTGCCACATTTTGTTACTAATCGGAGAATTAAAGATGAGAGTGTGAGTTCTGGAGCGACCAGTGCTGCAATGAGACGCAATAAAAATGCAGAATAAAAGAAAAAATATCCAATAAAGAAAGAGAAATACTGAGACAAATTAGGAGTATAAAATGAACAAAGTTTTTGGACAAATGGTGAGTATCCTGGGCATCCAAACCAGTCCTGTGTAACATCAAAAGATGGCTGTTAAAGGGAAACTGGTGGGCATTGAGCCCAAAGGCTGTAGGCGTAGAGCAAAACCAGAAGAGAAACTCAGCCAAAATAACACTGCAGAATGAATAAAACACAAATTTGACCATAACTCTGTCATCGTCTGTGTGAAGGAAAGAGGCAGAGAGTATCAGACAGACAGACTGACGGAGAGGCAGCACACGAGGAAATGAAAGATTCCAAATTAAAGTTTAACCCACTTTTATTAGCACATGAGAACTGTACAGAATTTATATCCAAACAAATCAGTTTTTTTAGAGACAAATACATGCTCAGAGGTCTCTACAGGAACACTCTGGGAAACCCTGAATGCCTTCTTAAGAGGACAGATTATCTCATATCTTTCTCACAGAAATAAATTGGAAACCTAGAAGGTATCAGAGCTAACCAGCAAAATTACTAGAATAGACCAAGAGCATGCCAGGTGTCCAAGTGAGGCTCTTCATGGGAAAAGGCAGGCTCTGCATTCACAGCTCAACCTCAACTAAAGAAACTGCAAAACTCATTTTTAAATCGAGACATCATTACTATGAACAAGGAGAGAAAGCTAATAAGATCTTAGCTCAACAAATCCACAGCAAGAAGTTCGCAATGCAATCTCAGCAATCACCAACCACAAACAGAGACAAAGTCATTGACCATAAAAATATAATGCACACATTTAGAGACTACTATAAGTCCTTATATTCCACTGAGTTTAAAGACAACAAGACACAATCTAAAGCATTTCTGGATGCTTTACAGATACCACAACTAGATACTCTCAGTTCAGAGGAATTGTATAAACCGCTGGAGCTATCAGAATTACTAGATGCTATAAAGTCACTTCAGAGTGGGAAAGCAGCAGGCCCTGATGGCTACTCTGCCGAATTTTCTAAGAAATTCTCCACTCAGCTTGCTCCCCTTTTAATAGCAATGTTTATAGAAGATAGAGACAATAAAATTCTACCTCAAACTTTTTGCCAAGCATTAATCACCCTCATAACTAAACAAAATAAGGACTTATTACCATGTGCATCATACAGACCAATTTCACTTCTGAATAATGATGTTGAGATACTCTCCAAAGTCCTAGCTAGAAGGATGGAGAAAGTGCTCCCTTTGGTGATATCACAAGACCAAACTGGATTTATTAAAGGCCAACACTTAGCTTCCAATCTTCGACGCCTGTTTAATGTAATATATTCACCCGCAAAGTCAAACACCCCAGAGATATTATGAGCGTTGGATGCAGAAAAAGCATTTGACATGGTTGAGTGGAACTACCTCTTCACTACATTGGAGAGATTTGGGTTTGGCCTGAATATTTGTGCATGAATCAAACTACTGTATACCAATCCAGAAGCTTCAGTTTGCATTAACAACATTAATTCAGACTACTTTAAACTAGAGTGTGGTACCAGACAAGGATGCCCCTTGTCACCACTGCTTTTTGCAATCGCCATTGAGCCACTGGCAGTTCGCTGTCGAAATGCTTATGAGATAAAGAGGATTATCAGAGAAGGACTTGAACAGAACATTTCTCTATATGCAGATGATATGGTACTGTATATATCAGATCCACAAAATACTGTGCCTGCAGTCCTAACAGCACTAACAGAATTTCAAAAGATTTCTGGTCTCAGAATCAATTTGAATAAAAGTGTGCTCTTTCCAGTGAACTCTCAAGCACACAATATGAGATTGGACACCTTCCCTTTAATCATCGCAGATCAGTTTAAATACCGAGGGGTAAACACCACAAGTAAACATAAAGCTCTTTATCAAAAAAATTTTGCTGTCTGTATGAAAAAAATTAAGCAAGACTTGCATAGATGGTCAACCCTTCATCTCACTTTAGCTGGAAGAATTAACGTTGTTAAGATGAATATACTTCCTAAACTTCTCTTCTTATTTCAAAACATTCCAATATAAATCAATAAATCATTTTTAAGCAATTAGATTCAACCATAACTTAATTTATTTGGAATTCAAAACATCCACGTGTCCAAAGGTCGACCCTACAAAGACCTAGGGTGGAAGGTGGCATGGCTCTACCTAACTTTCAATTTTATTACTGGGCAGCAAACATAAAAGCTATTAAAATTGGACATGAACACAAATAGATGAACATACACAGGCTTGGCCTGCAATAGAAATAAAATCCTGCAGTACGTTTTTATATTCCTTGCTTTGTACCCCAATAATTACAAGTCATCACCAATATACTAACAACCCAATGGTGCTTCACTCACTCAGAATATGGAACCAATGTAGGAAGCATTTTAAGATAGAGAAGCTTTTATCTCTCGCACCTGTGCGCGATAACCACGTTTTTCCACCCTCTCAAACATATGCAGTTTTTAATGTCTGGAAAACATTTGGGATTAAATCACTCAGAAATCTGTACATAGATAACGTCTTCACATCCTACGAACAATTACACTCCAACTTTAACTTTCCAGCAACACATTTCTTTCACTACCTTCAAATTAGTAACTTTGATAAACAGAATCTGTCCAATTTTCCTCACCTCCCACCTACCTCTATACTGGAAAAAAATATTGATCAGTCTTGAGGACTCAGACAGCATTTCTGTAATATATAAAACCATTTTACAGTCCCTCCATTTCAAAGGTCCAAGAGGACAGTGGGAAAAGGATCTCTCACTCAACATCTCAGAAAAGGAGTGGAAGGTAGCAATGCAGAGAATCCACTCGACCTCCATATGCGCAAAGCATACACTTATTAAACTCACAATTATATATCGAGCACATCTGTCTCGCTTAAAACTGTCCAAAATGTTTCCAGGCCAAGATCCAACCTGCAAACGCTGCAATCGAGCTCCAGCCTCACTGGGTCACATGTTCTGGACCTGCACCAAATTAACATCATTCTGGACCAAAATCTTTAAGTGCCTTTCAGACAGCCTTGGTGTCACAATCCCTCCTAATCTACTAACAGCTGTGTTTGGGGGGCTCACAAAGGGGCTTCAAGTGGAGAAGGACAAACAAACTGGAATGGCCTTTACTACACTACTGGCACGTAGACTGGAAAAATCCTAACTCTCCTCTTTTAAGTCAGTGGGTAACTGATGTTATTTACAAATAAAATTCTCACTTAGAGGATCTGTGCAGAACATTTTGAAAACCTGGCAGGATCAAATAAATAACATTTTAGAATAAGCTTTTAAAGTACCAAGGAAGCAGATTCTCTCCCCCATATTTTTTTTCTTCTCTATTTATCTTTATTCACTTATTAATTTATCTATTTACTTATTTTTACTACCTTTAAGTTTTACTCTGCTGACCTAGCTCTCTTTCTCAGGGGTGGGGTTGATTTGTTTCAATCCGATTTTTGTAAAAATTGATTTATTTGTATGGAATGTTGTGCGATTTAAAAAAAATCAACAAAAACAAACAAAAAAAAGCCTGAGTTTCTGTCGGCTGCCAGGGGCACACTGGTTAGCGCTGTGTTAGTGGAGTCACTAAGGAGATGTCACCAAAGCCACTGTCAGGCGGATCTCCAGGAGGACTTGTAGCAGCAAGTGAGGTGAACTGGAGGGGAGCCAATCATTCAAGTCTTTGACTCTGTCGCCCTCAGTAAGTGGGGCTGAAGATGATCTTGGGTAATGGAGGAGTGAGCTTTTGTAGGATTGCCTTCCGTTATCTGAGTTTTCCTCTTTACTTTTCAGCGATGAACTCAGGAAGAACATCCTGATGAAGGATGAAAGTGACAAGGACACTGAGAGACACGTCAGAAGACGTCATTGAGGTGAAGATTAATGCGGTTCATGCAATGATCAGCAGAGAGAATCAGGATGATTCTGATTTGAAGTCTCTGACAGTGACGGGCTGATTCTGGTGGGGTGATGGCAGCGCTGAGGTTCATGCATGGGTGGTAAGTGGACATTTGAAAGGGTGTCTTGTGGGCTGCATGGGTTACCTTCTTTAACAAGAATCACTTCTAACACCCACCAAAAAACAGAATAAGGATCCCAATCAAAGAATACAATGAATATTATTTATTATGTAAACTAATAACAAAGTAGCCAAGTTGATAATAAGAATAAACAGAACTTGAAATAGCAATTTAATATTAATGTTTGTTTTAATTTCTTTTCAGAACATGTAAAGGACAGATAATTGGGAAACAACTGAAGGGCGGAAATGACGTGGATAACTTGAAGTTGGAAGTGAAGTCATCAGGTGGGGCTGGAAAGACTGCCATTGTTATTGAGTGTCTGCAGGTGGTCCAAAAGGCTCGCTTACTCTTCTATTTTTCTGTTGAATAAGAGAGGGAGATATTATCACCTTTCTTTATAAAATAGAAACGTCTTCCCCATGTCCCACAAGCCCAACAACACAGTCCCAAGCACAATAATCAACACAATTCTACTTCTTTCTTTCTTTCTTTCTTTCTTTCTTTCTTTCTTCTCTTTTTCTTCTTCTCCTCCTCCACTCCTCCCACCAAGCTCCGTCTCCCTCCTCCCGACTCTGACTCACTGAGTAGTGTCTGCTGGCCCCGTACATAAGGCACCCGGAAGTGCTGCAGGTGTTTGGTGACCTACTTCCGGCAGCACTTCCGGGTGTGGTGGAAGAACTGCCCATGAGGGCTGAGCAGTTGCTGCAGCACCCCCTTGGCTGTGCCTACGGATCCCAACAGGGCAGCACCAAACTCCAACTACCATGGAGCCAGTCCTAGGCACCACTGAAAACTCAGGGGGGCTGCCATCTAACGCTCCGGGGAAGGTTTACAAAATTCAAAGTGAGCGAACAAGAGAAATCTAAATCAAATCAATATTTGGTGTTCCTATCTTTTGCCTTCAAACCAGCATCAATTCTTATAGGTCCACTTGCACAAAGTCAGGGATTTTGTAGGATTCTAGTCAGGGGTTTGATCAACCAATTCTACCAAACAGGTGCTAATGACCATCAATGTCACACGTAGGTTGAAACACAGTCATTAACTGAAACAGAAACAGCTTCAAACTGGGTGAGGAACAGCCAAACTCTGCTACCAAGGTGAGATTGTGGAAGACAGTTTCATGTCATGGCAAGATTGAGCACAGCAACAAGACACAAGGTAGTTCTACTGCATCAGCAAGGTCTCTCCCAGACAAAGATTTCAAAGCAGACTGGTGTTTCAAGATGTGCTGTTCAAGCTCTTTTGAAGAAGCACAAAGAAACGGGTAGCACTGAGGATCGTAGATGCAGTGGTCGGCCAAGGAAACTTAGTGCAGCAGATGAAAGACACATCAAGCTTATTACCCTTCGAAATCGGAAGATGTCCAGCAGTGCCATCAGCTCAGAACTGGCAGAAACCAGTGGGACCCAGGTACACCCATCTACTGTCCGGAGAAGTCTGGCCAGAAGTGGTCTTCATTAAAGAGTTGCAGCCAAAAAGCCATACCTCCGACGTGGAAACAAGGCCAAGCGACTCAAGTATGCACGAAAACATAGAAAATGGGGTGCAGAAAAATGGCATCAGGTGCTCTGGACTGATGAGTCAAAATTTGAAATATTTGGCCGTAGCAGAAGGCAGTTTGTTCGTCGAAGGGCTGGAGAGCGGTACAATAATGAGTGTCTGCAGGCAACAGTGAAGCATGGTGGAGGTTCCTTGAACGTTTGGGGCTGCATTTCCGCAAATGGAGTTGGAGATTTGGTCAGGATTAATGGTGTTCTCAATGCTGAGAAATACAGGCAGATACTTATCCATCATGCAATACCATCAAGGAGGCGTATGATTGGCTCCAAATTTATTCTGCAGCAGGACAACGACCCCAAACATACAACCAATGTCATTAAGAACTATCTTCAGCGTAAAGAAGAACAAGAAGTCCTGGAAGTGATGGTATGGCCCCCACAGAGCCCTGATCTCAACATCAGCGAGTGTGTCTGGGATTACATGAAGAGACAGAAGGATGTGAGGAAGCCTACATCCACAGAAGATCTGGGATTAGTTCTCCAAGATGTTTGGAACAACCTACTAGCCGAGTTCCTTCAAAAACTGTGTGCAAGTGTACCTAGAAGAATTGATGCTGTTTTGAAGGCAAAGGGTGGTCACACCAAATATTAATTTGATTTCGATTTCTCTTTTGTTCATTCACTGCATTTTGTTGATTGATGAAAATAAATGATTAACACTTCCATTTGGGAAAGCATTCTTTGTTTACAGCATTTTTTCACACCTGTCTAAAACTTTTGCACAGTACTGTATATATATATATATATATATATATATATATATATATATATATATATATATATATACACACAAATAAGTAAATAAATAAATAAATGAATAGAAAGGTCTACAGGACGCTAATGAGACCAGCTATGTAAGGTTATTATAGTTGTGCCTTTTTATATTAGTTTTAATTTCTATATTTTTCTGACCTTATTTGGGAATTCAGTTTAGTTTTAGTTTTCCTTCAACGTGTATTTTTAGTTTTAGTTTAGTTTTTATTTCAGAAAGACATTTCTATTTTATTTTTATATCTATTAGTTTTAGTTTTAGTAATTATGGCATGGAGCTCCTACGGAGTTTAGTTTTGTGTCACAATCAGACAGAACTGTACAGTTAACAGATTTGGATATGAGTTTAATGTTAGTGGAAGCTTACTACACTGCATGGTTTACTATCTGGTTTTGTTTTTGTCTGATAAAAATAAGCATAATCAAAACTAGATATGGAATATGAACACTTTTACACAATTTTTATAATTTTTAAAATATTTTCTCATGAAAATCATGGGGGCTTAGGGAGAACAAGGCTCTTAAACTTGAATCAGTGTGCAGACCCCACCTAGATGTATTGAGGGAAACAAAGAAATACAAGCATGTGGTGTGAAGGTTAGGGGCAGTGAGACTTGAGTAGACCACCATAAAGGACAGTAAACCCATAATGAGCAGAGCAAGAGCAGGTAATAGGAGTGGGCACCGCTGAGCTGAGAAGAGCTGACAAGATGAACACCTGGGCAACGGGCCAGTCCAAATACAACAATATTTCTTTCTATGAAACTTTTCCATACACAGGATGAAGTTCAAAAGTGCTTTACAAGAAATCAAAGGAACAGATGTAAGAAAAGAAAAAGAATAAATAAAAAAAATACACACTGACATAACACAGAAATTTAATTGATTGCAAAGTCCTTATTAAAAATGAGTCTGATAATAAGGTTAGATGAGTGGGGAGGAACAAAATAAAAAAAAGAAAACTCCAGATAAGTTTGAGAAAAGAAAAAAAAAAGAGGCTGCAAGTTTTTAAGGATTCGATGCAGTGGGTCTCACGGGTTGTCGGGGTCTCGCGCTTTCATTTGAATATCACAGGCGGCTGCACAGGACTTTGATCAAGTGGTGGTGCAACTAAACACCACAGCAGAAAAACCAGAGAAGACAACTGAGAAAAGTTAGGATAAGATTGAGGAAATTCCATATCACCTGACTGAAATACTGATACGTGACAGAGGATGCAGGTTTATGGGACACTGGGGTGATTTTTGGGCACACAAGACCTGAACCTCTAGGACACATCACAAGAGCTCTGGTGTGCTGTGAAAGCGTGTGTGTTGGTTTGCTTAAGGCAGCCCAGGTTTATATATTCACACACTGGCAGGGTAGGGTGGTAGTATGAGTACAAATAGAGCTTACAAAACAGCTTAATGTCTAGCACCCTGTGGGCATTAAGGCAAAACAGTATGAGTGGCCCATTGCAAAAAGCCTGCATTAATGCTAAAAGAACCAAGAATAATGTGAATTAATTGTGGTTGCAAGTAGCTGCACATAATTCTGAACATGTAGCAGTAACAGAAACCTGACTCAGTCTGAAAGGAGAGAATGAAGAGAACAGTGAGTATCCATCTTACTAACCGAAGGTTGTAAACCGGATATGGACGCAGGGCGCTGGGCACATCGAGGCGCACGCGCACTGCCGCCCGCCACAGAGCAAAAAAAGAAACGAGAGGATTCGAAGGTTGTACTACAGTACGGAAACCCCAGAGGTCCACACTGCGCACTAACGCTCTGCAACGCAGGGCGCTGGGTGCTGGGCGCAGGGCTCACCGGATGTACGGAATCCCCACAGGTCCATGCTGTGACAACGCGCGCGCCTACAACGCGCTTGCGAAAGGAGTTACGGCTCAAACCAAAGAAAACAAAGAAACGAGACTATGACCTGTGAACTACACCTGGGGTAAAGCGTGCACGCCAGGTTGTACAGCCGCCCGGAGGCGACCACCCACACCACCGCATATACCTTCCATGATATGTCTTCACGCAGCGGCTTCCCACCGAGGCACATATTGCGCTGTGGCGCTCGCCCCACAGTCAGACGCAGCGGCTTACCAGAGTCAGTAGGTGGCCCCCAAACAATACAACCTGTTCAAGCAGTCGGTGTCAGCGAAGGCAACAGATTCACGTCTCCACAAAACGAAACCGCTTTAGTACAGATATACTTATTGGATTAAATGACATTTTCCCCAGACGCACCCGCCCTCCATGATATGTCATCCATCCACATATCGGACAGAACAGAAACTGATTGCCATTCTAGGATTTCCAATTCGCTGCCGAATCGCGGGGTTACTTGTGCATTTATGTGAAGGATTAATTAAATGTGTGTCTGCTTCAAATGGTTATAGGCTACTGAGGACATCTGGATACGAATGAAAAGGATCAGCAATACAGATTTAGGAGAAAGGATCAAGGAACTGAACGTTTTTTCATTTCAGCAAATTCTCATTAAGAATTTTATTTGGAGGTAACCAGCCAAGCTGAGTAAATCTGAAAAATGGACATAAACTGACAGAGGGAGAGAGATGGAGATTAAGGGGTGGCATATGAGTGAAGTGCTGACAATGATGAAGGGGTTAGTGTGCCATTAACTGGCCGTAGATTGACAGTTATGTAAACGGACAAATATGAGTAGTTTACATTTATGTTCAGCAGCTTCAAACTTCTTTTCTTTCCTGTCAGCTTAAACAAATCTGAATCTCTTTTTTGTACTTTGTAAATTTTATAATTGCAATTTTCCTATAAACTCATTACTGCACTCTGAGCTTGCACTCAGAGAAGAGCGCTAGACAAAAATAAAATGAATTGAACTGCACTTTGAAATGAACGCCAACAGGAATACGGGAGCACCGGTGGAAACTGCACACTCATTAAGGGGACATATGACACCGAGAGTAAGAGTTACATGGAGTGATTTCCTAGCAGTGTGCTACTTGACTCGGCTTGACGGCTATTTTAAAGAATTAACCTGGCAACCTTAATGGGCTGAGTAGATTGTTCTTGTCATAACTGCTCAAATGTACCATTTTAATTCTTAACAACACAGGGAGTGAATGTGCATTGGGGCATCTGCTTTTAATCTAAAGTTGACTTTATTAGGAGACAATTTGAATCCTTACCTTACTTACTTCTCCTTTAATTTCCATAATCCCGCTGATACTGTGCTCGTTCAGCGCTTATATGACGAAGCAGATCACTTCTTTTGTGATAAACTTGGGTTTGCCACTCAATTGCCCAGTTTAAAACTCTTAGTTTCTCTTCATACTGCCTTTTGCGAGCCAATTCTGCTTCATACCAGCGCCACACTTGTTCTGAGGCAGTATAAGGCACATGATAACAAAAAGAAAAAGACAAAACAGATAGTGGGTTAGAATGCAGAAGTGCAATCACATGTAAAGCTCTTATCTCCTCACAAATGAATGGAAACACCACCTAATAACCTGCCTTCAGCACTCAGTAGGCCATTGTGCTTATTATGTAATGAAAAGTAATGAAAATGACAGAGAAAAGACCAACATACCATTGTGAAACCAGTCTGATCTAGTTTAGGGTCTTTAAACAAGAGAGGAAAGCCCCGGGGGGCATTAAGGTAAAACCCCGACCCAAGAAGATCATGTGCAGCAACAAACGACAAGCATCTCGGCACCAGCCTACCAAAGTTGGCTGATAATTTCAGTCGTAAAATTACAAATATTATCAATGGTCAAAACTATTTCTGGTAAAGGAAACAAAAACAGAGGAGCACTACAACCTGAAAAGACAAATCTGAGAAGCTAAACACAGTTGGCACAATATAAAACTACAGATTCACATTGATGTTTATCAGAAGAATCATTTGTTAATTTTAAAATATGCAACTGCAAATGCAAGGCGGCACTTTTTCTAAGCCATCATTAATAAAAAATAAAAATAATGCAGAGCCAAGCAGGCTGCAATGGTTCTGAATGACAACTTCTAAAGGACAGATGGGGAAATGACGTGTGAATCCCAAGGGGACGATATCAAGGGACTCGTCCTCTTCATCAGACAATCTTAACTTCTGCGTCGACACTATTGTTCCTTCAAAAACAGTGCGCTGCTTTCCATTCAACAAGCCCTGGATTACTAAGGAGTTAAAAGGTCTCCTGAATGAGAAGAAGAGAAGAGCATTCAAGCCTGCTGACAAAGAGGCTCTGATGGACATACAGTGTGTGGTGCTAAAGAAAAAGCTGAGTGAAGAGACGAAAGCTTAAAAAGTTAAAATAGAAAACAAACTCACTCAGAATAACACAAACGATGTCTGGAAAAGCTTGGGCATAATTACTGGATTCAAGAAATCCAGGGCTTAGGTGCTCTATGGGGATGCGGACAAAGCTAACACTGTGAACCAGTTTTCTAATGGAGCTTCCCTCCTTCCATGACCACCACCATCTTTCAATGACTAGTCCCCCAACAGAATCCTTACTATATCAACAACTCGTAGCACTTCAACTGATACATCTGGTGATAAGTTCACCACTGACCGTCAGTGTGGACTGTCCGTAACTGATGACCAAGTGAGGGGACAACTGAGGAGGCCAAACATGGGAAAAGCTGTCAGACCAGACGGGAGCAGTCTTCGAGTTCTCTAGGCCTATGAAGACCAGCTTTGTGGTGTCCTCTGTCACCTGTCCAGCCTGGAAAACACCCTGCATTGTTCCAGTTGCAAAGAAAATGAGCGCCTCTTCAACTTAATGACTACACACCAGTGGCACTCACGTCTCTCATCATGAAGACCATTGAGAGGCTGGTCCTGGACTTTATGAGTCTTCTTCTGAAAGACTATTTAGACCCATTGCAGTTTGGCTGGGTGGCAGATAAACATTGGAATGGAAGAAGTAATTCATCATCTATCTGCTCCACAAGGCTCACTCTCACCTGGACAAAGCTGGCAGCACTGTGAGGAAGATGTTTTTTGATTTCATCAATGCCCGCAATACCAACCAGCCATAAGCTCAGATATATGAAGGTGGACGAGCCAATGGTGTCCTGGATAATGGACTATCTGTGTAATCAGTGTAATCAAAACACTGTGAAAGCTGGACCCTCAAGATAAATAAAATTGTGCTAAGGGTGATGATAATATTTTTACAGCAGACTGATTCAAAAGTAAGGATCTATTTCTTTCAGCTGAAAAGAGACATTTCATTTTAGCAATGAAAAATGAAGACCAAAATTCATGTCTCTGGTGGCTCTTCCTGTGAAGTCAGTAGACGGATTGGGAGAGCATCAGGGTCATGAGGTCACTGGAAAGGGGTGTGTGGCGCTCCAGATATCTCTGCAAAAGGATAAAGGTCCAAGTCTTTAGAGTCCTGGTGCTCCCTGTCTTGTTATATGGTTACATGAAATGGACGTTATCCAGTGACCTGAGAATCCTTGGGTACTGCTGGTTTGACTTTGTGTTGAATGAGCGGTTGCTCATGGAGTCCCAAATGAAGCACCTTACTTGCATTATGAGGGAGCGTCAGTTACGGCACTACGGCCATGTGGCACAATTCCCTCCTAGGTGATCTGGCTTGCAGGATCCTCATTGCTGAGGACCAGAGTGGCTGGACCAGACCAAGGGGAACCCCATGTAACACCTGGCTGCAGCAGATAGAGGGTCATTTCTGGAGGTTCAGACTGGACCGTGGGTCTGCCTGGGGTGCTGCCAACCAGGATCCCGAGCTGTTTCGTGGTGTGGTGGGTGCAGCAGCGTGCTTTATCAGTGCATGCTCCTGACCTGACCTGGAGGACACTGACGAAGCTGCCTATAAAATGGCTACAATTGGAGCGAGTGAACTTGCTTAGATTTTTTTTTTTAGTTATCCACCAGACCCACTGTACTGAATCCTCTAGGATGAAACCCGTAATACATTAAGGAACTACTTAGGCACATTTATATTTGGTAGAATGCCCAATGGAGCCTGGGTGGTCTTTCGGCCATGACCCCTGCAGATATTTTTTCTTTTCTCCAACATCTCGCCCAGGAGCTTTTTTTATTCTTTGTGTCTTCCACTTCCATTTGATCATAGCATTGGACTCATCATTAGAGAATGAAAAACTGAATCTATAGATACTGCAGGGCTCAGCATTTCTATTTATTACATATCTGTTTTATTTAAGTGTGTATTGATTTAATTTTGTTGTATATTATTAATTCATTTTTATTCTTCCCTAATTGTTTTTCTTTGCTTGTAATTATTTCTTTGTCCTCTTGGAAAGCACTTTGAGCTACACCCTGTGTATGACAACATGCTACACAAATAAACATGGCTGCCTTTATTGTTGAAGTAAAATGGCAGCCATGCAGATTATAACTATGATTGTACTAAATACATTTTAACAGTTGTACCAAAACGATTAAAGGGTTAGGGTCTAGATCCAAAACAAATACTGCTCAAATCATTCACAACATCTAAGCTTGCAGTCCAAATTAGCAATACTGGCCATTGTTGGTCCAGTCATACCCGTGAGTGTTTCCAAGCAGGAAATGGGATTTTCTGCACTAAAACAAATAAAAACTTCTCTAAATACATCAGTCAATCTGATTCAGATATGCCCAGGAGGACCAGGTTCAAATGAGTTTGACTACACAAAGTAGGTTTAGAATAGAAAAGTGCATTATTAAAGTTTTGTAATATGTTGCAACAATCTCTTGTTTTTGATCATCTGGTTATCCCCGCATTGTACTTGACTGAAGTGAACTTCTGGAGAGAACACTCGTGTATCGTATATATTGGGAACAAACCAAATTTGCTCAGTTCAGTAAATTAGTGTCCCCTTTCAATTGTATAAACGGCTTTATGTGCACCCAGAGAAAACAGAACCTCTTGAGACTGCGAGGAACTTATTACATTAAACAACTGTTGAACCTCCTCTTCAATGTCTTTCAAGTTCTAACAAGTTTAAGGTCACCAGTGAAAGTAATGCAAGCACTTAAAGCACCAGAGAAAGCATTGAATTCACATTTCAGGACAAGTTTGGCATTTTCAAGTCTAAGTTATTTGCTCACAGTCATGGTATCCCGATTTCTCTGCAGCAGGACAAAGGTCCAAGTCTTTAGAATCCTAGTGCTTCCTGTCTTGCTATATGGTTGCGAGACATTGACACTCTAAAGCTGAACTGAGACAGAGACTGGACTCCTTTGGTACAGTATCTCGTTCATCTTCCTGGGGCCAGGGTCATGCATTCACCTTGGAACATCATCGCCAAGCGCCGTTATTGACATTATTTAATGTTCCTGCCCAGATGTGGGATGCTATCTCTTTTCTGTAGACAGCTAGGAAATAGTTACTAAAAAAGTCATATGCATGACCACTCACAGTCTTTCACTATACGAAAGCGTATTCCCACCTTTCAAAACAACATTCTCATTATGATATTTCACAAAAAGGACCGCATTATCTGACAAAGAAATTGCCTGTTGCAGAGGGTATCATCGTACTTGCACATACTTGGGTAGTCAAGTAACATCTAGCAAGAGAAAGATCAGGCATGCTCAAAGTGTTCAGTAGGCATACATTTACTTTAATCAGGTTGAGGTTTACTAAGTTCGGCACTACAAATGGTTTAGCAAAGGCACAGCAGTAGTGCAGATCTGTCATTCAGTGTCAGGGTCTGCATGGAGTTTGCATGTTCTCTCTATGTATTTATGGATTTAGATATTTAGATAGATAGATAGATAGATAGATAGATAGATAGATAGATAGATAGATAGATAGATAGATAGATAGATAGATAGATAGATAGATAGATAGATAGATAGATACTTTATTAATCCCAATGGGAAATTCACATTCTTCAGCAGCAGCATACTGATACAATAAATAATATTAAATTAAAGAATGATAATAATGCAGGTGAAAAAAAAAAAAAAAAAAAACAGACAATAACTTTATATAATGTTAAATGTTAACGTTTACCCCCCCGGGTGGAATTGAAGAGTCGCATAGTTTTTGGGAGGAACAATCTCCTCAATCTGTCAGTGGAGCAGGACAGTGCCAGCAGTCTGTCGCTGAAGCTGCTCCTCTGTCTGGAGATGACATTATTTAGTGGATGCAGTGGATTCTCCATAATTGATAGGAGCCTGCTGAGCGCCCTTCGCTCTGCCACAGATGTTAAACTGTCCAGCTCCATGCCAATAATAGAGCCTGCCTTCCTCACCAGTTTGTCCAGGCGTGAGGCGTCCTTCTTCTTAATGCTGCCTCCCCAGCACACCACCGCGTAGAAGAGGGCGCTCGCCACAACTGTCTGATAGAACATCTGCAGCATCTTATTGCAGATGTTGAAGGACGCCAGCCTTCTAAGGAAGTATAGTCGGCTCTGTCCTTTCTTGCACAGCGCATCAGTATTGGCAGTCCAGTCTAATTTATCATCCAGCTGCACTCCCAGATATTTATAGGTCTGCACCATCTGCACACAGTCATCTTTGATGATCACGGGGTCTACGAGAGGTCTGGGCCTCCTAAAATCCACCACCAGCTCCTTGGTTTTGCTGGTGTTCAGGTGTAGGTGGTTTGAGTCGCACCATTTAACAAAGTCATTGATTAGGTCCCTATACTCCTCCTCCATTATATACCTGGGGGGACGGTCCCCTCCAATGTTGGCTGTTACAGCTCCAGGGGATGTCACGCTGGCCTTGCAAAGCATTATGGGGCGCCAGGGAAAAAAGTTCTCCTAAATCAGCTGAATTATTAGTAAATAAGTCGACAAACAAGGGTGAATGCAAGCGCAGCAAATTCACGGTGAATAACATTTTGGTGAAATTCGCTGATCAACACAAGTTATGATGCTGAAAAAACGATCCAAGAGGGAGACTAAAGTGTGGGGGCCAAAATGGACCCTTGAGGGACATCACATGTCACAGTGACAGAGGAAGAAGAACACTTCTCAATAATGATGAAGAAAGATCTCTCATTGAAACAGGATTTAAACCAGGTAAGGCTTTTCATACTTACCACACGCTCTAACTAATCCATCAAGATGGCAAGGTCAATGGCGGTGAGATATGGGTGAGCCGTGAAGACAAAAGAGTTGGGTGGGGATTTTCCAGAGTAGAAGAGGCAGTATTGGTCCGATGACTGAGTGTTTTGCTCTCATTTTATCCTTGGTTTTATCTCACAGATTACTGACGTTTTATTGATCGTTTATTGATAGACGAAGCACTGAACTTTAGTTTGTTTTCAAAGAGTTTAAGTAAAGCACTTCTGCCCTTGTGCACCAGTCCCTTGCATCGTGTGTGTCTTCATTTGCCTGGTCCATCCTGTTACGTTATTGACAGTGTTGTGTTCAAGAGGCTCCCAGAAGAGACTAGAAGCATGGAGCTGACCCGCACCGTCACACTTGGCTATCACAGTCAGGCATTATGCAGACATATTGCTCTTTCTTCACACACGTTTGCTGAATTATTCATTGTCTGAAAGTCCTCAATGTTGGTGTGTCAGAGAGAAGAGGTGCAGCATTGTTCATAACGGCACCCAGTTTTGTTTTACAACCCCCAGGGGGTCCAGAGGGCATCCTATAACTGAGATACCATAATACCATAAGATAAAAGTGGGAGAAGAGGGTCCTACATTTTTAATGAAACCATCTAATGGTTATGATGATATAATGGAGAAAGTCAAAGAGTTGCTTTTGAAAATCAACAAAAAGATGAGGCCCAATGTTACATAAATCCTTTCTTAATATTAAAAATAGCACTGACCCCTGCTGGACACCACTGTCAACAACAACCAGTTCTGATGAGGTTCCTTGCCCATAACCCTCTGCTTCCTGTGTCTGAGTTGATTTTGCACAAACTTTATTGGCTACCAGGAGGTCTGAAGCCTCTAGAAAGTCAAACTCTGTTAAACGTTCTCCTTGAACACAAATTTGTACAGCCACAGATATTTCTAGAGCCCCGGGGCACTGGATGACTGAAGTCTTTAGAGACGCTCGACACTTCAGTTTGCTCATTCTCATTGAACTCTCGAGCCAATCTGCTCGTGTCTGACGTCTCTGTCTTCTCACCCGGGCCACCTACGGGGAACTGAATAGGAACAGCAAAGGAACAAAGTGTGAGCTCGTAAGTCTACAAAGAAAGGGGTCTGTCTGAAGTCGTTACGCACCACTGAACCCAGTATGCCGACGATATGCACCAGTGGGTGTGCTGGGATGGACTGGCACTTTTTAGTGTGGGTTTCTTTATTAAGTTTTGTGTTTTAACTCCATGCCAGTTTGAGTTACATCAGAACCTACTGGTTTGGTTAATTAGTGTGTGTTTAATTGATCTGATGTCATAAAAATGTATTTATTTATTTTTTTATTTATTACAACCAGGTACGGAAACTTCAGCTTTCATCCAGTAGTCTGCTGAACCTCTGAGTGGTGAAGACTTTGGAGCACGTGAGATTGTGTTCTTCTTGCTTTGATAATCCTGATGAGTGTCTCTGCTCACTTCATGTCTCCTTCAGTGTTTCAATGTGACAGTGTGTGAGCGCGTGTAAGTGTGTCACACAAGTGCTGTCATTCATCTTTCTTTTGTCCCTGTGCTCTGTTTCTGTGCTCTGAATGTTGTTTTCCACTTTTTCCTTTCTCTTTTTCACTCCCTTATATCCATGTCTTCTCTAAGGAGTTACAGTTTGCCAGGATAGGTAAATACTTTTGAGAAAAGAAGAGAAAAAAGATCTGCGATAAGACCAGTGAGACCATAAGACACGCTGAGGAATAAATGGAAAAATATATGAAACCAGTAACAGCGCACTGCTATAACAATAATGTGCAGTGAATACACTTGACTTCTAGTTTTCAGACTCTTTCTCTGTACGTTTATCATTCGTTTGCTCAGAGGTTGATGTGCTTGCTGCTTCCTGAGCAGCGCTCCTTTTCTCCACCCTAGTGGCCCGCTGCTTCTCTTCTTCTGTCAGCATTTTTTTGTGTTAAAATTTATTAAGTCAGTGTTTGTGTTGTAATTACTTTGTACGTTTTCTTTAATTTTTCACTTAAGCTGGCAATTAAGTCTTCAATCTGCCTCAAGAATGATTTAAGATATAAAGAGGTAGGGGAAGTGACGGCGAAGGTGGTAGGGATGAGAAAGGTGTCCGTACGCATGTGCCGCACGGCCGCCCTGCTGTCTGCTGCCGAGAGATGATTCTACAATAAAATAAAAATAAAAAGAGTGTAACAGAGGAGCTTGATTGCGCCGACCTGACACAGACTCACATGGGAAGCATTGTGAAAAAAAAACAAAAATATTCATTTGTCTTCACCTGCGGGTCACGTCTTCCCCGTGAACCCCACAGGCCCAACACAGTCCCACAAGCACAAAAACCAGTAAAGCAGACAATATCCTTCACCACCACTCCTCCTGGCAAGCGTTGTCCTCCTCCTCCCGACTCTGGCTCCCGGAGTGATGGCTGCTGGCCCCTTTTATCATAGACATATATAGATAGACGCCGCATTTACTGTGTTGCCCAGTCGACACAATACGTCAGCGCATCAGCCATATTGCGAGTGGCAAAAGTGCCATTGAAACGAATACAAGTAGACGTGGAAATCAGGTTTTCTGATGAAAAAACAATAACTTTTAAAACAGTATCGTTTTTCATACAACAGATTTTGGCGAATCGTTTAAATGCAATTATTTATATCCATTTATACTGTACACTAATAATGACAATAATAATATTATTATTGAATAATTCCTCCCATATAAGTAGCATTTCTCGGACTGCCTTTTTCCATCTCCGAAACATTTCTAGACTTCGTCCTGTTCTTACGCAACACAGTACTGAAGTATCGGTTAATGCCCGAGTCACCTGACATATAGATTACTGTAATGCTATTCTATCTGGCATCCCACAAAAACGTATCCATCGCTTACAACTTCTTCAAAATTCTACTGCCAGGATTATAACCTGCTGTTCTAAATCCACTGAACACATCACACCTACTCTCTCTGACCTTCACTGGCTCCCTGTTAACTACCGATTACAATATTAAATACCGCTCTGAACATTTAAAGCTTTTCACAACCTCCCTGATCTCCTCCTGACTTACACTTCTCTTCCCTCTCATATACGTCAGCTCGATTCAATAACACATTTTAAAACTGCCCTCAAAACTTATCTTTTCAAACTGGCATACCAGTTGTGAATTTTGCACTGTTACTGCCAGTTATCTTTGTTTGTTTGCTAATTATTGCTTTTTGATTTATCATTCTCTTGTTTTAATTTTACTAATGTTGTTTAATTTTATTGTACGATGACCTTGAGTGCTAAGAAAGGTGCCTATTAAATAAAATGTATTATTATTATTAATTATTGAGACGAAAACTTGACCAATGTCTGAAAGTCCAAATAGTAAGACTGCAACTGGCAGTCTGGTCTTTCTTTTAACAGTGAAATGATACACTCAATGACAAAAATGAACAATTTTATTGCATACAAATTGGCTTAATAATTTCTAAAAAAAAATTTCACTCATTTCTCTCTCAGTCTCTCTCTCACACACACACACACACACACACACACAATATGGTTACTTAAATATATACAGGATAGGATCTAAAATCCTTGAAACAGAACTGTCTTCCATAGCTTTTTCCGTGTGTTGCCACTCTGCAATTTGAGAGTATTCAGTCTGGCAATATGGTGCAGACTTAGTTTGTGGAAGTCAGACACAACTAAAGACATGAGTATAAAATGATGGTTGTCAATTTCAAATTGTGATTCCTCAATGTGCTCCTTGAGAACAAACGCATCATCTGAACCAATCTCAGCCTGACTGTCGGATAACACGCTCAGCTACTTTTACTTTGACCACCTTGACTGGACCCTCAGAAGGAATCATCAGACCTCCTTTGTTTTTTAATGTGAGCGAGTGGTAGCTTTGATCATATGATGGCAGTACAGCATCTGTTACCAAACTAACATGGCACACATCACAGGACAGCTTTCTCAAAATCCCGTCTAAGGGCTACCTGACCTCCCACTGCTTCTTGAGGTGGATTTCTTTGGGAAACCTTCAAAGTTTGAGGAAATGTTAACAGCTAACAACAATCTACATAGTTAGTGTCTAAATACGTTTAGCCAAAACGTTGTTTGGAGGCTCACTTGAGCACATAAATGCATAGCTTTGCTAGCTTAGCCTGATGTAGCTAAAGTTAAGATTATAAAACGCGATTTTCTAATGGCCAAATATAACCAATACAATTGTTCAGCCTTACCTATGAAATCTGGTTTGGAGCGTACAGCGGTTTGTACAATCCCAAGCAGTACATGCGTGAGGCATTTTTATCCATTACTTCACTCCACAGCAGTGCCACTCGCAATATGGCAGCGACGTTGACGTACGATGCTGCTGGTCATGAGGCATCTAGTAATTCTATGTCTATGCCTTTTATAGTCCACCCGGAAGTGCCCCAGGTGGTTGGTTGCCGAGTTCTGGCTGCACTTCCGGGTGTGGTGAATATACTGCCCATAAGGGCTCAGGAGCCCCAGCTGCAGCACCCCCTGGTGGCGCCTGTGGGACCCAACAGGGCTGCACCCAACTCCAATTCCCATGGAGCCTTGCGGGAAACCGAGACACCACTCCAACCAAGGGGGGGAGGCCATCTAGTGTCCAGGGGGAGGTATTGCACCGTCCAGGGCTACTCCCCCTGAATATACAGTGAAGGGGCATGGACCCCAGCCATCTGCCACAAGAGGAATAACCTTGGATGTCAATCATCACCCTGATAGTAGACGTCACATAGCATAAGTGTACCAAATTTCAGGTCAATAGTTCAAACGGCTGCGGTGGGTTGGCACCCTGCCCAGGATTGGTTCCTGCCTTGTGCCCTGTGTTGGCTGGGATTGGCTCCAGCAGCCCCCGTGACCCTATGTTCGGATTTAGCGGGTTGGAAAATGGATGGATGGATAGTTCAAACGGTTTGTGAGCTGCAGGTGATTTAAATTCCTGGACAGACAAACAAACAGCCACGGTAGCGTATTATATATAAAGACAGACCGAGACAAACAAAGAGCGTACAAATAAAGGTTTATGAAAATGTCTGAATATCCTGTGTGCAAAACCAGTCAGGACAAATGTCAAAAATTGTTAGGCATTGACCTACAAGAGGAATTAGATGACTTCTTCTTCATAAAGCTTTTCCCACTTTCATGTGTGGTCACTCCTCTCTCTTGTCTGTTGTTCACTTCTTGATACCCCTTTCTCCTTTAGATCTCCCTTCACACAGCCCACGCACTCTCTTTGGTCGTCCTCTGATCCTTCATCCCAAAATCTCCATATCCATTATTCTTCTCTTCATATTGCTGAGTATGTAAGATCAAGGGCCCAAGGAACCTGTCTGAGGTTACCTTCATGGTCAGGGTGAGCAGTGTGGGGCCTGGGACATTCTAGAATTGCTCTAATAATTGGACTGAGCCTGTTCTTTGATTCCCTTATATTTTTTCCAAACCTTTATGAAATTCTCCTTTCTATCAGTGTCTCCTCTTCATCCTCCGTTCTTACTCCTGGTACTCACCCTTCATTTCGGACTATATCTCCAAATAATATCCTTGGATTTTCTTCATTCAATAGCTTTTCAAAGTACCTTTTCCATCTACTCTTGATCCTCTTATGCTCACTCAAGATCATACCTTGCTCATCTTTCATTGCCTTATCTGACTAAAATCCTTTCCAGCCTTGTTCTTAATCTTCACTCTTCTATAAACCTTCTATAAACTGATTGTTACCATGTCTTCTTTGCCTCCTTCTTAGCCTTTATCACATTCTGCACCTTCCAGTTCATCACCACTACTTTCCCCATTAATGACCATACAATTCTTTAGCTCTTTCATATGAGATCTTCTACACGTTAAAACATCTACAGGGCTTTCCCTTCCTCCTACTGTAAGTCACATGCTGATTTATTTTCTTTTGAAATTCCACAACCACTTTTAGGACACCAGAGGCACACGGCACATGAAGCGGGGAATCCAAGCTCTCACAGACTGTCAGACCACAGCAGCTGTCTGCAGTGGTGAGGCCTCCCTTGCAGATATTCCAAATAACTTCAACACATGGTTTAATGCCCTGAATGACATACCTGTGGGAAGTCCAACCTATATCCGGCAGATCAGGTACTGTGTTTGTCCAGTGCCGATGTGAGGAGAACTTTCTAAATGAAGAACCCCACAAGGCCGCTGGACCAGACAGCATACCTGTCTGAGTTCTCGGGGAATGCACATACAAGCTGACAGATGTATCTTCACAGGCATCTTCAACATTTCCTTGAGGCAGCAAGTCATCCCCAAGTGCTTCAAAACCACCACCATCATACCCATAATGAGGAAGTCCTCTGTCTATTGTAGCTAAAGTTAAGATTATAAAACGCGATTTTCTAATGGCCAAATATAACCAATACAATTGTTCAGCCTTACCTATGAAATCTGGTTTGGAGCGTACAGCGGTTTGTACAATCCCAAGCAGTACATACGTGAGGCATCTTTATCCATTACTTCACTCCACAGCAGTGCCACTCGCAATATGGCAGCGACGTTGACGTACGATGCTGCTGGTCATGAGGCATCTAGTAATTCTATGTCTATGCCTTTTATAGTCCACCCGGAAGTGCCCCAGGTGGTTGGTTGCCGAGTTCTGGCTGCACTTCCGGGTGTGGTGAATATACTGCCCATAAGGGCTCAGGAGCCCCAGCTGCAGCACCCCCTGGTGGCGCCTGTGGGACCCAACAGGGCTGCACCCAACTCCAATTCCCATGGAGCCTTGCGGGAAACCGAGACACCACTCCAACCAAGGGGGGGAGGCCATCTAGTGTCCAGGGGGAGGTATTGCACCGTCCAGGGCTACTCCCCCTGAATATACAGTGAAGGGGCATGGACCCCAGCCATCTGCCACAAGAGGAATAACCTTGGATGTCAATCATCACCCTGATAGTAGACGTCACATAGCATAAGTGTACCAAATTTCAGGTCAATAGTTCAAACGGCTGCGGTGGGTTGGCACCCTGCCCAGGATTGGTTCCTGCCTTGTGCCCTGTGTTGGCTGGGATTGGCTCCAGCAGCCCCCGTGACCCTATGTTCGGATTTAGCGGGTTGGAAAATGGATGGATGGATAGTTCAAACGGTTTGTGAGCTGCAGGTGATTTAAATTCCTGGACAGACAAACAAACAGCCACAGTAGCGTATTATATATAAAGACAGACCGAGACAAACAAAGAGCGTACAAATAAAGGTTTATGAAAATGTCTGAATATCCTGTGTGCAAAACCAGTCAGGACAAATGTCAAAAATTGTTAGGCATTGACCTACAAGAGGAATTAGATGACTTCTTCTTCATAAAGCTTTTCCCACTTTCATGTGTGGTCACTCCTCTCTCTCGTCTGTTGTTCACTTCTTGATACCCCTTTCTCCTTTAGATCTCCCTTCACACAGCCCACGCACTCTCTTTGGTCGTCCTCTGATCCTTCATCCCAAAATCTCCATATCCATTATTCTTCTCTTCATATTGCTGAGTATGTAAGATCAAGGGCCCAAGGAACCTGTCTGAGGTTACCTTCATGGTCAGGGTGAGCAGTGTGGGGCCTGGGACATTCTAGAATTGCTCTAATAATTGGACTGAGCCTGTTCTTTGATTCCCTTATATTTTTTCCAAACCTTTATGAAATTCTCCTTTCTATCAGTGTCTCCTCTTCATCCTCCGTTCTTACTCCTGGTACTCACCCTTCATTTCGGACTATATCTCCAAATAATATCCTTGGATTTTCTTCATTCAATAGCTTTTCAAAGTACCTTTTCCATCTACTCTTGATCCTCTCATGCTCACTCAAGATCATACCTTGCTCATCTTTCATTGCCTTATCTGACTAAAATCCTTTCCAGCCTTGTTCTTAATCTTCACTCTTCTATAAACCTTCTATAAACTGATTGTTACCATGTCTTCTTTGCCTCCTTCTTAGCCTTTATCACATTCTGCACCTTCCAGTTCATCACCACTACTTTCCCCATTAATGACCATACAATTCTTTAGCTCTTTCATATGAGATCTTCTACACGTTAAAACATCTACAGGGCTTTCCCTTCCTCCTACTGTAAGTCACATGCTGATTTATTTTCTTTTGAAATTCCACAACCACTTTTAGGACACCAGAGGCACACGGCACATGAAGCGGGGAATCCAAGCTCTCACAGACTGTCAGACCACAGCAGCTGTCTGCAGTGGTGAGGCCTCCCTTGCAGATATTCCAAATAACTTCAACACATGGTTTAATGCCCTGAATGACATACCTGTGGGAAGTCCAACCTATATCCGGCAGATCAGGTACTGTGTTTGTCCAGTGCCGATGTGAGGAGAACTTTCTAAATGAAGACCCCCACAAGGCCGCTGGACCAGACAGCATACCTGTCTGAGTTCTCGGGGAATGCACATACAAGCTGACAGATGTATCTTCACAGGCATCTTCAACATTTCCTTGAGGCAGCAAGTCATCCTCAAGTGCTTCAAAACCACCACCATCATACCCATGCCGAGGAAGTCCTCTGTCTTTTGCCTCACTAACTATCTATTGCCCTATGGCACTCGCACCTGTCATCAAGAAGTGCTTTTGAGAGGCGAGATCTGGGCCACCTGAAAGTCAGACTTCCTACATCACGTGACCATTTCCAGTTTCCCTGTTGCCCTAACTGTTCTACTGAATGCCATATCATCTGACCCTGTCCCAGACAATAGAGGACCCTAGCACTAGTATGAATTACATTGACTTCAGTTCAGCCTTCAACACCAGCAGCCCTCTGAAGCTCATAGGGTGTAGTTGAGTCTGCTGGGCTACAACTCAAGGCAGTTGGGCCCTGGACTTCCTGACAGAAAGACCCCACATAGTCTACATCAGAAACACCATCTCCAGTATCTCCAGGTGGTTATAAAAGACATCTCAGCTCCAACCTGAAATGGCACTCAAACATCCCATGAACTGTTGTTTTTTCCTCTGTCCATCTTCTGGATTTGAGGCATTCTGGTCTCTAAGCTTCAGGTTTTCAATCCCATTCTTCTTCCTTCATCTAAACTCATTTTTAAGATGTCTAATTTCAGTATGTTCTTCTCTTCTCGCTCATCCCCTTTTTTCCTGCTTGCTTTCTTTCCTCAGTAAAAAGCCATTCACCAGGTTCCACATGTAAAGCAGCTTACAGACATTTGATTCCATTCCATTTTGCAGTGTCACCTTCCATCCTGTCCTGGAATATCATCCTTCAAAAACCCCAACGACCAACACGTTCAGTTTCAACTTGTGCTCTGCTTATATCTAAGCATTGATGTTCCAGTTAGAAGTTAATGCTCCTTGATTTCTCTCATTTCACTTGTCCCTAACCGTAACCTTAATTCTCAATTTACGCACCAATGAATGGCCTCAGGCCTTCAGACTAAATACTGTATGAGGTAAATGGAACTTAAGCTGAACACACCTTTCAGTTTTTAAATCAGCACTTTCGTTATTCAAGGAACAAATTGGAAAATCCTTACCTGTATAGCTTCAGTCCCTTGGTTTTAGTACCTTTAGCAGAAAAAATCACAACTACACACCTCCTCTCGTTGGATGTCAGTTTTTCACATTACCGTTGTAGAATTTTAGCCAACTCTTCTCTGCAGAACTGCTTTACGTCAGACATGGCTGGTAGGTTTGCTCATTTCTGCTTCTCGCTTTGGTTCAGATCAGGACTTTGCTACATTTTATTTATTTATTTTCTCCTAGCCCATCCCATAAATAATCTTGAGCTTCCTACAGCACTTTAGCTGCCATCCAGTGGTCTGGAGGAACATCTCCCTAACCCATTAAGTCAAACACCAGGCAGGGAAAGGGAATAGGAGCCATCCCAGTGGAGATACCAGTCCACCCATGATGTTCATCACGCCCTCTCCTCATCATTAGGCTATTTAGGTTAGGTAGACTTTACTGTCTCAGAAGGAAATTAGTTTGTAGCAGGAAAGAACAATAAAATGTCTGCCTTTGTTACACGGATATAAGAAACTGAACCAAGATACAATATGTGACAATAACTTGTGACATCCACACAACTACTCGATTTCAAAGTGCTTACAGCTCTGGGACTAAACGAGTTCTTAAATCTGTTACTCACTACCCTCAGGAACTGAAATCTGCAGCCTGAATGGGAACTGCAGCTGAAATTCAGGAGACGGAGGATGGCGACTGTACGACAGAATGGAGTCGGCCTTCTTTCTAACCTGTTTGTCACACAGCTCAGTGACAGAGGGCAGCTGAGACCAATCATTGTACTGCTGGTTTGGACAAATTGCTTAAATGGTTTTTGGTTTTAATGCCAAACAAACAGATAAAGCCAAAAGTGACAACAGACTCAATGAAAATGTCATTGGGGGTTTGAAGCAGTTGGGTTTACTTACAAAAGCACAGCCATGTCTGCCCCTTCTTACAGATTTTTTCCATGTTAAGATCAAAGGTCAGCCTGTTGTCAGTGATTGTCCCCTAAACATTTGTGTTGCTCCAGCAGCTCTTCAGACTGCCCTTATATTTTTGTTGAATGATGTGGTGGAGGGGGACACCTAACATACTCGGTCTCTGGTCTGCTGAGGGAGAAGGAGAAGAGACATCATTACACAGCAGCAACCACTGGAGCAGCTGTATGTGGGGGAGAGCTTGTAGGAAGGTTCAAGTTCCAGCCGCCTCAAGAAAGATGACTGATGTAAAAAAGACTCTTCCTTACTGGAGACCAAACTCTTACAGTCGTTGTCCTTCCAGAACCTTTGATGAGGTGCGCTACTTCTTTGGCCTTTATTCCATGAAGCAGATATGTCTTCTTTACTTTGAGGGCTCTGTTCAGCCAATACCTTTATGCTTCTGTCACATGTTCAAGTCTTAGCCCCGCCCATTCGCCTGCACTAATTAAAATATATTTGCATTTTGAGAACTTGAAAAGGAAAATGCAAAGTGGAAACTGAAAACTCAGTGAGCAGCAGGTGGCGCCAGTGCTCATTTGCATTTCACTTTTCATTTTTGCAGCTTGATTTCTGAAAGTGAAATTTCAAATGCTGTTATCTCAGTTTATTTTTAATTTTTACAGCATTTTTGTGTGTTGTCTGTGAAAATGAAATTGCAAAAGAGAGATTGCATTTTCATTTTGTAATTTTAATTTTCATCTCCATTTTTGCCTCCCATAATAGATAGATAGATAGATAGATAGATAGATAGATAGATAGATAGATAGATAGATAGATAGATAGATAGATAGATAGATAGATAGATAGATAGATACTTTATTAATCCCAATGGGAAATTCACATTCTTCAGCAGCAGCATACTGATAGAACTATGTATAATGTTAAATAGTAACGTTTAACCCCCCTGGTGGAATTAAAGAGTCGCATAGTTTGGGGGAGGAACGATCTCCTCAATCTGTCTGTGGAGCAGGACAATAATAAAGCAGGCCCTGTGACAGAAGTGGCAATGTCCTCCACTGTAACCCTGCAGCTCATCTCATCATGTAGGACTGAAGCCTCTTGAACGTCCAACTCTGCTAGAAGATGTGCTTGGACACACTGACACAAAGAGACCCCCAGGCACACGATGACTAAAGTCTTTAAAGCCGCTCAGCACATTCTGATCTGCTCAGTCTTGTTGAGCTCTCAAGCGGAGCTCTTCATGTCCGACTTCTCTGACTAAGAGGACCTGAAGACTCTCTGTGGTGAGGAGGATCAGCCAAGAAATAAAGTGAGAGCCGGTAAGTCCACCATAAAGGCTGAGTGTGTAAAGTGGACATTGAGTGCTGGTTCAGCAGTCGGCTTTATATTTGAGGAGCCGCGTGTCACTTTGTGTCACATTTGGAGCACACAGTTTTGTAAATGAGTGGACAGTGAATGGAGCTGAGGTAGCAAAGGCCTTCTTAACTGTGGCCATTTTCTCTTTCTATTCAGGTACTGAAGCTTCAGTTTTCACCCTGCAGTCTTCTGAGTGGTGAGAAGTTTGTACGCGTGAGTTTGTGATCTTATTGATTTGAACATCCGCACGAGTATCTTTGACACCTCATGTCCCCTGCTGGTGTGACCGTGTGTGTGTATAAGGGGGTCACACAAGTGCTGGCCCACTTTCATTCATCTTTCTCCTTTATTCTTTGGTTCTGTGCTCTTGTTGTTTTCCAGTCTTTTCTTCCTCTAGTTCACTCACTCTCTTATTTCTCTTTTTCTAATTCACTTTCCTCTGTTCCTAAGACACCACATTTTACTGTAAATAAGAGAAGAAAAGATGAGAATGGGAGTTCTGGAGTGAGGCAATAAGGCAGGATGGGTAAAAATTAGAAACAAAATACATAAAACAAGAAAACGAAATACTGAGAGAACAAAAGAGTATAAAATAAAGAAAGGTTTAGGACGAATTGTGAATATCCTGGGCCACTTAGCCAGAGCCCTGACTGTAGAAGAGAAACTGGTGGGCATTGACCCCCCAAACAGCTGTAGATGTATGACCTCTACGTATGGATATGGACGCTGGAGTACTGACCAGAAATTGGGGTATGCAGTGATGGCGGAGCCCCCACGTCAGGAGCAGCAGTGGTAAGCGGTGTGGAGTGTGTGGAGTCGAATATTCCCACATGGCAGATTTCACTTGGAATCAGACTGAGCAGACGCTTTTATACGCCGGACACCTCAGTAACTGACGACTTCCTAGTAGGCTTAGAAACTTAATAGCCGGGTTTCCAAGTGTCACCCACTAGAGAAAGTTTAAAGGAGTAAAGGTGAAAAGGAATTTCAGACATTATTACCCTTAACGCTGCTGCATTTAGAACAGAACTGTTCTTATTAACTTCATTAAAGTAAAAATGAAATACATGGACAAGAATCAAAACGTGTAAGGCAAGTGTGCTCAGTGTCACTCCACAGTCTCACCCGGCATGCTGCTGCTTCTCTGTCCCTGTTCTCTGACCCCAAAGAGCAGACGTGCAGTGCACCACAATAAATAAATAATCCACAATACAATGCAGAGCTTGTGGACAGTAAAAACACTGAGAGACAAGTTCAAAAGCCCAGGCTAAATCTACGCAGGTATCGGCTTCTGCTCCATTTCTTCATGTCCAGCACATCTCTAGCCAGTTCCCCCCATCAGCCCTTCTCAGATGGCAGAGACCCTCTTCAGCTATCTGTCCAGGTGCCTTTTCTCCAACGACCTGCAGAATGTCAATGGAGAACAGCTGAGCTGACAATAACGAGCAATCCGCTCGCCTCCCAACCAACATCCTGCACCAACACCACCTCATTGCGGCGCTCACACTCCCCACATGCACCGTCACGGACCCCCTCTCACTACAGAGAGGTGCTGTCTCTGTCTTCTGAGGACCACCTGGTGCTGGCACACAATACACATCTGATACAACGGAGTTACATTACCAGACGTCCAGCTCTGTTCCTAACGTTTGTCTCTTCAGATGTCCTCTCTGTTCGCTCTCAGAGTTCTCTTTAAATCTCCTCGTTTGTCTGACCGACTCTCTGTCTGTGCCTGTCTCTCCTCTGACAGACGATGGCCGAAGCCGAGCTGTTCGGATTACAGAACGAGATCACCTGCTTTATCTGTCAGGAGACCCTGAGTGACCCCGTCTCAATCCTCTGTGGTCACAGTTTCTGTCTGAAGTGCCTCAATGACTACTGGGATCAAAGCCATGAGTGCAGCTGTCCTGAGTGCAGAAGGACCTTCACAACGAGGCCTGAACTTCACAGAAACACCGTGCTGAATGAACTCGTCAAGAAAATAAAGAAGCCGAGACTCAGTCCTCATCCATCTCAGAATTATGCCGGCCCTGGAGACGTGGAGTGTGACACCTGTACTGGGATGAAGTTCAAAGCGGTGAAGTCCTGTCTCACCTGCATGGCCTCCTACTGTCCGACTCACCTGCAGCCCCACTTTGAAATAGCAGCCTGGAAGGACCACAAGCTGACTGATCCAGATGGAAATCTGAAGGTGGAGCTCTGTGTGAAACATCAGAAGAGGCTGGAAATATTTTGTAAAAATGAGGAGATGTGTATCTGCATGATGTGTGCATTGACTGAACATGAAGGCCACAAAAAGGTCGAGCTGGAGATGGAAAAAGCAGAAAAGCAGGTGAGTGGGGTTTAGTATTTAATGAAAAAAATTAAATCTGAAGAGTTAAAGGATTTCTAAAATTCAATAAAGACATCTGGGCATCCATTTGAGGAGAAAAAATGTCTATGATGGTAGAGAGCTGGAGTCTATCCTGGTGAAACTGGATGTGTCTAATGGTGGCGTTCATCATTAGAGTCTTTATTTACCCAGGAACACTCGGAGTGGAGAGAAATGTGTGTGTGATGACAAATTGCAGCTTTCCATATTATAACTGTGGATGTGGCTGACGCCTTCATAGAGAGAGAGAGAATGAAAGACACTAGATAGATAGATAGATAGATAGATAGATAGATAGATAGATAGATAGATAGATAGATAGATAGATAGATAGATAGATAGATAGATAGACATACTCCAGCAGAAGCATACTGTTACAAAAACAATATTAAATTAAAGAGTAATAAAAATAAAAACAGACGATAACTTTGAATAATGTTAACGTTTACCCCCCGGGTGGAATTGAAGAGTCGCATAGTTTGGGGGAGGAACGATCTCCAAATCGATTTAGGATGTAAATATATTTCTGATGTTTTGGTATTAACTCTTTATCTTTATTGTCTTTTTTATTTGATTTTGTTTCTCCAGCACTTCTGATTTATAATTTTTTATTTGCCGTTGTCGTCTTGTATGCTCCTCTTTTCATCTCCTGCTCATTCAGCATTTTTATGACTACACAGATTTGAGCTTCATGTTAAACTTTCTAAACTCCTCAGTCTAACTTGGACTAGCATGTGGCACAGATGGCCCTTCTGTTAAGACCACCTTGACTGTTCTGCCCCTAATCTTAGCTCCTCGCTCTTCACACTGTTCTTGCACCGCTGCCTACCTGCCAATACTATTACCACTTGTTCAGTCAAAGATAATGAAACGTGGATCCATCAACACTCTGATCAGCAGCCCATCCACTTGTCCAAGTTGGACATCCACCTCTGAAACAAGACGACAACACCCATGACCTGTCAGTGGAGCACACGTGTGTGTCATTGTACCCCGTTGTAGCACACGGACACACAGGGTCCACCGCTGTAGAATGGTTTATGAAATGTCCTTCAGCTTCACTGAGCTCTCCTCCTCCTCCTCATCTCCAGCAGGCTCTCTTATCCCTCGGTGTTCCCTTCATGACCATCTTGTATACCATTGACTGATTTGCACCTTTGGCTGTAGCCCCCCCGCCAGCTTGTCTTGCAGGTCCTGCTCATCTTTATTGAGTGTCTCAGTTGCCTGTTTAGTCCTCAGTGCTTTCTGAGCATCACTTTGTCCATCGCTGGTAATCGAGGCTGAATGTGGTCCTCTTTCATGACCTAAAGCAGCCCACCATGTAGCCATTTGTTTCCTCATCACTGAAATTTGAGTTAATTAACTTTCAGTTGTCTTCTTGTTTCTTGAATTCAATTTTAAAAGTTGTTCATTTTCTCTGGGTTTCAGGTTTAATGTATTTTACTTTTTTATGTTTCCACTTGTTACTCATTTGATTTATTGTCAGGTTTATCTGAGCTCAGTACATTCATCTTCAGATGGAACGTGAAAGTGAATTCTGATAAGACCAAACGTGTCCTCTTGTGTGTCCAAACAGAAAGAGCTGGAGGTGACATGGAGTGAAATCAGGAGGAGACTTGAGGAGAGAGAGAAGACCCTGAAGGAGACAAAGAAGCCAGAGGAGCAGATGAAGGTGAGTGGAATTACGATGACACTTCATATCAAAGACAATAGAAATAAACTGAAAACAGAAGAGCTGGCAATGGATGTGTAGCGACAGGAAAATGCGTTTGGACAGAAGACGTTTCATTGTGCCCTTCATGGCATGTCACTGTCCTCCATGGTTAATTCATTTATGATTCAGATGGTATGACCCCAATATCCTTCGGGTTTTTATTCACACTTTTATTCAAACTGTAGCCTGGCATTGATGTTCTGAAGGAGATCAGTGGACACAATGTTTCTTTTTGGCCTTTCTTGTTCATTTTTGGTCACAACTTTGTTTGACTCCATAGCATGAGGTGTTCCACTGGCTGAGTGATTGCAGTTTTAATTGTTGAGATTGCTGTTCTTAACACATTTTTTTAAATCTTACAAATTACATTCAGACCACTGGGGTGTATCATCAGTTCAGACAAAATGAGCAGAACACACCATGTCAGTCAACAGTCGAATGAAGACACTAATGAAGTGAGCAGAGGTGACAGTCGAGGAACAACAAATGAGCGGAGGAAAGCCATCAGGACAGACTGACCACCACAATGGTTTATGTCTTTGGGATTGTCTGATGTTGCTGATTCCTCATAGAATTCCTGCATCTTAGTAAAACATGAAACTCCCAGTCTAACCCCATGCCGACTGCTCACTTACACTCCTGTTCTTTACATTTATTTGTGAATCGTTTCTTTAACAATTGATTGCATTCATTTAAATATAATGAATGTTAAACTTACATTAATGCCCCTCTGGCTCCAATGTAACTCATGCAGACCCCTTTGTTCTGCACCAAAATGTCAGACATGCACTAAACGTCCTAATCTCTTCAGTCTTATCTGGACTGGTGCATGGCACAGATAAAACATCTGAGACTGCCACCATGTCAGTTCTACTCCTCAACTTAACAGTAAACTCTTTAAATTGACAGTCTGCCCTTTTGTATGTCATTTGTTCCATCCTGGACAGTGACAATGACTCTAACAAAAAAGACTTTTTTACCCATCCAGGTAGGACTTGTACCTGTGCACCAGTATATCATAATGCTATATGAGTGCGGACTCAGACCTGCACCTCGGTTTCCCTGGTGAATTAGTTGCAGTTCTCACTTCTTTTCTTTCTTTGTGCACTGGAGTGGATTTGTAAGGTGAGACTTCTCACTCCTATCTACCACCTCAGAGTTTCCAGAGTGTCTGTCCAGTCCTGAAATGAGCTGAAAACAGCTGGACACCTCCAACTCTGGGCTTGATTCACCTGGACACTATGTGTCTGTTACTGTCTGCTAAATTCACACCATGACCGCTCTGTTTGTATCTTCCTGGACTCCCTCCGCATCACTTTACGACTGCACACTATTACCAAAGGACTTCTGGGTAAGTTCAGTCCTCTAGTCCAACACAGTCTAATTACCTCCTCCTCAAGTTCAATGACCCAGAGCTGGCGGTGCTGGACTAGTTAGCATCTTCCACAGATGTAAGACTCCAAAAAGTCCAACATCAGGTAGGATTTGGCCTCATTTTATAAATCTGATTCGGTGACTGTTGGACTCATTTTAAAAATATGAATTTATTTGTAAGTTTAAACAAACTGCGATAGTTGTTAGTGTCCCCTGTGTTTGCCCATACTGTTGAAAATAATTTCACGTTTCTACCTATGGCTTCTCATGCACTAGTGGTAGCTGCCTGCTGTGTGTGTCTTGGTCTTTTCTCAACTTCTCCATAACTCCTGCTTTCCTTCTGGTCACTTCACAGCTTTCTGTCTAATTCTGTCTTCTGTTCACACGTGGCCTGATTTAATGTCCTCCCTTCTTAAATGAACTCTTACCTGTTTACTGCTCTGCTAGAACAAACCTCACCTGCTTGAGTGTGATGTAACAGAATTAACTAGCAAACTATCTCTGTACTTTAACACCTTCCTTATTCTGCTGATGTCTTCTCTGAGGTGTTCTGGTGCCAGTCGTGTGCGCTTATTATGTAATACACGGTATGAATCAATCCTTCAGCCTTTATAATATGAAGAACTAGCACTTCTACTGGTACTGTCTGCCTACAATAAACCAGTTTCTCCATTACACTCGGTCCCCTCCAAGACCTGAGCTCTTGAACCTGAAATGGACAGCCATCATGGAGCCACCCTCTGACGAGAATGAAAAAAGAAAAGATGGGAACTAAAATGTGATAGTAACAAATGTCATTGGGTATTAAAAATGGGACACAACATAGCAAACAGATTTAATAAATATGTAAAATAACCAATAGAATACAAATATAAAGATAGATATTGAGAGTGTAGTTGAGCAAAGTCATCAGAAGTGAACAATAATAGGAGCGTCAATTCAATTCTTTTAGGCGGATTTTTTCTTCTTTTCTTTTCTTTTCTCCCAGGGCTGAATATTTTTACTAAAAACTCCGTTTTCTAAAAGCACACAATGCAATGGTCTCACACATCAATGAACAAAAAATATTCCAAATGCCACTGTGTTTTATGTTGTATGAGTCTCTTTTCTATGTGACGTCACATACAAATCACAGACCTGTCACATGGTGTAGTCCTGCAAAGTATGACATCGTTCAAAGCAGAGAACTGCGGGCATTGCCACACATTCACTGCTGCCAATATGTCTTGCCCTGGTGCCTCTGTTTCAGTTGTCTGTTGCCACATCCAATGCCCGCTTTGTGATGTTCTTCCTCTCTTTGCAGTAGGCACTGTGATGTACTCTGCCAGCAAGGCGTCGACCACATTCTTACAAAATCAGCTGCTGTCATGGTGTTGTCACCGTCTGCCTACTTGAACAGCATATATCCATTGGTCAGTGCCACCTCACGCACGTGATGATACACAGCGTGGTACCATTTGGTGGACTTGTGCCTGAATCTGATCAAGTGAATCAACTCCTGCCATGTTTTCAATTGTGCTCCTCTATTGCAACTGGCTTGTCCAGCTTCCTGCCTTCTGGCTTCCCCTTTCATGAATCACTTTCTCACACGTGAGAACCTTGTAAATGGCGGAGCACAAGAACAGGAGTTTTTAATAGAAATCAGTGAGTGTTTTTAACACAGCATGTTAAAGCACCAACGCGCGATGAAGCTTGTCTGGATTTAGTATTCTGTATTATCAAAACAGAATTGAGGGAGTAGAGCTGATTGGACCACTAGGGTCACGTGACCATAATATAATACAGTTCTCAGAGGTTTGTAAATTTCGAGAAGATGCAGCAAAGACTAAGGAAGATGGACTGGGATAAGCATTTAAGTGTGGAGACAGCCGAGGAGCAGTGGAAGAGGTTTAAAAATGTTATATGTGTAATGCAGGACAGGTACATACCTAAATTTGGAATTAATAGGAAATGAAAGAAAACTCCACAGTAGGTTAGTGAAGAGTTAAAAAAGAAGCTGCAAAGTAATAAACAACTGCATAAGACATACAAGACTAATAACTCCAAAGTGAATCGTAGAGCGTATGAGAACATGAGGGCAACCATAAAGAAGGATATCAGGGAGGCTAAAAGACAGCAGGAGAAGAATACAGAAGATAAGGCGACAGACGACCCTAAGAGATTCTTTCAGTATTTTAGTAGTAAAAGAACAGTCAAGGAGACAGTGAAGTGCATCAGGAATAGTAAAAGGGAATTAAAACATACAGACTGTAAAATAGCAGAGGCTCTAAACTTAACAAGTGAGGAAGTGGCTAACCTCCCAGTGTTAAGAGTGGTGACCAGCAGGGGTCAGTGATGGGGCCGCTGCTATTTTTAATATACAGAAATGATTTCGATAGGAATATAAGGAACAAGCAGGTTAAGTCAGCAGATGATACCAAGATAGCTGGTGTGACAGACGACCGGCTATGGACTCCGGTCGTCACCCCCAGGCCGCTAGGAGGAGCCCTCCGGACAGCATATTTGTGCCCCGAGTTCCAGCAGGGCCGCATGGACTTTGTAATGTTTTGACACAGCCCTGCTGGATACCTTGGGGGCCGCCAGGAGTCGCTGTAGGGGGCTAGTGGGCTCTGGCATGCCCTATAACCCGGGAGTGCATCTCAGTCACGTGACTGGAAGAAGCGATGTGCTCCCGGGATGAAGAAAAAGGACTGTTTGCCCTGACCCGGAAGGAAAACGGACTTGTGGGTTTGGCTTGGAGCCACTTCCGGGTCAGGGGCTATTAATGGACTCTGGGAAGCCCAGAACACCGACCTGAGCTGGGAGGTAGGGTGGCGACGTGTCTGGGAGTGGAGGATTGTTTATTGAGAGTTTATTGTGTTTATGAGTGTGTGGAGGAGAGTGCTTGGTGCACCGTATTATAATAAAAAAGAATATTATTATACTTTCACCTGGTCTCAAGAGTGGTACCTGAGGGTTCGAGAGGTGGACACAAGCATCAACTGCTACACTGGATTAGCAGATAATTTGGAATCCGTTATCACAGAAGGACTTGGACAGCAGACAGGCTTGGGCAGATTTGTGGCAGATGAATTTTAATGTCAGTAAATGTAAAGAATTACACATAGGAAGTAGAAATGTGAGGTGTGAATACACAATGGGGGTCTGAAAGTTGAGAGTCCACCTTATGAGAAGGATTTAGGAGTCACAGTGGACTCTAAACTATAGACTTCCAGACAGTGTGCAGAAGTCATTAAGAAGGCAAACAGAATGTCAGGTTATATAGCGCCTTGATGTGTGAAGTTCAAGTCACAGGAGGTTCTGCTCAAGCTTTATAACACACTGGTGAGGCCTCATCTGGAATCCTGGGTGCAGTTTTGGTCTCCTGGCTACAAAAAAGAAATAGCAGCACAAGAAAATGTCCATAGAAGAGCGACGAGGCTGATTGAGGGCTACAGGGGATGAGTTATGAGGAAAGATTAAAAGAGCTGAGCCTTTACAGTTTAAGTAAAAGAAGATTAAGAGGTGACCTGACTGAAGTGTTTAAAATTATGAAGGGAATTAGTCCAGTAGATCGAGACGGTGACTTTAAAATTAGTTCATCAAAAACACAGGGACTCAATTTGAAACTTGTGAAGGGTAAATTTCATACAAACATTAGGAAGATTTTCTTTACACAAAGAATGACAGGCACTTGGAATAAGAGACCAGGTAGTGTGGTAGACAGTAAGACTTTAGGACTTTCAAAACTCGACTTGATGTGTTTTTAGAAGGATTAAGTGGATAGGACTGGCGAGCTTTTTTGGGCCGAATGGCCTGTTGTCATCTAGATTGTTCTAATGTTCTAAAATGTGAACTATAGTGAGACAAGTAACTCGTTTGACGTTGTGCCACACCACTGCTGCCACGTTTTCTGCCTGCATAAAAACTGGATTGTCACTTTGTTTTATTTTCAGCCTGCCTGGCTTCAGTTCTGCAGCCATATTTCTCCTGTTCACCCTCACTGTGCCACATCCTCCAGTTTCCTTGCTCTGTAATCCCATGAACAATTCTGGAGACAAGTAGAAATTGTCCTTTTGCACTACATGTGTCCATAACCGTCTAGTAGCTCCTGTACACCGTGACTTGTCAATGGAGGGTCAGTTTTTGATAAGGAGTATTTTCTTCTGCATGTCATGATTTTCAGACTGAAGCCAGTGCTTGCTTCTGCCAACACAAAATCTTTTATTCCATTATTTGTGGGTTTGTCCAGCATATACTGACGGATAAAAGGCACCCCTTGTATTTTATCATCCACAGACAAATCACAGCCAGGATGATAATGTTGTTTACATGTCTACAGGTCTAGAAGAGGCTGAACTTTATACATGGAGTTATGCCCTGACTCACCTCACAGGATTTGCTTCTGGTTGTCACAGAAATGAATGAAACTGCAGAAGCATGTACCTGTCACTCAACACAACTGTCCAAAGTCAACAGGGGACAGAGCACATTTGGACCAGCGCTCCTAAAAATTAGAATGCCAGTCCAGTCCCGTCTCTGTTTGCAATGCCACATAGCCCTTCATCTCGTCTTTTGTTGTGAGCTTCCACCTTGAAAAATGAGAATACGGTGCAAGCTCAGCAGGGGAATCAAAAAAATTGCCCGGCGCACCTCTTTGTCTCGTTAAAAGACAGCTTCAGGAAAGAACAGCCTGAAGTAGTCCAGCGGCTGGTAATTGGTTGTGTCCACTAGTAAGCCGTGCCGGGCAATTAGCTGATGTTAATACCTCACTCTCCTGCTCGATCTCCTGATCCCTCGTATCAAAATCAGAGTCTGATTTCCTCTTCACTACTCACACACACACACACAGATTAGACATCAAGTCAATGAGTCTAACGTTCCTCCTAGCAAAGAGAGTCCACCTATAACGTAACGGTGAGTTTTATTGACGTTTACAGCTGATTATCACCTTCTACCCCTGGATGTTGAGTTTTGATGACATCAGTCCTCGGGTCTGCATGTTGGCAAATGTCGACAACCGTTCTAAAAGAGATAAGGAAACATGAAAGTCCTTCAGTTCATTTAAAGCTGTTGGCTGAACCGTGTTGATCTTAAAGATCCAGTTGGCCTCTTGACGTTAGAGGAGACTATCAATGTCACTACATGGTGAGCTGGTTTGGTAATCTCTAGCACCGTACATTTTAAATCTGTAATGGTGTGTTGGACTTTTATAAAAAGCCTGCAGTGTTCTGTAGAGCATTTCCTAATACTACATTTGTGTTAAGGAACTGTGGTGTGTGAGGATCCCACCTAAAGTAATGGACAGGGGCACAGCAGTAAATAGAACACCCGTTTGTAACTGCAGTTTGAATTATGGTTTGAAGTGAGGAGGTGATGGGGTCACCTTAAAGGACATTTGTGAATCAAGTGCAACATAAGATAGAAATAATGTCCAGGGTGCAAGGGCTGAAGAATATCTTACTGAAGTGTGGAAAAAGATGTCAGGAGACAACTGACTAAGAAATCACTAAAAACAAACACAATGAAATCCAATAGCAGAACTCAACTACTACACACCACTCTCTGGTCCATAAGGTCTCCTTTACTTCTACACAACTACCGCCCAACACACAAGCTTTTCCTTACAATTCCCGGACTTGTTCTTCTTCTGCTCTCCTGCTCTGCTCCAGCTGAGTGTTGTCCTACTCCACTCCCAGCTCCAGTGTACCCAGCACAGCAGGAGAGGCTCTTTTTAAAGCTGAACTCTCGAGTATTCCCAGCAGGTGACAAGTGTACTCCAGAAGCACTTCTGGGTCAGACAAAGGACTCATAGCACAGTGGGTTTTCCGCCCAAAACCTCACTCTAGCAGCTCCAACACACTTCAACATGGCTGCCTGTTCAGACTACTTATCCCATTCAGCCCTAGGAGTGCTCAAAGGGGAGCAATGGCAGTGGGATGCTGCCACCTGGCAAACTGAGAGAACATATTTCCCTGGGAGACAATCTCTTAGTGCCCTCCCATTATTCTAGTTTTCTGTTTAAGTAAAGGACCATCATCCACCCAGAGGTGATACCAGCCCATTTAAATCATCCTTTAGATAGATAGATAGATAACCAACAGAAGTGCCTTGTGACTGGTAATTCTTATTAGGTAACTTAATTCTGTGTCTTTTTTCCTTCCAACCAGATCTCTGTGGAAAATGAATTGGAGAAACACGAGAAGAGCTTCATTGATCTGATTTGCAGTATTGGAAAAACCCAGAAGAAATTGATTGAGAAGATCAGAGAACAAGAAAAGACAGAAATGGAGAAGATTGAAGGAGTCAGAGAGGAACTGGAGAAGGAGATCGTGGAGCTGAAGAGGAAAGATGCTGAGTTGAGGGAGCTGTCAGAGACCAAGGACCACAACCGCTTCCTACAGGTGAGGTGACACTTTATTGGGTATCTGATCAGATTGGGGTGTGTGGGTCCTGAGAACATTTACAGAGAAATTCAAAAGACCTGAGGAGTTTGTATAACATGACAAGAGCGGACCATTCAGCCCAGTGCAGATCATCTTTTCATATTCACCTAATATTTCTAATACGCCTGTTTACAAAAGTGTTTGAGTTGCTGCTTCCACTGGCACCAGAGGATAATTTGTCCGTTGTCTGTACAGTTCTTGGTGTGGAGAACTACATTTGAATGAAATGTATGCCTAACTATTTCTTTTTAAATACAACCTCTAATAAAAGGTGACACCTGACACCAACTACCTTCATATCTTTAAACACTACTGTCAGGTCACATCCTCAAGTCTCTGCCCTTAAACTGGTAAGATTCAAGTCCTTCAGCATTTTCTCACAACTCAGACCCCACAGTCCAGGCTCGTTACTCTTCTCTCCACTCTGTTTTCTACTTTTATGTCATTAATTGAATATGGAGACAAACCTGCTGTCACAAGAACGACAAAAAGTCATCAAAAAGGTTTGGGGCAGCCACCCGTATATTGTTCCTCGGCTGCAAAAATGGCTTAAATTGAACAGAGATGCTCACAGATACTTGTCCAAAACAGACTGAAGGCATGGTATCAAGGATGGCAGCTTTATTAGAGGAGCATGTAAGTGACATCATCAGTGGCGCTGCGACTGTGTGTGATTTCCCATGGATGGTCTGCAAGGGATTGAGAGAGACAGTCAGTGCACCTCACAGTCACCTGGTCTGGCGTATAATTTGTATTATTCAGGCCCTTTAGCTGTTTCCCAATCGCACGTGTGTGACACTGCACACACACTTCTGGATCTGGACTCACTGCTCCTGATACACTACATGGTCCAAGGTATGTGGACTGCCCTTCTAATCAGTGAATTGAGTTTTGTCAGCCAACACATTGCTAAGAGGTCCACACAGCCCTGGAATCTGGCCGTGTAACGGGGTGCACTTGAACTGAAGCGTTTGTGACTTTCAGCATAGCACAGTCATAGGATGCCACATTTCCAACAAGTTGGTTTGTTAAATTTCTTATTGGCTAAATGTAAGTGCTGTAAGTGTGAAGAAGAAATGTCTATGAGCAACAACAACAGCTCAGGTGGAAAGTGGTAGAACACACAAGATCTGTGAGCACCAAATGCTGAAGCACATAAATATCATCCATCTTTGGTTGCAACAGCCAATACTGAATTCCAGATGGCCTCTAAAATCAACATCAGCATGGAAACTGTTTCTCTGGAGCTTCATTAAACAGTGAGCAATACCAAGGACCAGCTGGAGTGGTGTAAAGCATTGGAGTCTGGAGCAGTGGAAACTCAGTCTCTGGAGTTTTGAATTATTCGTCACTGAAGATCTGGTGGTCTGCTTGGTGAATCGGGGTTTGGCGTATGCCAGGAGAATACCACCTGGTAACAGTCTGGTGAAGGTCAACAGAGCAATGGTGTGGAACAACCTGACTGACCTGCACAAGGCCCTGACCTCAAATCTACTGAACACTTTTGGGATTGACAGGAATGGTGAAGGTGATCCCCGCATTATCAGCCAACATCAGGGCCGACCTCCGTAATGCAGTTGTCGAAATGTGAGTCGAAGCAAACCGCAGCAGACATGTTGCAAAATCCAGTGGATGTTAAGACAGCGAAGATGGGCAACTCCATGTTAATCTCCAAGGGTTTGAAATGAACTACACGTTCTTTTGGCCGTGTAGTGCATATACTGTAGTGCATACATCATGGACACCATGTCACCCACCTTCTCAGTAGCCTTGTCCACTTTGTCTGGTTAAAGATGGCGATCAGTTTAAAAGGACGCCCAAGTCTCTCTCATCACCTTCTAGCTGCAGACCTACCGTTGTATAATTAAATTGAATGGATTTCTTTGTACCTTGGTAAGTCTTTACTTTTAATTTAATTAACGTCACCACACATCTATCAAAGCAGCAGCTCCAGCACTGACCCCAATCCCCAATTTTAACTTTACATTCACAGTTACGTGTTTTCTGTCATTGCAGCACTTCGCCTGAACACTCCTAAGGTGCTAGAAAAGTTACCTGCCATTGTTTTCAATAACAGAACTCCGGCATGCAGCAGTTTTCTATTGTTTTCAGCCAAACATTGAAAGCAATGGTGCCGCTCATAAAAGGACACAGAGGTGAGTTTTGGAAGTGTTTGTGCAGGAAGTCACTGCCTCTACCTGGACGAGCCAGGAGTGAAGCAACTCATTAAAAGTAAAACACGTGGCACCGATTGACAGAGAGCTCAAGTTCACACGTACCTCGAGATCAAGTGAGAAGAACTCAGCAAAAGTTGAACTTTAAACGGATTCAAACTAAATGTAAAGCTAGAAGTACGGATGTGTTCACATAAAGGCAGAGTGGTAGCGCAGAACGGCCATTTCATCTGTGAGGGGTTTGCAGGATCTCTGCTCGTGTTGTTGAGTATTGATCGATATTAATGAGTGTGTTTAACGGTGTATTATTACCTGTTTTAATGCTGGAAATGTGTCAGTAATACTTTTCAATTAAGAAAATGTGTCAAGTCCTTTGTGCAGTACATAATATCCACGCCATTATTCCATCCCCTGGCTGAACACTGGCCACTGTGCCGACATATCAACCACTCTGTTATAAAATATCTGAATGAAATAACTGGATTGATAGCTGGATTCAAACGGAGCAGATTTTTACAAACAGGTTTCTGGTTGTGAACTGCACACAGCGCACTCTTTTCTGCTTGGCTGGCGACTGAGCCCTGAGAATGACTGCCACACCGTCCATCATATTCACTTCTTGTCGTCCACCGAGTGACCCTAAACTGGGCACCTGAAATGTACCCCTCAGCTCATGTAGGATTAAATATATACGAGGATAACATCTGTTCAGTTCTTCTGAGGTGGTTACACTGTGCTTGTCACTAGCAGTTACTAGACGACTGGGTGATGTTACACTCATAGCAGCAGGCTTCTTCTTTTTATCGTCTTGCTGAAATAACGCAATGTTTTAAGTTTTGTTTTTTTTGGTCACACATCATGTACTTAAGTGCTTCATTGACACTCTCATGTAATTGTGGAATTTTTCAGGATGCTGCATGCTTCATAGAGAGTCAGAATCGTCCTGATTGACATCTTTAGCAGCAGAACAGGGTGAAGTCAATATGTGCAATCACAACGCTGATGACTCTGCTCTGCAGGGCTGTGATCACCAGGATTAAAAGTACTAAAGCTATAGAAGACATTCTTGAAACACAGCCTACAAAATGTACAGTAAATGATGTCATTCATATCTGCAAAATACGCTCTAAAGACCCTGGACAAATACCTGAAACACATTGGAGAAACACCTGAAAAGCCCCTAAAAACCCCAACAAAATGCTTGGCCAGCGCGTGCAGAAAGCCATTAAAAAGCTTGCTAAACAATCACTGAAGTGTGAATGAGCCCCAATTCGTCTTAAGCTCCTCACACCATAATGTCTTGTGGTGCTTAGTCAATTCTGTACCCGTCTGCCCGCTGCGCCCTCAGTGCCCTCATTTACAGTCTGATGACTCGCCTCTCAGCCATTACAGGATTATTGAAAGTCAAGGATGATAATAAGTTACGTGAAACTACACTGAAGTTCACTCTCATAAATAAGCAATACAATAACGAGACATCATCGCCCATTTAACCAGGCTGGCTGTCCACCACACAGATCCCTTAAATCAGAAGAGCTTCTTCTAACAAACATTTCTTTGATTTCTCCATGTTTCCAGACTTTCCAGTCTCACGGTGTCCTTCCTGCAGAGGGAGACTCACTCAGCTTCACTGTCACTGAGAACTTCTCATCTGAGGTCCTGAGAAAGAATCTGTCCTGTGTGGAGAAGAGTCTGGAGAAGATCAGCCAGTGGGACATCGTGACATGGACTCCATCAGGTACATCATCTGGTTATGTTGTGTCTGCTGTTAAAGTCAAATAGAAGGACAAACGGAGGAATCTGAGAGATGAGGCACATGAAGAAGGCCTGCTCTTTAACGTGTCTGCGGTGTCAGCCTTTGCTCTTAAAGATGTTTGATATGTTTTATAGCGCCTTTGACACTGACTAGCTGAGTGAGGTCACACTTGCTTTTACAAACATTTATTTCTTTATCTCTTCGTGATTGGCCATTTTCAGATGTCATAGCAGCTGTTTTTCTGTTGGTCGATTGTGCTTATTTGTATTCACGCGTCTTTTCAAACACATCACTTCTTTTATTACAATTACAAAGAAACTTTATTTGTCCTTTTGTGTTTTATATGAACTGCACTAAGAATTGACCTGACATTACATGAAGACATCTTCACAGTTTCCATTCTTCTCTTTCTTTTTACTTTCAGGTCGTGAAGCTTCAGTTTTCACCCTACAGCCTCCTGAACCTCGGAGCAGAGACGAGTTTTTACAATGTGAGTGTGAGTTTGTGCTTTGACTGAATCGATCCCATGGACAGAAATCATTTCTCTTTTAATGTCTCAGGACAAGCTTCTGACATGAAAGTGTGACCAGCAGAAAGTGACGTGTGACTGTTGAGAGTGACTGATAGGACTGAGTGAGTGCCGGGGACCTGAGACTGGGGCATTATGGGTTAGAGACCATCAGGACAGAGAAGCACCAAAGCAGTCTGTGTGGTGTGAATGTCTTCAAGTGTCGAGTGAACTCCCAGGAAGTCCAAACACATCACCTTCAAATGAAATCTTGCCAACTACGCCAGTCGCACACAAACGGCTTCTTTACTTTCCTGTTTTCCATTCTCTCCTTTCTGTGTGTGTCTCTTATTGGCTCATTCTCTTTTATTATAATTTTAATGATGATAATCATTTCTCAGCACTCAATGGCCGTCTTGTTTCCTGGCCAGTAAATCACTGAGTTGGCAGTCAGGAGTTTTATGACAATTCAGTAGAAACATTTCAATCTCAGGCAGTTTATTTTTAATTTGATTTTCATATTCTGTGTAGCCCTCACATGCAGGCTGACCTCTTAATGTTTAGTAGGACACTGGGAATGGAAGGAGAAGAACGAAGATCAGTGGAGTCATTGTGAGGAAAGGGAAAATCAATTTAGTGATGAAGTGTGACGGGATTGATTTTAAATTAAAGTGGTGGACTGTGACAATAAAAAGTGTCATTTAATAAAGCCAGCGGTCACTGTGGACAGTCCATTAGAACTCTGACCTCGGTGGTGATCTCGGTGGTGTTTATCATAATTCCAGAATTGAATTTTAAATGCCCACGTGTTCTATCCAATCAGAGGAGCTCTTTACTGTTGATGGCACTCAAGTCAGCGCAGCTCCTGATTGGTTCTTGTTAATCGTCTGTGTTGGGCCCCGCCCCCAGTCATGTGACACACTCAGATTTCCTCACTCGTTTTCTTTTCTCCCCTCTCAGACTTCTGTCCACTCACACTGGACATCAACACGGCAAACAGGGAGCTCCATCTGTCTGAAGGGAACAAGAAGGTGACACATGCGGGGACAGTCACTGACTATCCTGATCATCCTGACAGATTTGACTGGAGTCCCCAAGTTCTGTGCAGAGAAGGTCTGACTGGGACTCGTTTTTACTGGGAGGTGGAGTGCAATGGAATCTGGATAGACATTGGAGTCGCATATAAAGGACTGAGCAGGAAAGGGAGGGACTGGGGGTATGGGCTTAGATACAATGACAAGTCCTGGTGTTTACATTATTCTCAATATTATTCTCCATATCATTACTCTGAGTATCACAATAACAAGAAGATGGAAATCAACACTCCCTACAGCTCCAGAATAGGTGTGTATCTGGACTGGCCTGCTGGCTCTCTGTCATTTTATAGCGTCTCACACACAATGACCCTCCTGCACAGGTTCAGCACCACCTTCACTGAGCCCCTCTATCCAGGGTTTTCCCTTAAGTATCACTCCAGTGTAACAATCTGCCATCTTACACCATGTGACCACTGACCAGGACCTTCCACCGGTCACTTGATGTCCCCACAAGCGCAGGTCCTCTTTGTGTTTGTAGTTTGGGGTCAAAATGAATTTTACAGGAATGGTGGGGGGGGGGGCAGCACCTCTGTGACTAAATTTGGGGATGAGAACGCAGGGTTTGTGCGGCCATCAGGGTCTCCATTATTATTTGGTTTGAGTAGCCAATCAGGTGTGTGTGTGTGTGTTATAGTGTGGGGTTGGCGAGACCACAGACCTACAAATACCAGTCTGACCAGCACTGGTCACTGTTGACTGACAGCTACATGTCCCTTAGGGTGACACCCAAACAACTGCTCTGACATCTTGAGTGTCATTGAATGTCACCTCTTAAGCAGGACAGGCATGTGGTGCTGCTGGAGCAGCACTACTGAAAGGCACTATATAGACTAAGTATCAAGAGCTCTTGAGTAGTGACTGTGTATATGTAGGAGCACAGAGTGACAAATGTGACTGGAGTGTGGCTCTCTCGCTAGACATTTTATGTCCCTCTCAGGGGGTCATCATTTCTGAATGAATTCCATATGAATGTCTGAATAGGAAGACTCACCGGTCAGTCAGATGTCGGCCATACTGATAGTCTAGTGTTGTACTGTGTCACTTAATGCCATTATTAAAATATTAAACTGCACCTCCTTCTCCTTGTCCCCAGATTTGTCTCTACTGGTACCCTGGAAACACCGACATCCTTAAAAATACAAATTCTTGGTCAGTTGACACACACTTGGCGTGGGTACGAGTGTCTGTGGGCTTTGCAGTGGTCTGACGCCCCATCCGGGGTTGAGCCCTGCCTTCTCCCTCCACGAAACTGAAACAGAACTGCGGATAAGAAAGAAGGGATGGACAGAAGGGGTCACTGATTGGTCAGTCGCCAAACTAGTGCCTCTAAGATAGATAGATAGATAGATAGATAGATAGATAGATAGATAGATAGATATGGGGGAATCTAGCTTTATACAGGAGCTTATTAAATAAATTTATAGTATAAGAAAAAACAAACAAATACACACCAGAATGACTGAAATTAAAGAAAACAAAAAAGAAAGAATGTCCTGCGGTGGGTTGGCACCCTGCCCAGGATTGGTTCCCTGCCTTGTGCCCTGTGTTGGCTGGGATTGGCTCCAGCAGACCCCCGTGACCCTGTGTTCGGTTTCAGCGGGTTGGAAAATGGATGGATGGAAAAAAGAAAGAACATTTTTGATTTGGCTGTTCCAGTCACACTGAGGCACTAAACAGAAATCTAAAACCTCAAAGCAGAAAGCATTAAATGAAATCAGGAGAACACAAACATGAAACCAGAAATGGAGAAACAACCAGTCAGGCAGACGGGCAGCAACTTAATAGGAGAGACTGAGGGCTTCTACTGCAGTACAGCGGCGCCGTCTAGTGGATACACTCTGTATTACACATGTGCTAAATCTCAGAAGTAAAGGTGGATTGTAAAAAAAAAAGTCAAAATACATTAAAAACATAACAATTTAAGTTTTATAAAACACTTGAACAGATGTATTTAAATGTTACTGCTAGCAAACATCAGTTCTAGCAAACATCAGTTCATTTATCAATTTAATGAGAACCCAAAAGGCTCACATGGCTTTCAGGGCTGTGAGATCAGCTGATTCTTCTGTTAGTAAGCTGCTCCCACTAGTGGCCACTTCCAATATTACACACCTGGAAAAGCTCCAGTGTTAAGGATTTGGTCAGATCTAACAAAATATTCTTAATATTGACATAACCTTTAAGGCCAGTGAGTTTTGTTAGTTTATATAAGATTCCATATGCTAAAAGAACATTTATTTTAAGTAAAGTTTTGTTAATAATTAAGTATAGTGAGATGGTTGAAATGTGCTTTACTTTTTGTTTGCAGTGTGGTGTAAGGATGGTATGACAATAAAGCTGATTGACTTGACTTCTGAAGATATTATGACTCCTTATTATTGATCCACCCATCCATCCATTATCCAACCTGCTATATACTAACCACAGGGTCACGGGGGTCTGCTGGTGTCAATCCCAGCCAACACAGGGTTCAAGGCAGGAATCAAACCCTGGGCAGGGCACCAGCCCACCGCAGGGCACACACACACACCAAGCACACACTAGGGACAGTTTAGGATCGTCAATGCGCCCAAACCTGTATATGGTTGGACTGTGCGTGGAAACTGGAGCACCCGGAGAAAACCCACGCAGACACGGGGAGAACATGCAAACTCCACACCAAGAGGACCCGGGAAGCAAACCCAGGTCACCTAATAGCGAGGTAGTAGCGCTACCACTGTGCCACCGTGTATTAATGATCCATTTATTTTAAAAATTATAAAAGTAAAAATATAATTTTTTATTTTGAAAAACACAAGGTGTGTAGCAAGTAATATGTTGATACTGCGTGAATGTTTTCCCCTAAGTGTCCAGCTGTGAAATCGATTATTAGGCAGATAAGTGGTGCTCTCAATTTTGAGTGCAAGTGTAGGTAGGCACTCTAGCATGTGGCACATGTTGGCACTCATGGCAAGTTTACAAAGAGATATCATAGTCGTGGCGGACTTGAATTATCCAAATATTAACTGGGATAACCTTGCAGATGGAGGAGCACAACAGCAGGAGTTTATAGAAGTAATCAGTGACTGTTTGTGAACACAGCATGTTAAAACACCAACATGGGGTGAAGCCTGTCTGGATTTAGTGTTTAGTAATAATCAGGATAGAACTGAGGGTGTAGAGGTGATTGGACCACTAGTGTCACGTGACCATAAGGTCATAGGATTCTCAGTGTTTTTTAAGAGTGAAGCTGCAAAGACTAAACTTGTTAAGTTGAACTTTGGTAGGCTAATTTGAGAAGATGCGACAAAGTCTAAGGAGGATAGACTGGGATAAGCTGTTAAGTGTGGAAACAGTCGAGGAGCAGTGGAACAGGTTTAAAAATATTTGACATGTAATGCAGGACAGATACATACTGTACGTAAAATTGGAATTAATAGGAAATTAAAAAAACTCCACGGTGGATTAAATAAGATTTAAAAAACAAATTCACAAACAAGAAGTTCGCAATGCAATCCCAGTAATCACCAACACGATTGTAGAAGAAATTATTGACCATAAAAATATAATGCATGCATTTAGAGATTATTATAAATCCTTATATTCTACTGAAGTCAAAGAAGACAACACACAATCTAATGCATTTCTGGATACATTACAGACACCACAAAAAGATGCTTTAAGTGCTGAGGAACTGGATAAACTTCTAACGCTAACAGAATTACTAGATGCTATAAAGTCACTACAAAGCGGGAAATCAGCAGGCCCTGATGGTTACCCCGTAGAATTTTATAAGAAATTCTCCACTCAGCTAGTTCCCCTCTTATTGGCAACATTTACAGAAGCTAGAGATAACCAAATACTACCTCAAACATTTCGACAAGCATTAATCACTGTCTTTCCTAAACAAAATAAGGACTTGTTACAATGTGCATCATACAGACCAATTTCACTCCTGAATAATGATGTTAAGATACTCTCAAAAATCATAGCTAGAAGGATGGAGAAAGTGCTGCCCTCGGTAATATCACAAGATCAAACTGGATTTATTAAAGGCCGACACTTATCTTCCAATCTCCGACGCTTGTTTAATGCTATATATTCACCAGTAAAATCAAACACCCCAGCGATATCACTATCATTACATGCAGAAAAAGCATTTGATATGATTGAATAGAATTACCTTTTCACTGCATTGGAGAAATTTGGGTTTGGCCTGAATGTTTGTGCTTGGATCAAACTACTGTATAACAATCCAGAAGCTTCAGTTTGTATTAATAACATTTGCTCAGACTACTTTAAACTAGAACGTGGTACCAGACAAGGATGTCCCTTGTCGCCACTGTTGTTTCCAATCGCTATTGAACCACTGGCAGTTCTCTGTCGAAATTCTTATCAGATAAAGGGGATTGTCAGAGAAGGACTGGAACAGAAAATTTCTCTATATGCAGATGATATGGTCTTATATATATCAGACCCAGAAAACACTGTCCCTGCAGTTTTAACAGCACTAACAGAATTTCAAAAGATATCTGGTCTTAGAATTAATCTGAATAAAAGTATACTCTTTCCAGTGAATTCACAAGCATATAATATCGGATTAGACACCGTACCTTTTACCATAGCAGATCAGTTTAAATACCTAGGGGTAAATATCACAAGTAAACATAAAGCTCTTTATCAACAAAATTTTGCTGTCTGTATGGAAAAAATTAAGCAAGACTTGCATAGATGGTCAACCCTTCATCTCACTCTAGCCGGAAGAATTAACATTGTTAAGATGAATATTCTTCCTAAACTTCTCTTTTTATTTCAAAACATTTCAATATATATCAATAAATCGTTTTTTAAACAGTTAGATTCAACAATAACCTCATTCATTTAGAACTCAAAACACCCACGTATCCGAAGAGCGACCCTACAAAGACCTCAGGCAGAAGGTGGCATGGCTTTACCTAATTTTCAGTTTTATTACTGGGCAGCAAACATACAAGCCATAAAAACCTGGACACAAATAAATGAACATACACTGGCTTGGTCCGCAATAGAAGTAAAATCCTGTAGTACTTCTTTATACTCCCTGCTTTGTGCTCCAATAAATGCAAGTTATCGCAAATATACTAATAACCCAATTGTGCTTTACTCACTCAGAATATGGAACCAAATTAGAAAGCATTTTAAGATGGAAAATCTTTTATCAGTGGCAACTCTGCAAGAGAACCACCTCTTTCAACCTTCGCAAGTATATCCAGTTTTTAATACCTGGAAAAGTTTTGGGATTAAAATGCTCAGAGATCTTTATATAGACAACATATTTACATCTTTTGAACAATTACATTCAAAATTTAACCTCCCAGCTACACATTTCTTTTACTATCTTCAAATTAGAAATTTTGTTAAACAGAAATTGCCCGATTTCCCCCACCTTGCACCCTCCACAATGCTGGAAAAAATACTGCTCAATTTTGAGGCATTAAACACTATTTCCGCATTATATAAAAACTTATTAGAGTCCCTACCTCTCAAAGATCCAAGAGGACATTGGGAAGAAGATCTCTTAATCAATATATCAGAAAAGGAGTGGAAGGTAGCAAAGCAGAGAATTCACTCGAGTTCCATATGCGCAAAGCATAGAATTATTCAACTAAAAATTATATATCGAGCTCATCTGTCTCGCTTAAAACTGTCCAAAATGTTTCCAGGGCAAGATCCAACCTACGAACGCCGCAACCAAGCTCCTGCCTCACTGGGTCTCATGTTCTGGGCCTGCATCAAATTAACATCATTTTGGACCAAATTTTTTAAGTGCCTCTCAGACAGCCTTGGTATCACAATCCCTCCTAACTCATTAACAGCTGTGTTTGGTGTTCTTCCAGATGGACTTGAATTGGAGAAGGACAAGCAAACGGTGATTGTATTCACTACACTTTTGGCATGCAGACTTATTCTGTTAATTGGAAGAATCCTAACTCTCCTCTGATAAGTCAGTGGGTAACCGATGTTTTATATTATTTGAAATTGGAAAGAATCTAATTCTCAGTTAGAGGATCTGTACAAAATTTTTTTCAAAACCTGGCAGGATTTAATCAATATTATTTTAGAATAAGAGAAATAACTATTACCGCATTTAATTCCCTTCTCCATCTCTTATTGACATAGATATTTACTTCTCCCTTTCTTTTGTTTAATGTTGCCTTATTAAAAAGCCTTAAGCAATTTTCCTTTAGCTAAGCTCTCCTTCTCAGGGGTGGGGTTTGATTTGTCTTCAATTTTGTTGGGTTATAAATTGATCTATTTGTATGGAATGATTACAATGAAAATTAATAAAATAAAAAATGTAAAAAAAAAAAGATTTAAAAAAGAAGCTGCAAAGGACAAAACTAATTTATAAGGCATATAAGACTAATGACTGCAAAGTGAATCGCAGAGCATATGAGAACATGAGAGCAGCCATTAAGAAGGATATCAGAGAGGCTAAAAGAGGAATATAGCAGATAAGGCGACAGATGACCCTAAGAGATTCTTTCAGTATTTTAGTAGTAAAAGAACAGTCAAGGAGGAGGTGAAGTGCATCAGAAATAGTAAAGAGGAATTCAAAGATACAGAAAGTGAAATAGCGGACAACCTAAACTTACATTTATCTGAGGTCGTCACAAGTGAGCAAGTAGATAACCTCCAGCAGTAACAGGGACTACTAAGGAGATAATGAGGGATTTGGAAATTGTATAGAGAGAAGAGCTGCTGAGATTAAATAGGTTGAAATCAAACAAATCACCAGGACCAGATAATATTTACCCTCGAGTTCTTAAGGAGGCCAGTGAGTACAGATAGAAACCCTTGGCACATGTTTTTAGGAAGTCACTGCGCACTGGAGAGATTCAAAGGACTAGAAAATGACAAATATCATCCCATTACATAAAAAAGGGTGACAGGGCAGATCCAACTCTAGGCCAGTAAGCTTAACATGAAACATTACAGGAAAATTAATGGAAGGAATTATTAAGGATAAGATTGAGCAACTCATGGCAAGTACAGGAGTTTAACTGAACAGTCAGCGTGGGGTCAGATGAGGGAGGTCGTGATTTACTAACAGGCTGGAATTCTATGAGGAGACAACAAAAGGATACGATCAGAGTGGAGCAGATGAGATTTTTTATCTGGACTTCCAGAAAGCGTTTGATGAGGTGCCACATGAGAGGGTGGGCATCAAACTAAAAGAAGTGGAAGTTCAGGGTGGTGTTTGTAGATGGGTGCAGAATTGGCTCAGACACAGTAAGCAGAGGGTGATGGTGAGAGGAACCACATCAGAATTGACTGATGTTAAGAACGGTGACCAGCAGGGGGTAGTGATGGGGCCGCTGCTACTTTTAATATACAGAAATGATTTAGAGTGGAATATAAGGAACAAGCTGGTAAAGTTTGCAGATGATACCAAGATAGGTGGATTAGCAGATAATTTGGAATCCGTTAAATCATCACATAACAACAACAACAACATTTATTTATATAGCACATTTTCATACAAAAAGTAGCTCAAAGTGCTTTACATAATAAAGAGAAGAAAAATAAAAGACAAAATAAGAAATTAAAATAAGACAACATTAATTAACATAGAAAGGAGTAAGGTCCGATGGCCAGGGTGGACAGAAAAAACAAAAAAAAACTCCAGAAGGCTGGAGAAAAAAATAAAATCTGTAGGGGTTCCAGGCCATGAGACCACCCAGTCCCCTTTGGGCATTCTACCTAACATAAATGAAATAGTCCTCTTTGTAGTTCGGGTTTTTCACGGAGTCACTTGATGCTGATTGTCATACAGACTTCTAGCTTTTAATCCATCCATCATTGTTGGAACATCATGGTGCTTTGGGTAGATGGTGGTGGCGCACGCCACCACCAACAGGACACCGGAAAAGGAAACAGAAGAGAGAGTAGGGGTTAGTACAGATTTTGAATGAATAGTTATTATAATGAATTAGATATACAGAGTATCAGGATTAAATTACAGTGAAGTTATGAGAAGGCCATGTTACAGTAATCAGCAGTTTTTTAAAGTGCTCCACTGTATTAGCCTGGCGAATTCCTATTGGCAGGCTATTCCAGATTTTAGGTGCATAACAGCAGAAGGTCGCCCGCCTCACCACTTCTTTTAAGTTTTGCTCTTGGAATTCTAAGGAGGCACTCAGTTGAGGATCTGAGGTTACGATTTGGAATATAAGGTGTCAGACATTCCGATATATAAGATGGGGCGAGATTATTTAAAGCTTTATAAACCATAAGCAGAATTTTAAAGTCAATTCTGAATGACACAGGTAACCAGTGTAGTGACATCAAAACTGGAGAAATGTGTTCGGATTTTCTTTTCCTTGTTAGGATTCTAGCATCTGCATTCTGCACTCGTTGCAAACGATTGATGTCTTTTTTGGGTAGTCCTGAGAGGAGTGCGTTACAGTAATCTAGTCGACTGAAAACAAACGCATGAACTAATTTCTCTGCATCTTTCGATGATATAAGAGGTCTAACTTTTGCTATGTTTCTTAGGTGAAAAAATGCTGTCCTAGTGATCTGATTAATATGCGATTTAAAATTCAGATTACAATCAACGGTTACCCCTAAGCTTTTTACCTCCGATTTGACTTTTAATCCTAATGCATCCAGTTTATTTCTAATAAATTCTAATTTCTAATAAACATAAGGACTTGGACAGCAGACAGGCTTGGGCAAATTTGTGGCAGATGAAATTTAATGTCAGTAAATGTAAAGAGTTACACATAGGAAGTAAAAATGTGAGGTTTGAATACATAATGAGGAGTCTGAAAATCAAGAGTACACCTTATGAGAAGGATTTAGGAGTCATAGTGGACTCTAAGTTATCGATTTCCAGTCAGTGTTCATAAGCCATTAAGAAGGCTAACAGAATGTCAGGTTATATAGCGCCTTGATGTGTGCAGTACAAGTCACAGGAGGTTCTGCTCAACCTTTATAACATACTGGTGAGGCCTCATCTGGAGTCCTCAGTGTAGTTTTGGTCTCCAGGCTACAAAAAAGACATAGCAGCACAAGAAAAGGTCCAGAGAAGAGCAACGAGGCTGATTGAGGGCTACAGGGGATGAGTTATGAGGAAAGATTAAAAGAGCTGAGCCTTTAAAGAAGATTAAGAGGTGACCTGATTGAAGAGTTTAAAATGATGAAGGGAATTAGTGGATCGAGACGGTGACTTTAAAATGAGTTCATCAAGAACACAGGGACACAGTTGGAAACTTGTGAAGGGTAAATTTCACACAAACATTATGAAGTTTTTCTTTACACAAAGAACGACAGACACTTGGAATGAGCGACCAAGTAGTGTGGTAGACATTAAGACTTTAGGGACTTTCAAAACTCAACTTATAAATAAGTGGATAGGACTGGCGAGCTTTGCTGGGCTGAATGGCCTGTTCTTGTCTAGATTGTTCTAATGTTCTAATCCAGCAGACTAAACATCCAGAGGACTAAGCATAAAAACTTTCTCAAAAGCACCACAAGGTCACAAGGCCTTAGCTTTTTACTAGAGCCAGAACACGAGTGGCCAAAAGGACCACATCAACTGAACGATACACTATCTGAAGATGATCCAGAAATCATAACCTGTGCTGTGAACATGACAAAGGTAGAAGAGATTACCGTGCCCATCAATAAACTCATCACTTATTTCTCAGATTGGCGATGCTTGAAGAAAGCAGTGGCTTGGCTCCTTAAGTTTAAAGACATACTGCTGCATTTAAAAAAATGAAAGAAAAACATTTCAACTAGAAGTCAGTCAAGATGGAAGTAATCCAGAAGAACAAAAAACACAGTAGAGCGCGTGAAAAAGTACAAACTGGCTTTAAAACCAAGTCCGATTTTTCCAGAAGACATGGCTAAAGCTGAAACAGAGCTTATCTGCCTCAGTCAACTGCAAGAATTTCCGGAAGAATAAAAGGCTTTAAAGAAAAATGTTTGTGTGAAAAGACCAGTCAAACCTTCAAACTTGACCCAGTCATACACGATGGAATAATGAAAGTTAGCAGAAGACACAACAAAGCTGCAATGGCGGAAGAAGTTAAACACCCTGCAATTCTTCATAAACATTCAAATACGGCCTCCCTTAAACTGCAGCACATTCTTAAAGAAATTGGACATTGCAGGTGTAATTACGTGCTTGTACAATTACACCAGAAATCCTGGATACCTCAAGCAAATTCAACTGTCAGAAAAATCATTTCAAAATGTGCAACACGCAGAAGATACAATGTGAAAGAAGGAGAACAAGAAAATGGCAGATTGCTGGACGATCGTCTAGTGCCCGACCGACCACCTTTCACCGGTGTTGGAGTTGATTAGTTTGGTTCACCAAAGTCAAAAGAGAACAAAGTCTGGTCAGAAGGTAAGGAGTAATTTTCACGTGTCTAATAATCAGATCTGTACACATAGAGATCACACACAGCTTAGACACTGATTCATGCATGCATGCCATTTGTAGAAGAGAAACGTAGAAGTTAAAATCACGAAGTTGGAACAAACTTTATTGGAGCAGAAAGACGGCTATGAGAAGCAATTCAAAATCTTGACCAAGAAAAAATCAGCAAGGCTATGATAACAAAAGAAATCAAATGGACTTTCAATCCACCATCAGCCTCTCATCAAGGTGGAGTGTGGGAGAGACACATTAGAAGCATAAGAAAGATTCTGAACTCAATACTTCACCAACAAACACTCGATGGTGAAAGTCTTCACATAGTGATGTGTGAAGGGGAATCAATTATCAATAACAGACCCCTCACAAAGACATCGAGATGACTAGAGCTGCAACTAATGATTCTTTTGGTAGTCGACCAATTTTTTTTTCCTGACTAGTCACGATTATTTCATGCCTGACTATTCTGATGCCTGCGACCTGTGGTTGCACATTCTGTTCTGGGCTGCAGTGCATGTCTAACCTCATCTGCTCACGTCTGTCAACCTGTGAATGTCATCCTCACATCATGTACTATATTATGCCAACATAAAAAATAACGGAGTAAAATATGTAACACGCTAATTACTGATATACTCCAAAACACGAGTTACCTAACGTTAGCTAGAGATGGTTTACTATTTATATGAACTCAAATATTATACGAAAAAAGAAGAAAAAAAACTAGGACGGCTCAGCTACTCCTATTCTCTCGTTTACTACAGTATAGCTCCAAACACGTTAGCAAACATAACTGAAGCTATATTCACGTAACCCTTAAACCGCCGCAACCGGCTAGAGTCGCTTTCCAGTACAATTTGGAAGTACACCGAAGCTGAGTATATTCAGCGACGTACATTCATTGAACTCCGTAACTGGCTATATTTGCTTCACAGAGCAATTTGGCAGTACACCGGAGCTGATCAGTCAGTGCCGTACATTCGTTGAGCAGCCAGCTCATGAGCACTGCCGGCCCCGGCAGAACTGCGGCTCCACTGTCTCTGGGATTCGGCCGCTGCACTAGACGAGCCTGCAATCATCAGCGTTTACCTCTGTGTGTTTGTGTGCAGCCAGCTCAAGCACAGTTGGCTCCGTGATTTACTGAATTTTAGCTTCAGTTGCACCTTGAACATATAACTGTAGATTGTTGCAGTAGTTTTTTTTATAATTTTTACAGTTCATTTGCAGTGTGTAAAATGATTAGTGTTGCAGTAATTGTGATGCTCTTTGCATGCAAACAAATATGTGCTCCATTAAAATTTCACATTTTCTTTGTTAATTCTGATGTTTACTTAAAAAGTGCAGCTAAAAAGTATTTGGCGCCCAGGGGCGCATTAACCCTCAAGTATGTGTCGGTTTAAGGGTTAACTTAAACACATTATAGTACAAACATCAACGTTAACACGTGACACTAACTTTACTCGCTAAAACTTACCTCTCAAGAGACGGCGGCATCACAGCTCCAGGATGCTTGTGTTTCAGAAGCTCCTGCATCGTGGTGGTGCTGCCCTGAAAAGAAAGCTCCACTTTGCGTAATCTGCATTCAACTTTTTGTTTCTTTTTCGGTGAAGTGCTCCCACACTTTAGAAAGTTTCTGTCTCAAATTTTTTCCATCTCCTTCCGCCTCCTCTGTCCGACTCGCCATTGCAACCACGTTTATTTTCCGCTACATTCTTTTTCTCCTCAGACATTCTTCTTCGTTGGTAGGACTGTGTGCAGTCTTGACAAACAATAGCAAACAATACTGCCACCAGACGTTCATGTTGTGCATTGCAGTTACAAAAACCAACGTGGTTCTTTGTGACTGAAGCCTCTATTGAAGGTTCTGTTTATGATGCGTCGACAATACAAAATCCATGTCGATGATTTTTTGTTTTTCAACAAAACTTCCATGATGAATACAAAATTTGGATAGCGTTTTCCTCTGGAGCCAGGCCTGGAGGTGGGGCTCGATGGCGAGCGCCTGATGGCCGGGCCTGCACCCATGGGGCTCGGCCGGGCACAGCCCGAAGAGACAATGTGGGTCCCCCTTCCCATGGGCTCACCACCTATGGGAGGGGCCAAGGAGGTCAGGTGCAGTGTGAGTTGGGTGGTGGCCGAAGGCGGGGACCTTGGCGGTCTGATCCTCGGCTACAGAAGCTGGCTCTTGGGACGTGGAATGTCACCTCTCTGAAGGGGAAGGAGCCTGAGCTAGTGCGCGAGGTCGAGAGGTTCCGGCTAGATGTAATCGGGCTCACCTCGACGCACAGCTTGGACTCTGGAACCAATCTCCTTGAGAGGGGCTGGACTCTGTACCACTCTGGAGTTGCCCCCGGTGAGAGGCGCCGAGCGGGTGTGGGTATACTTATTGCCCCCCGACTTGGAGCCTGTACATTGGGGTTTACCCCGGTGGATGAGAGGGTAGCCTCCCTTCGCCTTCGGGTGGGGGGACGGGTCCTAACTGTTCTTTGTGCGTATGCACCGAACAGCAGTTCGGAGTACCCACCCTTTTTGGAGTCCCTGGAGGGGGTGCTAGAGGGCATACCTTCTGGGGACTCCCTCGTACTGCTGGGAGACTTCAATGCTCACGTGGGCAATGACAGTGAGACCTGGAAGGGTGTGATTGGGAGGAATGGCCCCCCCGATCTGAACCCGAGTGGTGTTTTGTTATTGGACTTCTGTGCTCGTCACGGATTGTCCATAACAAACACCATGTTCAAGCATAGGGGTGTTCATATGTGCACTTGGCAACAGGACACCCTAGGCCTCAGTTCGATGATCGACTTTGTGGTCGTGTCATCGGACTTGCGGCCACATGTCTTGGACACTCGCGTGAAGAGAGGGGCAGAGCTGTCAACTGATCACCACCTGGTGGTGAGTGGGCTTTGATGGTGGGGGAGGATGCTGGTCAGGCCTGGTAGGCCCAAACGTGTTGTGAGGGTCTGCTGGGAACGTCTGGCAGAGCCCCCTGTCAGAAGAAGCTTCAACTCCCACCTCTGGCAGAACTTCGACCACGTCCCGAGGGAGGTGGGGGACATTGAGTCCGAATGGGCCATGTTCCGTGCCTCTATTTTTGAGGCGGCTGGCCAGAGCTGTGGCCGTAAGGTGGTCGGTGCCTGTCGTGGCGGCAATCCCCGAACCCGTTGGTGGACACCGGCATTGAGGGATGCTGTCAAGCTGAAGAACGAGTCCTACCGGACCCTTTTGTCCTGTGGGACTCTGGAGGCAGCTGATAGGTACCGGCAGGCCAAGCGGAATGCGGCTTCGGTGGTTGCTGAGGAAAAAACTCAGTTTGGGGAGGCCATGGAGAACAACTTTCGGAGAGCTTTGAGGAGATTCTGGTCCACCGTCCGGCGTCTCAGGAGGGGGAAGCAGTGTAGTGTCAACACTGTGTATGGTGGGGATGGTGCGCTGCTGACCTCGACTCGGGATGTTGTGGGTCGGTGGGGGGAGTACTTCGAAGACCTTCTCAATCCCACTAACATGCCTTCCAATGAGGAAGCAGAGCCTGAGGACTCGGAGGTGAGCTCCTCCATCTCTGGGACTGAGGTCACCGAGGTGGTCAAAAAACTCCTTTGTAGCAGGGCCCCGGGGGTGGATGAGATACGCCCGGAGTTCCTCAAGGCTCTGGATATTGTAGGACTGTCTTGGTTGACAAGCCTCTGCAACATTGCATGGACATCAGGGACAGTGCCTCTGGATTGGCAGACCGGGGTGGTGGTCCCCCTCTTTAAGAAGGGGGACCGGAGGGTGTGTTCCAACTACAGAGGGATCACACTCCTCAGCCTCCCTGGAAAAGTCTATTCAGGGGTCCTGGAGAGGAGGGTCCGTCGGATAGTCGAGCCTCGGATTCAGGAGGAACAGTGTGGTTTTCGTCCTGGTCGCAGAACAGTGGACCAGCTCTATACCCTTAGCAGGGTCCTGGAGGGTGCATGGGAGTTTGCCCAACCAGTCTACATGTGTTTTGTGGACTTGGAAAAGGCATTCAACCGTGTCCCTCGGGGAATCCTGTGGGGGGTACTCCGAGAGTATGGGGTACCGGACCCCCTGATAAGGGCTGTTCGGTCCCTGTACAACCGGTGTCAGAGCTTGGTCCGCATTGCCGGCAGTAAGTCGAACCCGTTTCCAGTGAGAGTTGGACTCTGCCAGGGCTGCCCTTTGTCACCGATTCTGTCATAACTTTTATGGACAGAATTTCTAGGCGCAGCCAGGGCATTGAGGGGGTCCGGTTTGGTGGACTCAGGATTGGGTCACTGCTTTTTGCAGATGATGTTGTCCTGTTTGCTTCATCAGTCCGTGATCTTCAGCTCTCTCTGGATCGGTTCACAGCTGAGTGTGAAGTGGCTGGGATGGGAATCAGCACCTCCAAATCCGAGACCATGGTCCTCAGCCGGACAAGGGTGGAGTGCCCTCTCAGGGTTGGGAACAAGATCCTGCCTCAAGTGGAGGAGTTCAAGTATGTCGGGGTCTTGTTCACGAGTGAGGGAAGAATGGAGCGGGAGATCGACAGGCGGATCGGTGCAGCGTCCACAGTGATGCGGGCTCTGCATCAGTCCGTCGTGGTGAAAAAGGAGCTGAGCCGCAAGGCAAAGCTCTCAATTTACCAGTCGATCTATGTTCCTACCCTCACCTATGGTCATGAGCTATGGGTAGTGACCGAAAGAACGAGATCGCGAATACAAGCGGCTGAAATGAGTTTCCTCTGCAGGGTGTCTGGGCTCTCCCTTAAAGATAGGGTGAGAAGCTCAGAGTAGAGCCGCTGCTCCTTCGCATTGAGAGTCAGATGAGGTTTTTTGGGCATCTGATCAGAATGCCTTCTGGACGCCTCCCTGGTGAAGGGCATGTCTAACCGGGAGGAGGCCCCGGGGAAGACCCAGGATACGCTGGAGGGACTATGTCTCTCGACTGGCCTGGGAACGCCTCGAGATTCTCCCGGAAGAGCTAGAAGAAGTGGCTGGGGAGAGAGAAGTCTGGGCATCTCTGCTCAAGCTGCTGCCCCCGCGACCCAACCTCGGATAAGCGGAAGAGGATGGATGGATGGATGATTTTTTGTAGTCAACGTCGTCAATTACGTTGACTTAATTGTTGCAGCCCAACAGATGACCCAAATGATTTGGCGACACTCACACCCAATCACTTGCTGTTACTGAAGACACAACCCAATATGCCTCCCGGACTGTTTTCCAAAAATGACCAGTACACCTGAAGATGATGGAAGCAAGTTCAATAGATGGCTGATTTGTTTTGGGAAAGATGGTATAAAGAGTATACTTCAATACTTCAAGAACTTCAAAAATAGCTAGCACCAGGAAGAAATTTTGAACCAGGAGAGATTGTTCTAGTTGTAGATGATGCTGCATCCCGCAATTCCTGTGTAATGGTTTGTCATAAAAAGGTGCTATATGAGCGCCGACCCGACACAGACTGACACCGGAGGCACACTTAAAAACCAAAGAAATGTTTCTTTATTTTTCTTCACCTGTGGGAGCATGTCTTCCCCGTATCCCGCAGGCTCAACACAGTCCCAAGTGCACAGGCAATACACCAAGACAAAATCTTCTTCTTTGAATCCTCCACTCCTCTCTGGGAGCTTTGTCCTCCTTCTCCCGACTCTGGCTCCTTGAGTGGTGCTTGCTGGCTCCCTTTATAGCCCACCCAGAAGTGCATCAGGTGTTTGATGACCTGCATCTGGCTGCACATCCGGGTGTGGCGGAATAACCACCCATATGGGCTCAGGAAGCCATGCAGCTCCCCCTGGTGGAGGCCACAGAGCTCAATAGGGCTGAGTCCCAAAATCCCATGCCTGTGGCCATGATGCAACCCAGAAGGCTGCCACCAAGCATTTCGGGGAAGATGTTGTGTTGCCCAAGGTTGTTCCCCTGGACCATGTACACAAGGGCCATCTGCCACAGGGTCAAGTCATCAAGACAATGCCAGATCCCAAAGGTGCAGTCAAAAGAGTCTGTCGATGATAGGGAATTCATGCAAAATGTATTTGCATCCATTCCCGATGTGAACACTCATACAATTATAATGGCTGGAGACTTCAATTGTGTTTTAAATCCAGACCTAGATAGGTCTCCTGTCACAGGGGCAATGACATCTAACACTACAAAGACAATTACACAGTTTGTAACTGACCACAACTTATCAGACCCCTGGAGATTTCTAAACCCAAACTCAAGAGTGTATTCCTTCCACTCACCAGTGCATCATCGCTACTCAAGAATTGATTATTTCTTTGTAGATAACAACTTCTTGCCTACGATTAAGTCTTGTAAATACGATGCTATTGTTATTTCCGACCATGCTGCTTTGATTTTGGAGGGTGGCAGGTGGCCGGGGCCCATGGGAAACCCAGCATCTCCCCTTGGACGCTAGATGGCAGCCTCCCTGGGTTTCAGTGGTGCCTCAGACTCCCGCAGGTGTTCATGGGGGTTGGAGTGTTGTGCAGCCCTGTTGGGTTCCACTGGTGCCACCAGGGGGTGCTGCTGGACCCTTCTGGGCACTGGTTTCGCCACACCCAGAAGAGCAGCCGGATGTCGGCAATCAAGCACCTGGAGCATGTCTGAATGCCCCATAGAAGGAGCCAACAACCACCACTCAGCAGCCAGAATGGGGAGGAGGAGGACAAAGCTTGGAAGAGAAAGGAGAAGAAAGTGTGTGGTGTGTTTGGTGGTGCTTGCACACTTGGGACTGTGTTGTGCCTGTGGGGATTACTGGGAAGACGTGCCCCACAGGTGAAGAAAAATAAAAGTCTTTTTATTTTATATGTGCCTCCAGTATGAATCTGTGTCGGGTTGGGCGCTTATATAGCACCATTTTACAGGAGCTAAAATCATTATGCCCCACATAGTCATCTCGCAGATGGCATCTTAATCCACTTTTATTAGTCGACGAGAGCTGTACAGAATTTAACCGCCTTTTCCCACCCTCTCCAACATACGCACTTTTTAATACCTGGAAAACATCTAGGATTAAATCACTTAGAGATCTGTACATAGACAACGTTTTTGCATCCTACGAATAATTACACTTCAAATTTAAGTTACCAGCAACACATTTCTTTCACTACCTTCAAATTCTAAACTTTGTTAAACAGAATCTATCTAATTTTCCTCACCTCCCACCTACCTCTATACCGTGAAAAACATTGTTCAGTCTTGAGGACTCCAACAGCATTTCTGTAATATCTAAAACTATTTTACAGTCCCTCCCTTTCAAAGGTTCAAGAGTAAAGTGGGAAAAGGATCTCTTACTCAATATTTCAGAAAAGGAGTGGAAGGTAGCAATGCACACAATTCACTCGAACTCCATATGGCAAAGCATTGAATTATTCAACTTAAAATTATATATCGAGTGCATCTCTCTCGTTTAAGATTGTCCACAATGTTTCCAGCGCAAGATCCAACCTGCGAACGCTGCAATCGAGCTCCGGCCTCATTGGGTCACATGTTTTGGGCCTGTACCAAATTAACATCATTTTGCACCAAAATCTTTAAGTGCCCTTCAGACATCTTGGATGTCACAATCCCTCCTAATCCACTAACAGCTGTGCTTGGTGGGCTCACAGAGGGGCTTCAAGAGGAGAAGGACAAACAAACTGTAACTGCCTTTACTGCACTACTGGCACGTAGACTTGTCTCGCTGAACTGGAAGAATCCTAACTCTCGTATTCTAAGTCAGTGGGTAACTGATGTTATATACCGTTTGAAACTGGAAAAACTCAAATTCACACTTCGAGGATCTGTACAAAACTTTTTCAAAACCTGTCAGGATAACATTTTAGAATAAGCATTTAAATTGAGGAAGCAGGTTCTCTCCCCTCTTTTACTCTATTTATCTCTATTGATTTATTATTTTATTGATTCATTTGTCTTTACTAGAATAACGTTTTACACTGCTGGCCTAACTCTCTTTCTCAGGGGTGGGGGTTGATTTGTTTCAAACCTTTTTCTTTTTTTTCTTTTTCTTTTTGTAAAACTCGAGTTAGGTGTATAGAGTGTTACTTGATTTTTAAAAATTCAATAAAATTAAAATATACTTCTAAAAAAAAACAAAAAACATGAGTCTATGTGCAGATCAAAACCAGCACACTGGACACACCTGTGAATAAACTGTGCCTGCCTGATGTAACAGCCAATGTTTGAAATAAGAAATTATAAAATGCTTGTTTGCAGTTTTATTGCTAGTGATTTGGAAACAATAGTTAATGTAAAAGTATAAAAATATAGTAATTGTCTCTGCTCCTGCATAATTAATTAGGGGCTGCAAATGTAAGAGCTGATTATTAAAGTTTAGATAAATTCATGAAGACTTTGCGTGACTTCTTTTAAAGATGAACTTCTTCTAGCTATTAGAATATGGTATAGCCTTTTAGCCCCTACATGTTAAAATGAGTTTCTTACATTATATTAGTAATACAGAGTGTTAAATGAGTCAGTGTGTGTGTGGAATTAGGCTCATGGCTAGCATGGACTGAACGACCCATTTACAGTTTGCAAAGGGGTAAGCATAAAGTTTCTGACCGTTTAGAAATGTATAAGCAAACTTAAAGAATGAGACAAGATATACAGTATAAGCTTTAAACAGAACCTTTGCTAAAGCAGAACATTTGTTTTCTTTGCTATATCCATTTTTTCCCTATTTTTGTGTGAACTGTTTTACTTTAAAGTTTTACTAAAGCTTTTAAAATGAAGATATTTTGTCTGTGGATTCATTTCAACGTATCAAGCTATCACCGAATCCCATTTTTCAAACTAAAGCTACTGAACTTTGGTAATTCTGTGTAAACGCAGCTACATAGTGTTTCCGTCAAACATCGGGGTTAGGCCTCCTATCGCACCTACAATGAGCTACTGTTATGGTGTATAAAATCTGTACATTTTGGTTTAATTTTCCATTATATTTTGTTTGAGACAACACAACAGATGAACTACATTTAAGACAAATCAAAGCAGGTTTTCTTCCTTTACACCTCACTTTTAAAACAGATGTTTCAACATTGAAAAGAAGACATGCTGGTGGCTCAATTACTTTATGACCTGGGAAAGGAAGACTGAGCCGATGCCTAATTATTTTACAGCCTGAGAAAGGAAGATCTACCGACACCTCAGAGAACATAAAAGGTTTTATTGTTTAGGTAAACGGACAGTGAATTAATTCTTCATATTGACAGCCAGCCAATCAGAATATCTATCAATCATTTCTTGCAAAACCCCCTGGTACCATTTTAGAATAAATATGCATCATCTGAGAAGAAGAAGAGAACAAGAAGAAGAGAAACAGCGACAACGGACAAAGATGTCACTGGTCATCAGAAAAGCATCATGAACATTGATTGCTAAATCAAACGCCGCCCTGAAACATTCATCTTTGACATCTGTAACTTTTTTGTAAGCTTTTTCTAAAGACTATATATATCCAGACTTTCCTATCAGTACTTATTTTCTATTATTCTTTGTTCCAGTGGTATTATTATTATTATTCTTGTAATAAATACCATGCTGCTTTTAACTTGCTATGCTTTGTCTTAATGTCTAGAGTGATTGAAGTAATAAGTTAGATTTCTTTGAGCACCTGGTGCAGCTGTACATTTTGCCATTACCTCTGTGCTGCGAGGTTTATTAAGGCTGAGGGTGTGAGCTCCACTCAATAGTAGGAACAGTACGTTAAGAAGGTATTCTTGGCTGATAAATGGCCTGTAGTCAAAAGTGCTGAGTCTTTGTAAGTTTAAATTATTCTTGTAGACCAAGAGTAATATTTAGGACTGAGATATCATTAAAACATCATATGTTGTTCGTGCCGATAATAAGTAAGTCTCTTGAAGTGCTGAGTGACAGGCTGTGTTATGCCTAAAGCACTTGTGTGGTTTAAAGTGCTAGAGGTTACTCAGTGTGTGTGTGTTGTGTGTCATTCATGGGTCACTGTTGTGGTGAGGGTCTGTGTGTCTGCGTATAGCTATGTATGTGTGTGTTCATCTTAAAGTGCATCAGTAGACCAACCCGATAACGAACTTGGCGAGAACACTTACCCTTCAGAAAACAGGTAAAGGGTAAGTAGAGGGAAATACTACGATAATACAGCTACGAAGACCCCCTTGTAAGAGGACCCTCAAGTGGAGTTTGAAGATTAGAACAAAATCCGGCAGGACATTTGTACATTTTGGGCTGCCTACACCTGAATGAATTAATTTCTTATTTTATCTCCATTGTTTGTTTATAGTCAGTCAGATTTGCCTTTGCTAAATTATAGCTGTCAATGTACAAGCAGTGGGATTTCTGGTCTAACCCACAGTTGAACCACTTGAACAAGATTTTAATGCCATGAGATTTGCTCTACTAAGTTGGACGAACGAGAAGGACATTATATGTGTATGTTTGTGGTTTTCTTAAGGGCCACATTTACTAGATAGAAGTTCAGCTTTTTGTCCTGCCTCCTTCAGACGTTCTTGCCGAAAACATACAGCATTGAACGGTGGATGATGTACAATTTTAGACATCAAATAGGATCGATATTGACTTTATTTCAGACATAATTAGGGGTCCAAGCTTCTGGAATTGTATTAATTGTATGAAGTGTGTTCAAGCAGCACACCTGTGGATCCCTGTTGTTGGTTTTTCTTATTTTTTGATTTATGAATGTTTATCCTTACATTTTTTTAACAACTAGCAAAATACCCGCGCTTCGCAGCGGAGAAGTAGTGTGTTAAAGAGGTTATGTAAACATATATATACATATACATATACACATATATATACATATCTACATATACACATATCTACATATACATATATATACATACATATACACATCCACATATACATATATATACATATACAAATTTACATATCTACATATATATATATATATATATATATATATATACATATGTACATATATATATATACACATAAATATATACATATGTACATATATATACACATATATATATATATATATATATATATATATATATATATATATATATATATATAAATATAGACATACATATATACATACATACATACATTCACATATATATATATATATATATATATATATATATATATATGTATACATATTTGCATATATATATATATACTGTATATATATATATATATATATATATATATATATATATATATATATTCACGGCATTCATAGTCTGAATCACAATCTGATTGTATGGGTGGTTACCTACCAGGTAACGCTTATGTTTGGCCAGCAAGTCAGCTAACATCAGCCACGGTGCCTTCAGTTGTGAAAAGCAGATCATAGAATGGTTGAAAATAGTTTACTGTCAAATAATGCAAAGAGTACGCGACACGTGTTTCGCCCTAATTCTGGGGTCATCAGGCGTACACACTCACTGCACTCCCTTATGGGAATCGAACCTCGGACGTCAGCGCTAGAGGCGAAGCCCCTAACGTTGCGCCACGGCGTGTGGTTCGTTTAGTTGACAGCATGTAGATCGGGGTAATTACATTCACGGCATTCGTAGTCTGAATCACAATCTGATTGTATGGGTGGTTACCTACCAGGTAACGCTTGTGGTTGGCCAGCAAGTCAGCTAACATCCGCCACGGTTCCCTCAGTTGTGAGAAGCAGATCATAGAATGGTTGAAAATAGTTTACTGTCAAATAATGCAAAGAGTACGCGACACGTGTTTCGCCCTAATTCTGGGCTCACAAGGCGTACACACTCACTGCATACAGCCAAATTCCCGCGCTTCGCAGCGGTGAAGTATTGCTTTTAAATTTTAATTAAGAAGAAAAGAAAACCTTTTTAAATTGAGGGAAAATATACCAATAACAATTTGTTAAGGATCTGTTTTTTTGTGAAGCTGCCTTTACACAGCCTGTCCGCTGTTTTATAAACGAACGCCATATAAGGCCGTCCTTTCTCCTTGCTTAGCGGTTCTGTATTGTTTTATTGTTCGTTTATTACGATTGTTATAGTTATTGTGTAGGTATTTGAGACTCACTTTTCTGTTCAGGTACCCATTTCCTTTGTGTAATCCGCTGATTCTCCGCTATTTTTTTCGTTTATTACGATTATAGTTATTTATTGATTCCCTTCTTTAGCTGACTACCTGCTCATATAAGGTGCTCTGCTGTTTTTTTGTGAAGCAGTCTTTACACAGCTTCTCCGCTGTTTTATAAACGAACACCATATAAGGCCACCCTTTTTCCTTGCTTCACCAAGGAAGCAGCCTTTTTATTTAATCCACCAGTTCTCCGCTGTTTTATTGTTCATTTATTACGATTGTTATAGTTCTCTTTGTATACCACGTTGTCAGTTCAGCACTCCGGTTGTAATATGACCAAGTCATGCAAGCTTACTGTTGAGAATGCAACGTATAGTTGCCAAACTTAATTTAAACTTACGGTTTACACCGTGCTTTGTTTCCGCCGTAGCTGCACTTATGAATATGCTTGTATGCGTCACTTGCTCGCTTCTTATTGTTTCGCTGCCTTCTCAATTGTGTAATGAGTGATCACATGTGCTGCGTTCAGTCATGGTATTGCAAACGGCAGCGGGAGCGCTTCTATAAACTTAATTTAAACTTACGGTTTACACCGTGCTTTTGTTTCCGCAGTAGCTGCACTTATGAATATGCTTGTATGCGTCACTCGCTCGCTTCTTATTGTTTCGCTGCCTTCTCAATTGTGTAACGAATGTTTTCTTCAGCGCTCTTTGGGGCTCTTCCTTGTTTTCTACGTACTGCATTCACAGTCAGTTCACGTGATTACGTGGGAGGCGTGATGACGCGATACGCAACTCCGCCTCACACGGCCAGCGAGCTGCAGTCCATTACAGTATATGGACAAAAAAGAGGTTCCAGTTATGACCGTTACGCTTTGAATTTCGAAATGAAACCAGCCTAACTTTTGTAAGTAAGCTGTAAGGAATGAGCCTAGTAGCCTTTTACCTACATGGGAAGTTGGAGAATTAGTGATGAGTCAGTCAGTCAGTCAGTCAGTCAGTCAGTCAGTCAGTGAGTCAGTGAGGGCTTTGCCTTTTATTAGTATAGATTTCCTGTGTTATTATTAACTTCTTATGAAACTTTTTATATACAAGTAACTTATTTAACTGAATTTGTGATAGTTGTTATTCAATGATTTCATTAATATATACATTATGTAAATAACAGTGAAGTGTATATATTACTGTAATCGTTAATATAATTTATTTTGTATTGTTCAGTAGTTCTGTTGCATTTTTGAATAATATTAGAATACAGAAAAAAAAAAAACTACTTCTTCTTCTTCTTCTTCTTCTTCTTGTTTTGGCTGCTCCTGTTAGAGGTTGCCACAGTGGATTCTCTTCTGCCATATCTTTCTGTCCTGTACATCTCACTCTGTCACACCCATAACCTTCATATCCTCTCTCACCACATCCATAGACCTTCACTTAGGCCTTCCTCTTCTCCTATTTCCTGGCAGCTCTATCCTTAGCATCCTTCTCCTAATATACTCAGTATCTCTCCTCTACACATGTCCAAACCAACGCAATCTCACCTCTCTGACTTTGTGTCCCAACTGTCCAACTTGACCTGACCCTCTAATGTCCTCATTTCTAATACTGTCCATCCTCGTCACATCCAGTGCAAATCTTAGCATCTTTAACTCTGCTACCTCCAGCTCTGTCTCCTGTACCACCGTCTCCGGCCCATATAACATAGCTGGTCTCACTACCGTCCTGTAGACCTTCCCTTTCACTCTTGCTGATATTCGTCTGTCACAAATCACTCCTGACACTCTTCTCCAACCATTCCACCCTGCTTGCACTCTCTTCTTCACTTCTCTTCCACAATCCCCGTTACTCTGTACTGTTGATCCAAAGTATTTAAACTCATCCACCTTCGCCAACTCTACTCCCCTCATCCTCACCATTCCACTGACCTCCCTCTCATTCACACACATGTATTCTGTCTTGTTCCTACTGACCTTCATTCCTCTCATCTCTAGAGCATATCTCCACCTCTCCAGGGTCTACTCAACCTGCTCCCTACTATTGCTGCAGATCACAATATCATCAGCAAACATCACAGTCCACATGGAGCTGCATCCTCTGAGTGGAGCTGAGCTGCGTGGATTGCTGAACGGGTCGGCTTACTCTTGGTGGTGTGCTGAGTGGCACAAATGTCATACCTGGGCGGAGTTTCACGTTGCCTTCCTGAAAGCGTTCCTCTCTGATGAATACCAGGCGCTGTTGGAAGAAAAGCTCCGGACCTTTGTGCAAAAGCCATTGCAGAGTCTCAGGGACTTTATCTTTGAATTCCGTGCGTTGTGCCTGAAGTGGCGATCTAACATGCGTGATGAAGAGATAATGCGACGTGTCCTTCATTCATGTGACCTTTGGGTGGCAGCTACTCTGAGGGGTGTCGTGAAATCGGTAGATGAGTTGGTGAAGGTGGGGTCCCAAGTGGAAAAGGACTGGGCGGCTATCGGGATTAGTGAGTCTCGTAAGGGTCCTACGTCTCGAGAAGTCCCCTGTCCCAAACCACGAGGAAAAGCCCCAGTGGATCCCCGTGCCGATCTCACCTTGGTGCAAGCTGCCTTGCCCCTCTTAGTGGTGCCCGTACAAGTGCACCACTAAGTGCACCATCTTGGACTACCCGAAGTCACTGGAGAAGTGATCGTAGATACAGGGAGCACTTATACCCTTATGAAATTAAGTACAGCTGGTGGGAAAATCTTAAAGTGCATCATGAGCAGTTAAGGGAAAGTGCAAAAGTAAAATTCTGTCTCACGGATGGAAGGGCGCACGGGGCAAAGGGCAGGGTTCCTATGAGGCTCTGCTTACATGAGACACACTGGGAGACAGAAGTTTACATACTGGAAGATGACACCCTGTCAATGCCCTTATTACTTGGAATGGACTCTCTTGTGTCGGTAGCTTTTACCATCCACCTGTCACAGCTGGAGTACGAGTTGCCAGGGGGGGAGGTCCATCGGTTTGGGACGAAGGCTCAAAGTAATCTGATTTGGCCTAACTTGTACTATTACCTCATGCAGTTGGTGGATGAGCCCAGCCCAGTAGAGAAGGCAATTCTTGAACAGCCAGAGCTCGTTCAGCCACTGCTTAGGAGGTGGCGCTCTGTGTGGATGGACAAACTGGGTCGGACTGAGGTGTTGTGTCACCACATTCACACAGTCAACCCTGTCCCGGTTCGGCACAGAGCCTACAGAGTGTCACTGCTGAAAAGAGGAATAATCAAGGAGTGGGTTGACCAGATGTTGGCGGATGGGGTCATCGAGCCTTCCACCTCGCCATGGGCTAGCCCTGCGTTGCTCTTTCAAAAGGCCGACAGGACCTACCGATTCTGTGTGGACTATCGGGAGCTGAAGAAGAAGACCTTGGATGATGCTCACCCCATGCCCCTCATTCATGACATCTTGGAGTCTTTGCATGGGGCAGCGGTGTTCAGCTCCCTAGATTTGAAGTCTGTGTATTGGCAGGTGAGGATGGGGAAGAGTTGCATGGAGAAGACCGCCGTCATCACCCTGGAGGGGTTGTTCCAGTTTTGGGTGATGCCCTTTGGACTTAAAAACGTTGGGGCATCATTCCAACGGCTAATGGAGCAGGTCCACCGGTGGCTCATTGGGAAGACCTGCTTTGTTTACATAGAAGACATCATTGTATTCTCCCCATCTGTCCAACAACATCTGACCTAGACCACATCTTCCAGCGACTGCAATCGCTCATCTTACACTCAACACCAAGAAGTGTAGATTTTTACAAGATCATCTGAACTTCCTCGGCCATGTGGTGTCAGCAGACGGGGTCCGGGTGGATCCAAAGAAAATTACGTCCATCTTGGACTACCCAGCGCCCCAGAAGGTAAAAAGTCTCCAACGCTTCCTGGGGATGGCTGGGTGGTTCCATAAATTTGTACATGGGTTTGCCGACATCGCTGCCCTATTGTTCCAGTTGCTGAGGAAGGGATCCCCTTGGGAGTGGTCGCCAGCGTGCCAGGACTCCTTCAAAAGACTCAAACAGGCATTGACATCACCACCAGTCCTGGCACAGCCTGATCCGTCATTAACCTTTCAGGTCCACACTGATGCAAGTGACCTTGGGCTCAGCGCCTTTCTCTTTCAAACAAGTCAAGGAGAGGAGAGGAGAGGGTGGTGGCCTATGCTTCACGGTCAATAAAGGGCACCGAGTATAATTATTCCACCACCGAGAAGGAATGCCTCATTGTTGTGTGGGCCGTGGAGAAGTGGTGTCACTTCCTGAAGGGAACTTCATTTGAAATCTACACTGACCATAGGGCTCTGACCTGGGCCTTCAATTGCCCAAAGACCACGTTTAGGCTAACCAGGTGGGTATTGCACCTCCAACAGTTCACGTTCAAAGTGTGCTATAGGAAGGGCTGTGCTAATGTTGTGCCCAATGCATTATCATGGGTTCACGAGCCTGCACCGGTGGTATGTGCAGTATCGGTCTCTAACCCTTGACCTGATCTTCCCCTGAACATGCAGGAAATCGTTCAGTCTCAAGCAGCAAGTCCTGTATGTCAGGGATTGAGAGAGGGCCCGGGGGGAGGCCTGACCGCATACATTATAGGGAACTTCAAGGGGCACTCTGTCGCTGTGTTCCAACAAAAGATCAGGGTTACCATTATCAGTTTGTAGTGCCCGAGACATACTGTATGTACCTAAGTTCCTACAGTATTACCATGATAGCCCAATCGGTGGTCACCTTGGACGTATGAAGACTCTGTTTAAAATCCTGGAGGTGGCATGGTGGCCAACGATGCGCAAAGACATCTGGTCCCATGTCCAGCCTTGTACCACCTGTCAGCGATACAAAACCCCACCTGGTCTCCCCTTGGGACAGCTTCAGCCAGTAATCATCACTACCCCGGGGCAGAGTCTAAGTGTGGACCTAATGGACTATTTTACCTGATGGGTGGAGCTATTCCCTATGGCTAATGCCACAGCCAAGAAGATATGTTCTGCCGTGAAGGATGAGATCTTTACCCGATAGGGGGTGCCGAAGAACATCATCACAGACCGGGGCCTGCAGCTTACCGGCTCAGAGGCTGAAGAATTTTGGAAGCGATGGGGGGTGGTTCACCTGAAGACAACAGCGTACCATCCCCAGCCTAATCTCACTGAGCGGGTGAACTGGACCCTGAAAACTATGATAGCATCCTTTGTCGGAGACCATCATCAGGATTGGACACAGTGGTTTCCTGAGCTGCGGTTCGCATTGAACACGGTGGTGCACAAGGTTACAGGTGAAACCCTGGGCAGACAGATAAATGGTCCACTAGAAAGAATAATTGAGCACAATCCACCTAAACCAGACACATCAATACATGATCATTTGCAAACTTTACAACAAATCACACAACGGGTAAAGGAGAAGATGGTGAAGTCCCAGTCCAGAGAGTCTCAATCGTACTATTAGAGACATAAGCTTGTACAATTCTCAGTTGGGGAGAAAGTCTGGATCATGTGAATTTCCCATTGGGATTAATAAAGTATCTATCTATCTATCTATCTATCTATCTATCTATCTATCTATCTATCTATCTATCTATCTATCTATCTATCTATCTATCTATCTATCTATCTCTCCAAAGCATCAGAAAAATTCATGGCAAAACTGTCTCCGAAGTGGTTTGGCCCAGCAACTGTGGTCCAACGGAAGGGTCCTGTGACCTATGCAGTAGAGTGGGGATTACCAGGGACTAAGAAAATAGACACAGTGAACATCGCAAACCTCAAGACTTGGTTCAGCCGTACGCCATGGCCTGGGAGTGGGGATTGTAGCAGTGCTACTATTCGTTAGAACTGCACCTCCTAGCAGTCCCTGCAGGGGCTGTTGGGGTCAAAGGTGGTCAGAGGAGTTTAAAAGGAGGGCAGGTGGCCAAGTGAAAAAGGGTGTTTTGTTGTTGTATTTTGTGTTCTGTTAACCTATCAGACTGCCTTCTGTTGATTAAGGCGTAATTAGTTTTGTGTCCTGGATTATATTCGTTGTTGGGGTGTGGATTGTCTTCTGTCTACCTGTGACCTGAGGATTGATTGTGGATTCATTGGCTACCCCGCAAGAAAAGGAGCGCTCCTGAACCATCCATCCGTCTTCACCCTTACAGTGGCTACCAGTAGGACTGTTTTTCATTCCCTTTCAGCGTGCAGATCTCTGGACTCACTATCGTCATCTTTCATCTCATCTGGTGTTGTTTCCATGGACTTTGCTGTGTGGATTTGTTTGTGCTTATATGTTTAATGTAATATCGCTGTAGGGGTACAGGGGTGGTATTATTGGTTTCATTTATATTATTTCATTTCATTATATTCTTAAGTTTTATTAGTCTGCTTTGTTTTGTCTCTATTTTTGAGTGTGTGCGGGCGGGCCAAGGCTGGAAGCGTCCCTGGGATCTATACTAATAAAAGACAAAGCCCTCACTGACTGACTGACTGACTGACTGACTGACTGACTGACTGACTCACTCACTCACTCACTCACTCACTCACTCACTCATCACTAATTCTCCAACTTCCCGTGTAGGTGGAAGGCTGAAATTTGGCAGGCTCATTCCTTACAGCTTACTTACAAAAGTTAGGCAGGTTTCATTTCAAAATTCTACGCGTAACGGTCATAACTGGAACCTACTTTCATATATTGTATACGGCCATAGCGGGCAGCTCGGTCGCCGTGTGAGGCGGTTGCGTCTTTCGTCTTGCATCATCACGCCTCCCACGTGATTGAGTGCCTGCCCATATACGGTAAATATTCGCGGGTGAAGGACTGTGCTTAGCATATTCATAAGCAAATCCACAAGTTCATAGGGACGCTGTCGCTAAATACTCACAAGCGAATCCACAAGTTCATAGGGACGCTGTTGCTAAATACACGGAGGCAAATCCACAAGTTCATAGAGCTTCTGTTTCTAGATACGATCCCAGTAATGAAAAGCGGCTCATACGAAACAACAGGTTTGGCTCAAAAAAGCCAATTGTGGATTTGCGTACGACCCAAACATACATTATGAGTCTGACAAAACAGTACACATTGGATCCATGGATGTTCACTGTGACTATTGTCAAGCTCAGAAGTGAAAATGAGAGTCTCCTGGTTTGTGCTGTAACGGTGGTAAAGTCTCTGTCACTCTTTTACATAAGCTTCCTGACCTAATTACGTTCACTTAAAAGATGCTATTGACAAAAATGACACTGATTTAATAGAACTTGGTCAAGCTGTGATATTACCATCTTCCTTCACTGGAGGACCTCGCTATATGCACGAGCATAAACAAGACGCAATGACATACGTACGTCATTATGGCCGCCCTGACTTATTCATCACATTTGCAATCCTAAATGGCCTGACATCACTGAAATTCTCCTTCCACATCAAAAACCTCATGATTGCCACAACCTTATCAGTCGTGTATTTCATCTCAATATTCGCAAAATGATAGACTTGCTCACGAAGAGTAACATTTTCGGCTGTACAAATTGCTACATGTACACCATAGAGTGGCAAAAGCGAGGTATTCCCCATGCACACATTCTATTGTGGCTAAAGGATAGGATTAAACCAGCTCTCATCGATCAAGTCATCCGTGTGGAAATTCCTGATCCACAGACTGACCCTGCCCTACACAAAATAGTAAAATCCACCATGATATTCGTTTGTTCAAAACCTTAAATCTCCGAAAGTTCTTCACCGATTGCTTTGAAATTTTGACACAACGTTGCATTCGAATATGCACGTGTTTTTATATACATATTATATAGATGTCACACCTGTGACAGGTAAAAACATGCTTTTTTCTAAAAACACAGCGCCATCTGTTGGACGTAAAGGCAACACACGGCATACTAAATATTTTACGATTGTATTTCAATGTTTCGATCAAATACATTTGTAAGTACGTGAATAAAGGCAGCGACATGGCAGTTTTTGGCGTGCAACCAGAAAGAAATGATAGGAATGCGGTCATACATATCGATGAAATCGCTCAGTATTAGGCTGGAAGATACAAAAGCAGCAATGAAGCTCTATGGCGAATTCTTTCATTTCCCATACATGAACGAAGTCCAGATGTTGTTCACTTAGCAGTACATCTAGAAAATGGACAACGCGTTTATTTCACAGCTGCAAATGTGCAACAAATAGCCCTGAATCCACCGGCTACAACGTTAACTGCTTTCTTTACGTTATGTCAAAATGACGCGTTTGCGAAAACACTGCTGTATTCGGAAGTGCCTACGTATTACATATGGAATGCGAGTAGAAAATCATTTGAACAACGCAAACGAGGAGAGCGAGTCAACGGACAACCTGGCATATTCAAAGAAACTACGATAGGCAGACTGTACACCGTGCATCCCAATCAAGATGAATGCTTCTTTGTTCACATGCTGTTGGTAAATGTGCCTGGTCCAACGTCTTTCCAGCAATTGAGAATTGTCAACGGCGTTACACATGCCACTTTCCGAAGTACATGTCAAGCTCCGAATTTATTGGAGAACGACCGACACTGGGCTGTATACATTAATGACGCGTGCAATAATTCACATCAAAATCAAATTCGTGCATTGTTTGCAATCATATTGACCGCCTGCTCTCCTTCATCTCCAACGCATTTATGGGAGAAATATAAATCGCACATGGCTGAAGATATTTTCCGTCGAATACGCAAGTAAAATTCAAATATAAACATGGATGTCACAGCAGACATCTACAACTAAGATGATAGATGATAATGATTGAAGATTTGTGCTTAGAAATCGCGGACAAAGTTCTCAATCAATTGGGAATGCCATCACCGAATCGATCTGCTGCTGCTTTATTCGATGTAGAATTGCGTCGTGAACAAAATTACAACACGGGTGATCTTTTGTCGTATGTGCAATCAAATATTCCTAAGCTAACACTTCAGCAAAAAAGGCAATCAAATAATGCAAACTGTCAATAACGGGGTTGGAGAAATCTGGAAATTGGGAACGGAAAGGTGCCGGTTGATCTGACCTCAGGACGAGTTTCATTGCCTCATAACTTCTGCAATTTAGTGACGTCAAAAGAAGAATTAGTTGAAAAAGTATTTCTCAATATTCAAACCAATTATAAGAATCACGAACTTAACAATATTATTCAGTCTAACATTCTGCACAGACAATGGAACAACAAAAAATATTGTATACCCACAAGCATTGTGAAATTAAGCATATTAGAAACGTGCGCTTTCTCTTTTCTTTCTTTTCCATTTAACCAGACTGAGCCACAGCAACGCGTGGCCGGGTACAGCTATATATACTGTATATATATATATATATATATATTCATACACACACACATATACAGTATACATATACATATACATCTATACTAATAAAAGGCAAAACCCTCACTGACTCACTCATCACTAACTCTCCAACTTCCCGTGTAGGTAGAAGGCTGAAATTTGGCAGGCTCATTCTTTACAGCTTACTTACAAAAGTAAAGCAGGTTGCATTTCGAAATTCTACACGTAACAGTCATAACGGTCGACAACGTCCACGATGATAAACTTTCTTATTTATGGCCCCATCTTCATGAAATTTGGTAGGCGGCTTCCCTGCACTAACCAAAACCGATGTACGTATTTATTTCGGTGGTATGACACCACTGTCGGCCGCCATATTGAACTTTCCAACGGTCTTTGTTACTTAATGGGCCCATCTTCAAGAAATTTGGTACGTGGGTTCCCAACGCTAACTGAATCCTACTTACGTACATATATACGTCCATAGCCTGCAGCTCAGTCCACACTCTGAATTCTCCAGGCACTCCTGAGTATAATCTAATTTTGAAGGTTGGGGCACCAATAATGTTACTGAGAAACTTACAGCCTCCGAAACTGTATAATGGCACGAGACTTCAGGTCACATGCCTGCAAAAGAACCTCATTGAGGCAACTATTTTTACTGGCGGTGGCTCAGGGGAGACAGTTTTTATTCCTCGCATCCCCGTTATATCCTCTGATCTCCCATTTCAATTCAAACGCCTCCAATTTCCAGTAAGGCTCTGCTTCACAATGACAATTAATAAGTCTCAGGGACAGACCCTACAAAAAGTTGGCATTGATTTGAGGCAAGATTGCTTTTCACGTGGCCAACTATACGTTGCATGCTCAACAGTAAGCTCAGCGCACAGCTTGGTCATATTACAACCGGAGGGCCAAACTGACAATGTGGTATACAAAGAGATCCTTAACAAATAATTATTGGTACATTTTCCCTCAGTTTATTATTTAAAATTTTAGAGCAGTACTTCACTGCTGCGAAGCGCGGGTATTTTGCTATCCTCTATAAAAAATAAATAAATCACCATCATCTTGACGGTGTAAATCTTAGCGGCATCGGACCACTATAATGTCATGCTGTGGCTCACCAATTTTATCCCCCTGTAGTTACTACAGTCCTGCACATCCCCCTTATTCTTAAATATCGGCCCACCACTACACTTCTTCTCCACTCCTCAGGCATCCTCTCACTTTCCAAGATTCCATTAAACAATCTGGTTAAAAACTCCACTGCCATCTCTCCTAAACACCTCCATGCTTCCACAGGGATGTCATCTGGACCAACGGCCTTTCCATTTTTCATCCTCTTCATAGCTGTCCTTACTTCCTCCTTGCTAATCCGTTGCACTTCCTGGTTCACTATCTCCACATCATCCAACCTTTTCTCTCTCTCGTTCTCTTCATTCATCAGCCTCTCAAAGTACTCTTTCCATCTGCTCCACACACTCCCCTCGCTTGTGAGTACTTTTCCATCTTTATCCTTTATCACCCTAACCTGCTGTACGTCTTTCCCAGCTCGGTCCCTCTCTGTAGCGCACGTCCTTTTCTCCCTCCTTAGTGTCCAACCTCTCATACAACTCATCATACGCCGTTTCTGTAGCCTTTGCCACCTCTCTCTTCACCTTGCGCCTTATCTCCTTGTACTCTTGTCTACTTTCTGCATCTCTCTGACTATCCCACTTCTTCTTTGCCATCCTCTTCCTCTGTGTACTCTCCTGTATTTCCTCATTCCATCACCAGGTTTCCTTTTCCTCCTTCCTCTGTCCAGATGTCACACCAAGCACCCTTCTTGCTGTCCCCCTTACTACATCTGCTGTAGTTTCCCAGCTGTCTGGTGACTCTTCACTGCCACCCAGTGCCTGTCTCACCTCCTCCCTAAACTCAACCTTGCAGTCTTCATTTTTCAGCTTCCACCATTTGATCCTTGGCTCTGCCCACACTCTCTTCCTCTTCTTGATCTCCAACGTCATCCTACAGACCACCATCCTACGCTGCCTAACTACACTTTTCCCTGCCACCACTTTGCAGTCTTTTATCTCCTTTAAGATTGACTCTTCTTCATAGGATGTAATCTAACTGTGTGCATCTTCCTCTACTCTGGTACATAATCCTATGTTCCTCCCTCTTCTTAAAATACGTATTCACCACAGCCATATCCATCCTTTTGGCAAAATCCACTATCATCTTCTCTGTTGCCTTCACCAACATGTCCATTGAAATCCGCTCCAATCACCAGTTTTTGTCCCTTGGGTACACTGTCCATCTCTTCATCAAACTCACTCCAGAAATCTTCTTTCTCCTCCATTGCACACCCAACTTGTGGTGCACATGCACTAACAACATTCATCATCACATCTCCAATCTCCAACTTCATAATCATCACTCTGTCTGACGCTCTTTTCACCTCCAGAACACTCTTGACGTGCTTTTCCTTCAGAATAACTTTCTCCTCCCATCCACATCATGATAGAACATTTGAATCCCCCTCTGATCCACCTGGCCTTACGCCCCTTCCATTTAGTCTCTTGCACACACAATATATCAACCTTCCTTCTCTCCATCATATCTGCTAACTCTCGTCTCTTACCAGTTATACTGTCAGTCATTATCCATCCATCCATCCATTTTCCAACCCGCTGAATCCGAACACAGGGTCATGGTGGTCTGCTGGAGCCAATCCCAGCCAACACAGGGTGCAAGGCAGGAACAAATCCCTGGGCAGGGTGCCAGCCCACCGCAGCCAGTCATACTGCGAACATTCAAAGTTCCTACCCTCAGTTCCACTCTCTTTACCTTCCTTCTATCCTTCTGCCTCCGGACACACGCCCCCCTCTTCTTCTCCTTCTTCTTCGGCCAACAGTAGCCCAATTTACACCAGCGCCCTGTTGGCTAACAGTACTGGTGGCGGTCGTTGTTAACACAGGCCTTGACTGATCCGGTATGGAAATTGGTATTGTTGTCCGCATATTGATCTGGAAAAATTTTACACCGGATGCCCTTCCTGACGTAACCCTTCCCATTTATCTGCACTTGGGACTGGCACAAAGAAACACACTGGTTTGTGGCTGGGTTACAGAAATTCAAGTTGCGGCCTGGTAGGCCGCCTCACTTGTGGACAAAGTCACGAAATTCTATGAATATGTAAAAGAAAAATTAATTATTATTTAAAGGAGTAAAATAATGAATTGAGAATAAAATATTTACTCTCTTACCAATTGGAGTATTCCCGTTAAACTGAGGTCCACTATGCCTGATGAATATTTATAAGAGACTAAAAAAATTATTGCTTCGTTTTAACTGACATTCTTATAGATAAAAAACTTTTTAAAAGTGACTCTTTTAAATAACAGGAAAAATCATGTGAAAACTAATGCAATGGGAAATCATAACTCGACCTTCTATATATTTTAGTTTATACGAGGGTTGTCTGGGTTTCCCGCGGAATCACTCGAAATAAATAGCCAAGGATTTTTTTTCTATTTTTCTCATGTACTTCGATCCTTTTTAAACTTTTTCCAAGTATTCACCGCCAACATCAATGCACTTTTGGGCTCTTCTCACCCAAGATCAGGCGAGTAGGGTGGCGGGTTCAAAACGTTGACACCACTGTCTTCAATGAAATGCTTCGTCGCATTAGCCGTGTGGGCTGGCGCATTGTCATGATGCAAAAAGTGCCTTTGCAAGTTCTTGGACCAGCCTCTAGCCATCGCAGAAAAAACGTCAGGCAGGCACTGAGTGGTGTACCATTCAGAGGTGACAGTTTTCCTCTCCATCAGCGGAATTGACGTGACAATGCCATCGATGTTGAAAAAGATGGCAAACATGGTGCGTTCCACCGAGCGGATTAAACCATCAGAAAAGTTGTAAAAAAATCATCACTCGAAAGTCACGCACGCACGGAGTCGGGAGCTTCGCCGCTAGCACCAGCTGCGCACTCTTAGTTCGTTTGCTTCTCGTGTTCATTCTGAAGTAAGAGAGGGAGCAAAACATCTGAACAAAAACATGCAACCACTTGAATAATCCCTCTACAAGCAGAACAGGTTTTGACAGGCTGACACTCGACAAACGATAAAATTCCGCGCGGAACCCAGACAACCCTCGTAATTTAAAAACGGAATAAGAATCTGAAAATCTAACAACATCACATTAAGGTTTGATAAATTCTGAAACGAATGATACCAAACATATATATGTAGGTATTAAAATACGTTAGATTTAAAGCGTGACAAAAAAATGACATAAAAATGTCACATGAAATCATTGCACAAAATCAATGCACTTTTAGGCTTAGGATTTTATATATAGAGAGAAGATTTGTCTCAGTATTTCTCTTTCTTTATTGGGTATTTTTTCCTTTATTCTGCATTCTTTTTTTGCGTCTCATTGCACCACTGGTCACTCCAGAAGTCACACTCTCTCATCTTTAATTCTCTGATTAACAACAAAATGTGGCACCTTAGGAATAGAGGAGAGTGAATTAGAAACCAAGGGAGATAAGAGAGAGGGAGATATAGAGAAAGAAAAGATTGGAAAAAGACAAGAGGGCAGAGAAAGTAACAACTGAATGTGGGCCAACACACAGTGACACCAGGAGAGGACATGAAGTGTCAAAGATGCTCGTCAGGTCACTAAAGCACCACTCAATGCCCCCCATACCCACTGGTACATCTAGTCGTCACACTGACCAAGAATGAGCAGACCACAGTGTGCTGAGTGCCTTTAACACTAGAATCCCTGAAGCCTATGAACAAACTCGTAATCTCTGACCATCTTAATTCCCTTCATACCTCTCCATCAGTGTCTTTTGTTTTGTAAATGTGTCGATCAGCACAAGCAGCAAGCAGCCTGCTGTCCCAACAACCCCCAGACAGAGCTCAACTTGGGCAGAAAGTTCTCCCAGCTCAAGGCTCCTTACCTGTGTGTGAGGTGCCTGGACATGTAGAGGGTAAATAATACAGTAGATCGTTATTTGGAATCCATGAATTTCATGAGTGTTCAGGGTCTTCAAAGATCTGGGTAAGTGTAGGATGACAGGAAATGCGAGAAATACAAGAAATGCTGAACACTTACCTAAAATAGAAACATGCTATACTAATAATGACGTGAAGTGTATAATGTGTGAAGATTTTAGTCCAAATATCAAATAAACACGTGTGCTTTTATTCAAGAATATAACCAAAGTAAAAAAAAATAATCATTCGATTTACATGTTGCTGTCAACGAGTTACAAACCCAAACTCAAAGGTCAATTGACAGAAAGCAAATGCGTATTCTTGGATGGTGCAGAGGTAAGAACTGCTGCCTTATAACCATAAGGTTGCTGGTTTGTGTCCTGGCGCTCTGCATTTTGAGTACTGAGCTGCTATTATTCTTATTACTATAATATAATAAAAACATACATTTGATTACATTAGATAGTGACATTAGATATGCTAAAAATATATTCCCGTGTCCCTGCTCCAAGGTGGTGTTTCTCATCGAACCCGAGTTGCATGAATTCTCAGTGTTCACCAGCCTGCCAAGCTTCATCTTCACTCTGGTAAGGAGTGGGTTAACAGGCGACAGTTTCCTTGGTTACCAAGCATGACTTGCCATAATCCTCGTTGGTGGAACCAGAACTGGCTCAGTTAAGACCACTTCCTCAGTTTAAGTGAGGGGCTTCATGGAATACCCCTGGTCAAAATGTGTGGGCCTTAAATTCGGCGCCATCTACTGGTCTGCTAATGTCATATGACAGCTGCAGTGGGCCCAGTGGTCTGTTGATGTGTCGCTGGTCACTCAGCTCCTTTATTTTGGCTGTCTTCATAACTTGATGAGGGTCACTTTATTACCCCCAGTCCATTTCTCGGTATACTTTTATAATTTTTATTTGAATTGTATCTAACCAGAGCACACACTGAGTCTTTTAGCCATCAAATCCTAAACACATTCACATAGTCATCCAATAGTCTGTCCATTCATCGTAACGTGCATTTCATGAACCTCATTCCTTCATTTCAGGAAGCTGGGATCCACGCTGGCATCTTCTTCAAACTGAATCTAAAGGTACAAAATGGTATGTTGAGAGTTGGAGGAAGACGCGACAAAGCCGCTCCACTACCACCGCTCTGCTGACTGTTGGTGACGCGCTCTGACTGGCTTGACCTACCACTGTGTCATTCTCCTTGATCTCGCCTCTGCTTTTGACACACTCAACCATCAGATCCTCCACACCACCCGGTCAGACCTCAGTTTCTCGGGGACTGCTCTCAGATGGTTTGAGAACCTCCATGTCAGGCAGATCCTATCATACCATCAGTGCAGGCAGGCACGGGAATACCCCAAAGAGCGGTGCGTCATCCTCCCTCTTCTCTCTATGCACCCCCTTAGGAGGCCCCCTACTGTCCAGGCCCATGGAGTCTCATGCCAGTGACACACAGCTGTACCTGCTGTTCCCTCCAGATGACTGACTGATGTCTCACTAATATCTCAACCTGGTTGAAGGCACATCATCTCCATCTCAGCCTGGCAAAGGAGGAACTCCTTGTTTTTACATCAGGTCCATCGAGTCCACACCCTGTTTCTATCGTGTCCACAGTCGCCCAGTCAGACTGTTATTTTGGGGTGGTGATCGATCAGCAGCTGGCCTTCACTGACTGCAATGCAAATGTCTCTCATTCATGCAGACTGGTCCTGTTCTGTTTGGACTGCTGTAACTATTAACCTGTAGGGGTATCATCACGTGCTACCTAACCATTACAGATGACTAATCAAAGGGGTCACTCCACTTTTCAGGTCCTTCAACTGGAAGAACACATTAACTTTCTGCACTTGTCCACAGAGCAGTCAGTGGGTCAGCACCATCTGTATGTATGTGGAACAACTCGAGAGGTCCTCTGCTTCTTCACACACACACACTTGGGACTGGTGACGCTTTACTCATCAACACACAATACATACAAGAACAAATCAATACCAAATCAATTCAGAAACAAATAACAAAACGATTAATAATAAAGCAAACACCGTTAAGGCAGGGATAAAACCAAACGTGACACATCACAGCTGACTGCAGTCCTAAATGAACTTGTGGGGTCTCTGGGGGTGCAGACGTGGAAAGAGAGGGGTCAGGCTGAAGTGGACACATGTGGGCACACGCGGGCACTGCTAGAGAGCCAACAGTTGGACTCATGATGGAGATCACCATTTATCTGCCTAATAATCGATTTCACTGCTGGACTCTTAGGGGAAAACATTCACGGAATATCAACATATTACTTGTTACACACCTCATATTTTTCAAAATGAAAAAAGATATTTTTACTTTGACAATTTTAAAAATAAATGGATCATCAATAAGGAGTCATAATATCTTCAGAAGTCAAGTCAATCAGCTTTATTGTCATGCCATCCTTACACCACACTGCAAACAAAAAGTAAAGCACATTTCAACCATCTCATTATACTTAATTATTAACAAAACTTTACTTAAAATAAATGTTCTTTTAGCATAAAACTCACTGGCTTTAAAGGTTATGTCAATAATAATATTTTTTAGATCTGACCAAATCCTTAACACTCGAGTTTTTCCAGGTGTGCAATATTGAAAGTGGCCACTAGTCCTAGAATGTCCTGCTTAAGAGGTGACATTCAATGACACTCAAGATGTCACAGCAGATGTTCGGGTGTCACCCTGAAGGACATGTGGCTGTCAATCAACAGTGACCAGTGCTGGTCAGACTGGTATTTGTAGGTCTGTGGTCTCACCAACCCCTCACTATAACACACACACACACCTGATTGGCTACTCAAACCCAATAATAATAAGAGACCCTGATGGCCGCACTCACCCTGCATTCTCATCCCCAAATTCAGTCACAAAGGTGCTGCCCCCCCTCCCCCATCCATCCTGTAAAATTAATTTTGACCCAAAACTACAAACACAAAGAGGACCTGCGCTTGTGGGGACCTCAAGTGACCGGTGGAAGGTCCTGGTCAGTGGTCACATGGTGTCAGATGGCAGATTGTTACACTGGAGTTAAAATTAAGGGAAAACCCTGGATAGAGGGGCTCAGTGAAGGTGGTGCTGAACCTGTGCAGGAGGGTCATTGTGTGTGAGACGCTATAAAATGACAGAGAGCCAGCAGGCCAGTCCAGATACACGCCTATTCTGGAGCTGCGGGGGGCGCTGATTTCCATCTTCCTGTCAGTGTGATACTCAGAGTAATGACCCTGAGAATAATGCAAACACCAGGACTTGTCATTGTATCCAAGCATGCACTCGAAGTTCCACCCTTTCCTGCTCAGTCCTTTATATGCGACTCCAATGTCTACCCAGCATTCATTGCACTCCACCTCCCAGTAACAACGAGTCCCAGTCAGACCTTCTCTGCACAGAACTTGGAGACTCCAGTCAAATCTGTCAGGATGATCAGGATAGTCAGTTACTGTCCAATCATCATGTGTCACCTTCTTGTTCCCTTCAGACAGATGGAGGTCTCTGTGTGCCGTGTTGATGTCCAGTGTGAGTGGACAGAAGTCTGAAAGGAGAGAAAAGAAAACGAGTGAGGAAATCTGAGTGTGTCATGTGACTGGGGGCGGGGCCCAACACAGATGATTAACAAGAACTAATCAGGAGCTGCGCTGACTTGAGTGCCATCAACAGTAAAGAGCTCCTCTGATTGGATAGAACACATGGGCATTTAAAATTCAATTCTGGAATTATGATAAACACCACCGAGGTCAGAGTTCTAATGGACTGTCCACAGTGACCGCTGGCTTTATTAAATGACACTTTTTATTGTCACGGTCCACCACTTTAATTTAAAATCAATCCCGTCACACTTCATCACTAAATTGATTTTCCCTTTCCTCCCAATGACTCCGCTGATCTTCGTTCTTCTCCTTCCATTCCCAGTGTCCTACTAAACATTAAGAGGTCAGCCTGCATGTGAGGGCTACACAGAATATGAAAATCAAAATAAGAATAAACTGCTTGAGATTGAAATGTTTCTACTGAATTGTCATAAAACTCCTGACTGTCAACTCAGTGATTTACTGGCCAGGAAACAAGACGGCCATTGAGTGCTGAGAAATGATTATCATCATTAAAATTATAATAAAAGAGAATGAGCCAATAAGAGACACACACAGAAAGGAGAGAATGGAAAACAGGAAAGTAAAGAAGCCGTTTGTGTGCGACTGGCGGACCTGGCGTAGTTGGCAAGATTTCATTTGAAGGTGATGTGTCTGAACTTCCTGGGAGTTCACTTGACACTTGAAGACATCCACACCACACAGACTGCTTTGGTGCTTCTCTGTCCTGATCGTCTCTAACCCATAATGCCCCAGTCTCAGGTCCCCGGCACTCACTCAGTCCTATCAGTCACTCTCAACAGTCACACGTCACTTTCTGCTGGTCACACTTTCATGTCAGAAGCTTGTCCTGAGACATTAAAAGAGAAATGATTTCTGTCCTTGGGATCGATTCAGTCAAAGCACAAACTCACACTCACATTGTAAAAACTCGTCTCTGCTCCGAGGTTCAGGAGGCTGTAGGGTGAAAACTGAAGCTTCACGACCTGAAAGTAAAAAGAGAAGAGAAGAATGGAAACTGTGAAGATGTCTTCATGTAATGTCAGGTCAATTCTTAGTGCAGTTCATATAAAACACAAAAGGACAAACAAAGTTTCTTTGTAATTGTAATAAAAGAAGTGATGTGTTTGAAAAGACGCGTGAATACAAATAAGCACAATCGACCAACAGAAAAACAGCTGCTATGACATCTGCAAATGGCCAATCACGAAGAGATAAAGAAATAAATGTTTGTAAAAGCAAGTGTGACCTCACTCAGCTAGTCAGTGTCAAAGGCGCTATAAAACATATCAAACATCTTTAAGAGCAAAGGCTGACACCGCAGACACGTTAAAGAGCAGGCCTTCTTCATGTGCCTCATCTCTCAGATTCCTCCGTTTGTCCTTCTATTTGACTTTAACAGCAGACACAACATAACCAGATGATGTACCTGATGGAGTCCATGTCACGATGGCCCACTGGCTGATCTTCTCCAGACTCTTCTTCACACATGACAGCTTCTTTTTCAGGACCTCAGACGAGAAGTTCTCAGTGACAGTGAAGCTGAGTGAGTCTCCCTCTGCAGGAAGGACACCGTGAGACGGGAAAGTCTGGAAACATGGAGAAATCAAAGAAATGTTTGTTAGAAGAAGCTCTTCTGATTTAAGGGATCTGTGTGGTGGACAGCCAGCCTGGTTAAATGGGCGATGATGTCTCGTTAATGTATTGCTTATTTATGAGAGTGAACTTCAGTGTAGTTTCACGTAACTTATTATCATCCTTGACTTTCAATAATCCTGTAATGGCTGAGTGGCGAGTCATCAGACTGTAAATGAGGGCACTGAGGGCGCAGCGGGCAGACGGGTACAGAATTGACTAAGCACCACAAGACATTATGGTGTGAGGAGCTTAAGTCAAATTGGGGCTCATTCACACTTCAGTGATTGTTTAGCAAGCTTTTTAATGGCTTTCTGCACGCGCTGGCCAAGCATTTTGTTGGGGTTTTTGGGGGCTTTTCAGGTGTTTCTCCAATGTGTTTCAGGTATTTGTCCAGGGTCTTTAGAGCGTATTTTGCAGATATGATTGACATCATTTACTGTACATTTTGTAGGCTGTGTTTCAAGAATGTCTTCTATAGCTTTAGTACTTTTAATCCTGGTGATCACAGCCCTGCAGAGCAGAGTCCTCAGCGTTGTGGTTGCACATATTGACTTCACCCTGTTCTGCTGCTAAAGATGTCAATCAGGACGATTCTGACTCTCTATGAAGCATGCAGCATCCTGAGAAATTCCACAATTACATGAGAGTATCAATGAAGCGCTTAAGTACATGATGTGTGACCAAAAAAACAAAACTTAAAACATTGCGTTATTTCAGCAAGACGATAAAAAGAAGAAGCCTGCTGCTATGAGTGTAACATCACCCAGTCGTCTAGTAACTGCTAGTGACAAGCACAGCGTAACCACCTCAGAAGAACTGAACAGATGTTATCCTCGTATATATTTAATCCTACATGGGCTGAGGGGTACATTTCAGCTGCCCAGTTTAGGGTCACTCAGTGGACGACAAGAAGTGAATATGATGGACGGTGTGGCAGTCATTCTCAGGGCTCAGTCGCCAGCCAAGCAGAAAAGAGTGCGCTGTGTGCAGTTCACAACCAGAAACCTGTTTGTAAAAATCTGCTCCGTTTGAATCCAGCTATCAATCCAGTTATTTCATTCAGATATTTTATAACAGAGTGGTTGATATGTCGGCACAGTGGCCAGTGTTCAGCCAGGGGATGGAATAATGGCGTGGATATTATGTACTGCACAAAGGACTTGGTACATTTTCTTAATTGAAAAGTATTACTGACACATTCCCAGCATTAAAACAGGTAATAATACACCGTTAAACACACTCATTAATATCGATCAATACTCAACAACACGAGCAGAGATCCTGCAAACCCCTCACAGATGAAATGGCCGTTCTGCGCTACCACTCTGCCTTTATGTGAACACATCCATACTTCTAGCTTTACACTTAGTTTGAATCCGTTTAAAGTTCAACTTTTGCTGAGTTCTTCTCACTTGATCTCGAGGTACGTGTGAACTTGAGCTCTCTGTCAATCGGTGCCACGTGTTTTACTTTTAATGAGTTGCTTCACTCCTGGCTCGTCCAGGTAGAGGCAGTGACTTCCTGCACAAACACTTCCAAAACTCACCTCTGTGTCCTTTTATGAGCGGCACCATTGCTTTCAATGTTTGGCTGAAAACAATAGAAAACTGCTGCATGCCGGAGTTCTGTTATTGAAAACAATGGCAGGTAACTTTTCTAGCACCTTAGGAGTGTTCAGGCGAAGTGCTGCAATGACAGAAAACACGTAACTGTGAATGTAAAGTTAAAATTGGGGATTGGGGTCAGTGCTGGAGCTGCTGCTTTGATAGATATGTGGTGACGTTAATTAAATTAAAAGTAAAGACTTACCAAGGTACAAAGAAATCCATTCAATTTAATTATACAACGGTAGGTCTACAGCTAGAAGGTGATGAGAGAGACTTGGGCGTCCTTTTAAACTGATCGCCATCTTTAACCAGACAAAGTGGACAAGGCTACTGAGAAGGTTGGTGACATGTTGTCCATGATGTATGCACTACAGTATATGCACTACACGGCCAAAAGAATGTGGGCTCCCTCCCACACATCACACCCATATGTGTTTGCTGAAGATCTCATTTCAAACCCTTGGACATTAACATGGAGTTGCCAGCCCATCTTTGCTGTCTTAACATCCACTGGATTTTGCAACATGTCTGCTGCGGTTTGCTTCGACTCACTCACAACTGCATTACGGAGGTCGGCCCTGATGCTGGCTGATAATGCGGGGATCACATTCACCATTCCTGTCAATCCCAAAAGTGTTCAGTAGATTTGAGGTCAGGGCCTTGTGCAGGTCAGTCAGGTTGTTCCACACCATTTCTCTGTTGACCTTCACCAGACTGTTACCAGGTGGTATTCTCCTGGCATACGCCAAACCCCGATTCACCAAGCAGACCACCAGATTTTCAGTGAAGAATAATTCAAAACTCCAGAGACTGAGTTTCCACTGCTCCAGACTCCAATGGCGGTGGGCTTTACACCACTCCAGCTGGTCCTTGGTATTGCTCACTGTTTAATGAAGCTCCAGAGAAACAGTTTCCATGCTGATGTTGATTCTAAAGGCTGTCTGGAATTCCGTATTGGCTGCTGCAACCAAAGATGGATGATATTTATGTGCTTCAGCATTTGGTGCTCACAGATCTTGTGTGTTCTACCACTTTCCACCTGAGCTGTCGTTGTTGCTCATAGACATTTCTTCTTCACACTTATAGCACTTATATTTAGCCAAGGAAGAAATGTAACAAACCAACTTGTTGGAAATGTGGCATCCTATGACTGTGCTATGCTGAAAGTCACAAGCTTTTCAGTTCAAGTGCACCCCATTACATGGCCAGATTCCAGGGCTGTGTGGACCTCTTAGCAATGTGTTGGCTGACAAAACTCAACTCACTAATTAGAAGGGCAGTCCACATACCTTGGGCCATGTAGTGTATCAGGAGCAGTGAGTCCAGATCCAGAAGTGTGTGTGTGCAGCGTCACATACGTGCGATTGGGAGACAGCTAAAGGGCCTGAATAATACAAATTATACGCCAGACCAGGGGGCCGCGAGGTGCACTGACTGTCTCTCTCAACCCCTTGCAGAACATCCATGGGAAATCACGCACAGTCGCAGCGCCACTGATGATGTCACTTCCGGTCACGGAGCCTCCGATGACGTCACTTACATGCTCCTCTAATAAACCACCATCCTTAATACCATGCCTTCAGTTCTGTTTTGGACAAGTATCTCTGAACATCTCTTTTCAATTTAAGCCATTTTTGCAGCCGAGGAACAATATACGGGTGGCTGCCCCAAACCTTTTTGATGACTTTGTGTCGTTCTTGTGACAGCAGGTTTGTCTCCAAATTCAATTAATGACATAACAGTAGAAGACAGAGTGGAGAGAAGAGTGACGAGCCTGGACTGTGGGGTCTGAGTTGTGAGAAAACGCTGAAGGACTTGAATCTTACCAGTTTAAGGGCAGAGACTTGAGGATGTGACCTGACAGAAGTGTTTAAACATATGAAGGTAGTTGGTGTCACCTTTTATTAGAGGTTGTATTTAAAAAGAAGTAGTTAGGCATACATTTCATTCAAATGTAGTTCTCCACACCAAGAACTGTACAGACAACGGACAAATTATCCTCTGGTGCAGGTGGAAGCAGCAACTCAAACACTTTTGTAAACAGGCGTATTAGAAATATTAGGTGAATATGAAAAGATGATCTGCACTGGGCTGAATGGTCCGCTCTTGTCATGTTGTACAAACTCCTCAGGTCTTTTGAATTTCTCTCCTTCAACACAATCCAACCTCTGCAAATTAGGGACAAGCTGACAGAGATGGGAGTAGATTCATACCTGGTGGCATGGATCGTGGACTATCTTAAAGACAGACCTCAGTATGTGCATCTTGGGAACTGCACGTCTGACATTGTGGTCAGCAACACAGGAGCACCACAAGGGACTGTACTTTCTCCGATCCTGTTCAACCTATATACATCGGACTTCCAACACAACTCGGAGTCCTGCCACATGCAAAAGTTCGCTGACGACACTGCTATCATGGGCTGCATCAGGAGTGGGCAGGAGGAGGAGTATAGGAACCTAATCAATGACTTTGTTAAATGGTGCGACTCAAACCACCTACACCTGAACTGGTACCAGCAAAACCAAGGAGCTGGTGGTGGATTTTAGGAGGCCCAGACCCCTCATGGACCCCGTGATCATCAGAGGTGACTGTGTGCAGAGGGTGCAGACCTATAAATACCTGGGAGTGCAGCTGGATGATAAACTGGACTGGACGGTCAATACTGATACGCTGTGTAAGAAAGGACAGAGCCGACTATACTTCCTTAGAAGGCTGGTGTCCTTCAACATCTGCAATAAGATGCTGCAGATGTTCTATCAGACAGTTGTGGCGAGCGCCCTCTTCTACGCGGTGGTGTGCTGGGGAGGCAGCATTAAGAAGAAAGACGCCTCACGCCTGGACAAACTGGTGAGGAAAGCAGGCTCTATTGTTGGCATGGAGCTGGACAGTTTGACATCTGTGGCAGAGCGACGGGTGCTGAGCAGACTCCTGTCAATCATTAAGAATCCCCGGCATCCACTGAACAGGATCATCTCCAGACAGAAGAGCAGCTTCAGAGACAGACTGCTGTCACCGTCCTGCTCCACTGACAGACTGAGGAGATCGTTCATCCATCACACTGTGCGACACTTCAATTACACCCGGGGGGGTAAACATTAACATTATATAAAGTTATTGTTTGTTTTGTTACCTGCATTATTATCAATCTTTAATTTAATATTGTTTTATGTATCAGTAAGGTGCTTCTGGAGTATGTGAATTTCCCCTTGGGATTAATAAAGTATCTATCTATCTATCTATCTATCTATCTATCTATCTATCTATCTATCTATCTATCTATCTATCTATCTATCTATCTATCTATCTATCTATCTATCTATATGTTCTCAGGCCCCACACACCCCAATCTGATCAGATACCCAATGAAGTGTCACCTTACCTGTAGGAAGCAGTTGTTGTCCTTGGTCTCTGACAGCTCCCTCAACTCAGCATCTTTCCCCTTCAGCTCCTCGATCTCCTTCTCCAGTTCCTCCCTGACTCCTTCAATCTTCTCCATTTCTGTCTTTTCTTGTTCTCTGATCTTCTCAGTCAATTTCTTCTGGGTTTTTCCAATACTGCAAATCAGATCAGTGAAGCTCTTCTCGTTTTCCTCCAATTCATTTTCCACAGAGATCTGGTTGGAAGGAAAAAAGACACAGAATTAAGTTACCTAATAAGAATTACCAGTCACAAGGCACTTCTGTTGGTACTTAGATGTTGTAAAGGATGATTTAGATGGGTTGGTATCACCTCTGGGTGGATGATGGTCCTTTACGTAAACAGAAAACTAGAATAATGGAAGGGCACTAAGAGATTGTCTCCCAGGGAAATATGTTCTCTCAGTTTGCCAGGTGGCAGCATCCCACTGCCAGTGCTCCCCTTTGGGCACTCCTAGGGCTGAATGGGATAAGTAGTCTGAACAGGCAGCCATGTTGAAGTCTGTTGGAGCTGCTAGAGTGAGGTTTTGGGCGGAAAATCCACTGTGCTATGAGTCCTTTGTCTGACCCAGAAGTGCTTCTGGAGTACACCTGTCACCTGCTGGGAATACTCGAGAGTTCAGCTTTAAAAAGAGCCTCTCCTGCTGTGCTGGGTACGCTGGAGCTGGGAGTGAAGTAGGACAACACTCAGCTGGAGCAGAGCAGGAGAGCAGAAGAAGAACAAGTCCGGGAATTGTAAAGAAAAGCTTGTGTGATGGACGGTAGTTGTGTAGAAGTAAAGGAGACCTTATGGACCAGAGAGTGGTGTGTAGTAGTTGTGTTCTGCTATTGGGTTTTCATTGTGTTTTTTTTTAGTAATTTCTTAGTCAGTTGTCTCCTGACATCTTTTTCCACACTTCAGTAAGATATTCTTCAGCCCTTGCACCCTGGACATTATTTCTTTCTTATGTTGCACTTGTTTCACAAATGTCCTTTAAGGTGACCCCATCACCTCCTCACTTTAAACCATAATTCAAACTGCAGTCCCAAACGGGTTTTCTATTTACTGCTGTGCCCCTGTCCATTACTTTAGGTGGGACCCTCACACACCACAGTTCCTGAACACAAATGTAGTATTAGGAGATGCTCTACAGAACACTGCAGGCTTTTTATAAAAGTCCAACACACCATTACAGATTTAAAATGTACAGTGCTAGAGATTACCAAACCAGCTCACCATGTAGTGACATTGATAGTCTCCTCTAACGTAAAGAGGCCAACTGGATCTTTAAGATCAACAAGGTTCAGCCAACAGCTTTAAATGAACTGAAGGACTTTCATGTTTCCTTATCTCTTTTAGAACGGTTGTCGACATTTGGCAACATGTAGACCCGAGGACTGATGTCATCAAAACTCAACATCCAGGGGTAGAGGGTGGTAATCAGCTGTAAACGTCAATAAAACTCACCATTACGTTATAGGTGGACTCTCTTTGCTAGGAGGAACGTTAGACTCATTGACTTGACGTCTAATCTGTGTGTGTGTGAGTATTGAAGAGGAAATCAGACTCTGATTTTGATACGAGGGATCAGGAGATCGAGCAGGAGAGTGAGGTACTAACAGCAGCTAATCGCCCAAGAGCTCGTTTGAGCAGCTGATGCACCTCTGGCAAGGCTCCTCTGGGAGGAATACCCACACATCCATCTGTGGGAGTCAAGCTGGCTACCAGACATCACAAGACGGCACGGCTTATTAGTGGACACAACCAATTACCAGCCGCTGGACTACTTCAGGCTGTTCTTTCCTGAAGCTGTCTTTTAACGAAACAAAGAGGTGCGCCAGGCAATTTTTTGATTCCCCTGCTGAGCTTGCACCGTATTCTCATTTTTCAAGGTGGAAGCTCACAACAAAAGACGAGATGAAGGGCTATGTGGCATTGGAAACAGAGACGGGACTGGACTGGCACTCTAATTTTTAGGAGCGCTGGTCCAAATGTGCTCTGTCCCCTGTTGACTTTGGACAGTTGTGTTGAGTGACAGGTACATGCTTCTGCAGTTTTATTCATTTCTGTGACAACCAGAAGCAAATCCTGTGAGGCGAGTCGGGGCTTAACTCCATGTATAAAGTTCAGCCTCTTCTAGACCTGTAGACATGTAAACAACATTATCATCCTGGCTGTGATTTGTCTGTGGATGATAAAATACAAGGGGTGAGGGGACGCTGGCGCACGCATGTTGTTGCCGCTCCTCCCTGTAAACAACACTTTTTGCAAAATTCGCCTAATTCTACACTTTCTTACGTTTGTTTTATTTCTTTTATTATACGTATAGTTCGTGGATACAGCTGACTCGAATTGTACGGATTTGGCTTATATTTACAGATTTTATGGACTCTACTTTGACTGGGAACAGCTGAGTCTGTGGATCACGGGACGAGAACCTTCAAGCATTTCTTTGTGCCTGGCAATCTAGGTCCTCGGGATGATCTGTCTCCGTGATTATATTAAATTTGCTTTGCTGATCTGCTCCCGTTTCATCTTACAGTACTCTATGACTGGGAACTGATCAGATGTTCATATTAATCCGGCTTTTGGCTCCGGGGCGATCACCCCTGAAATTACCAAGTGTTACTGTTTGTGGCTGTGTATTGGAACCTCCAACTCCTGCTACCTCCTCCTGCTATGCTTTCTGCTGCTTGCTATCGCTGCTACCTACGCTACCACACCCGCCTGTCCTACCGGTTCCGCTGTGCTGTGCTGCTTCTCCACTGCTATTCAGATAAGTATTGCCCAGTATCATGCTAAAATACTCTCATGACAAACTCCTTCTTATTAAACAGTTTGTCCAGAGTACATGGTCCGACTGTAACATCCTAAAGGACGCCGGTATTTTGCAGCGCCCGAAATATGTACATCGCAGGTCAGGTCGCCGCCACCGCCGGGCTGCGAATGAAAAGACCACCGGCAGCATTTGCTCAGGAATACGCCGTCCTTCTCATGACCCTGGAAATAGAATTGTCGGTGTGCCAAATTTGCATTATGTGGAAATAAACCCTGATTGCGGCTCTGTGCAGAAAGAAGCCTCATTATGTAATATTGCACTGTTTAACTCGAGGTCTCTTGATGGCAAAGCATTGGTGCTGTCAGAACTCATCACTGACACCAAACTTGATATTCTGTGTTTAACGGAGACTCGGCAAAAACCAAACGAATTTGTGTCTCTCACAGAGGCGACTCCAATTGGTTTCAATTTCCACTCAGAGCCTCGCAGCTCAAGACAAGGCGACGGGCTGGCAGTAATTATCAGAGAAGACTTAAACGTTAAAAGAATCCCAATTGACTGTCCATTGTCTTTTGAGTGCCTGGCTCTTAAACTAATAACGGAATCAGGTCCTGTCTCACTCATTGTTCTTTATCGTCCCCCAAAATACAATGCATCCTTCTTATCCGATCTGATTGAACTTTTGACCCACCTAAGCGCTTACTCTCAGAGAATTATCCTTCTTGGTGATTTCAACATCCATATTGACACCCCCACATCTAAACTGAGAAATGAATTCCTGTCCTTACTGGACTGTTTGACTTGACACAACATGTTGATTTTCCAACCCATTCTGGCGGTCATACATTGGATCTGATCTGCACTTCTGGACTATCTGTTGCCAACATTTACAGCACTGATTTGGGACTCTCTGACCATAAAGCAGTATTTTTCACTGTCTCATTACCTCTCCCACCTCTTACCTGTAATATCTGTCCCTCTATCCTTTCTGGATCCATTTCTGATCTTTTACTGTCTGCACCTATTCCACCAACACTAGATAGTCTTGTTGACCACTATAACTCAGCCCTTCACTCAGCATTAGATAAAACAGCTCCTTTAAAACATAAGGAGGTTTCCTTTAAACGCTCAGCTCCTTGGTATAACTCAGAATTGCGATCTATGAAAGCCACTGGACGACACCTTGAGAGAATGTCATGTAAGACTGGCCTCACCGTGTACATCCAGGCTTTCTCTGACCACCAAAGAGCTTACAGAGAAGCACTAACTTCTGCCAAGAACACCCATTATGGCAGAATAATAGAAAGTGGCCATGATAACCCAAGGGTTCTGTTCTCTGTAGTTAATAAACTACTCAAACCCACATCTGGCCCAACTACCTCTTCTACTGAAGTCTGTGAGGAATTCCTCCACTTTTTCCGTAACAAAATTAAAGATCTAAATAATTCAACTAACATAAATATATCATCTGTTTATATCTCTCCCTGTTTTCCCACTCCATCCAGCTCCTTCTCTAAGTTCTCACCAGTCACATCACGTTTGTTAATAACCTGCTTTGTAAGATGAGGCCGACTACTTGTGTACTGGACCCCATCCCCACCACACTACTTAAATCCTGCCTTCATGCCGTAATCCCGACTGTTACAACAATAATAAACTCATCCCTTGACACTGGCTCTGTGCCGCTCACTTTAAAAATTGCTTCTGTAACCCCAATGTTAATAAAGTCTGGTCTTGATGCTGACAATCTTAACAATTTCCGGCCTATTTCCCACTTACCTTTCCTGTCAAAAGTTCTTGAGTGTGTTGTAGCTTCCCAACTCACCAATTACCTAACCTCTAATAATTTGATGTTACCCTTTCAGTCTGGTGTCAGGGCGCGGCACAGCTGTGAAACTGCTCTGCTACGGGTAACCAATGATTTGCTTATGGCAGCAGACTCTGGACAAACCAGCATATTAATTCTGTTAGACCTCAGTGCAGCATTTGACACAGTCAGACATGACATCCTACTGTCCAGAATGGAGAACATGCTGGGTATCTCTGGCACTGCCCTCCAGTGGTTCAAGTCCTATCTGAGTGATAGGCAAGAGTTTGTTAGTCTTGGCAACAGTAGATCCAGCTCAGTGCCAGTCACATAAGGAGTCCCTCAGGGCTCTGTCCTCGGTCCTCTGCTTTTCTGTATTTATATGCTTCCCCTTGGCCATATTATTCGTAGTTATGGATTGGGTTATCATTTTTATGCAGATGATACCCAGCTCTACTTCAATGTTAAAAGTGGAACTTCATCAGAGCTTTCTCAGCTCACAACCTGCCTTAGTGAAATTAAAACCTGGATGGAGCAGAACTCTTTAAAATTAAAATGCAATAAAACTGAACTCCTGCAAATTGGGACTAAAATGCAACTTCATAAAATGAGCCCCTTCCCAGTCCATCTTGGCGGTGATCTCATCAGACCTGCCTCTACTGTAAAAAATCTTGGTGTCATTTTTGATTCCTCCCTCTCTTATTCCACTCACATAAATCACATTAAGAAACTTTCTTACTTTCACCTCTGTAACATATCCCGTGTTCACTCCTTCCTCTCCTTCTATAATGCTGAGAAACTTGTCCCTGCTTTTATCACATCCCGCATCGATTATTGTAATTCCCTACTGGCAGGTGCCCCTTCTAATCTTATATCACAGCTCCAGCTTATTCAAAACTCAGCTGTAAGAGTCCTTACTCGAACCAGCAGCAGCGAGCACATCACACCCATCCTGCTCCGTCTTCACTGGCTCCCTGTGTCCTACAGAATCGAATATAAAATCCTACTAATAACCTACAAAGCTTTAAATAACCTCACACCAAACTACATCAGTGACCTTCTCCATCACTATGTGCCTGTCCGCCCACTAAGGTCCTCTGATTCTGGTAATCTTGTTGTGCCCCTCACTAATCTACACTCCATGGGTGACAGGGCCTTCAGCTGTATAGCGCCCAGACTCTGGAATGACCGACCGAAATTAATCAGGTCAGCTGTCAAGATGCTCATGTAACCTGTGTGTGTGTGTGTGTGCGAGACCATCAATTATGTTGTCTGTTTTTTTCTCAGAATTTACTGTCTTAATCTTCTTTATTTATTTATCTCGTTTGTACAATGCTATATACTGTATATTCTGCCGTTCTTTATTATATTCTGTAAGTGCCTTGTGCATGGGAACGGCGCTATATAAATAAACATATGACTGTGTCCCCACTCACCATAGCAACAAGATTATAAAGTTTGCGGATGACACGACGGTGGCCTGACTCATCTCGGGCAAGGAGGGTGAGCTGGCATACAGGGACGAGGTGGAGCGACTGTCAGAGTGGTGCACAGTCAATAACCTGCTCCTCAACAACAAAAAAACAAAGGAGCTTGTTATTGACTTTAGGAAAAACAAAACTGACAGCCAGCCACTCATCATTGGCGGGGCCTGTGTGGAGAGGGTCCCGGTGTTCAGGTTTCTGGGTATGGAGCTGGAGGATGACCTGACCTGGAGCGCCAACACCAAGGAGCTGCTAAACAAGGCGCAGCAGAGACTGTATTTTCTGAGAATTCTCAGAAAGAACCACCTCCCAAAAAATCTGCTCCTTGCTTTTTATCATTGTTCCATCGAGAGTGTGCTCACGTACGGACTGTGTGTGTGGTACAGCAGTTGCACTTCCTCAGAAAAGAAAGCTCTCCACAGGGTCGTCAGGATAGCGGAGAGAACAATTGGTTGTACCCTCCCCACTCTGGAACAAATCTACACCTCCCGAAGACGCAAAAAAGCAATAGACATTTCACAGGACTCATCACATCCCGGTCATTGCCTCTTCCAGCTTTTGCCATCGGGCAAGAGATACAGAGCTATGAAAACAGGACAAACCGCCTTAAAAACAGCTTTTATCCGAAAGCAATGATGGCCCTGAACTCAGAATAAAACTGCTCCATATTATTCTTCCAATGTGCAATATAGACCTTAAGTCAACAAGTGCAATTTGTATATTTATTACTATTCGGTTTGTTATTATATTCTGTCTTCTTGTCTTTTTGTCTTTTTAACTCTTATTCCTCACACTGAGTTGATTGCACCTTCAATTTCGTTGTTCCTTTGTAAAAGTGACAATGACAATAAAGATCTATCTATCTATCTATCTATCTATCTATCTATCTATCTATCTATCTATCTATCTATCTATCTATCTATCTATCTATCTATCTATCTAAAATGTATTATTATTATTATAAAATACAAGGAGTGCCTTTTATCCGTCAGTATATGCTGGACAAACCCACAAATAATGGAATAAAAGATTTTGTGTTGGCAGAAGCAAGCACTGGCTTCAGTCTGAAAATCATGACATGCAGAAGAAAATGCATCTTATCAAAAACTGACCCTCCATTGACAAGTCAAGGTGTACAGGAGCTACTAGACGGTTATGGACACATGTAGTGCAAAAAGACAATTTCTACTTGTCTCCAGAATTGTTCATGGGATTACAGAGCAAGAAAACTGGAGCAGAACTGAAGCCAGGCAGGCTGAAAATGAAACAAAGTGACAATCCAGTTTTTATGCAGGCAGAAAACGTGGCGGCAGTGGCGTGGCACAACGTCAAACGAGTTACTTGTCTCACTATAGTTCACATTTTAGAACATTAGAACAATCTAGATGACAACAGGCCATTCATCCCAAAAAAGCTCACCAGTCCTATCCACTTAATCCTTCTAAAAACACATCAAGTCGAGTTTTGAAAGTCCTAAAGTCTTACTGTCTACCACACTACCTGGTCTCTTATTCCAAGTGCCGGTAATTCTTTGTGTAAAGAAAATCTTCCTAATGTTTGTGTGAAATTTACCCTTCACAAGTTTCAAATTGAGTCCCCGTGTTTTTGATGAACTCATTTTAAAGTCACCGTCTCGATCTACTTGACTAATTCCCTTCATAATTTTAAACACTTCACTCAGGTCACCTCTTAATCTTCTTTTACTTAAACTGTAAAGGCTCAGCTCTTTTAATCTTTCCTCCTAACTCATCCCCTGTAGCCCTCAATCAGCCTCGTCGCTCTTCTCTGGACCTTCTCTAGTGCTGTTATGTCTTTTTTGTAGCCTGGAGACCAAAACTGCACCCAGGACTCCAGATGAGGCCTCACCAGTGTGTTATAAAGCTTGAGCAGAACCTCCTGTGACTTGAACTTCACACATCAAGGCGCTATATAACCTGACATTCTGTTTGCCTTCTTAATGGCTTCTCACCACTGTCTGGAAGTCGATAGCTTAGAGTCCACTATGACTCCTAAATCCTTCTCATAAGGTGGACTCTCAACTTTCAGACCCCCATTGTGTATTCACACCTCACAGTTCTACTTCCTATGTGTAATTCTTTACATTTACTGACATTAAAATTCATCTGCCACAAATCTGCCCAAGCCTGTCTGCTGTCCAAGTCCTTCTGTGATAACGGATTCCAAATTATCTGCTAATCCAGCTATCTTGGTATCATCTGCTGACTTAACCAGCTTGTTCCTTATATTCCTATCGAAATCATTTCTGTATATTAAAAATAGCAGCGGCCCCATCACTGACCCCTGCTGGTCACCACTCTTAACACTGGGAGGTTAGCTACTTCCTCACTTGTTAAGTTTAGAGCCTCTGCTATTTTACAGTCTGTATGTTTTAATTCCCTTTTACTATTCCTGATGCACTTCACTGTCTCCTTGACTGTTCTTTTACTACTAAAATACTGAAAGAATCTCTTAGGGTCGTCTGTCGCCTTATCTTCTGTATTCTTTTCCTGCTGTCTTTTAGCCTCCCTGATATCCTTCTTTCTGGTTGCCCTCATGTTCTCATACGCTCTACGATTCACTTTGGAGTTATTAGTCTTGTATGTCTTATGCAGTTGTTTATTACTTTGCAGCTTCTTTTTTAACTCTTCACTAACCTACTGTAGAGTTTTCTTTCATTTGCTATTAATTCCAAATTTCGGTATGTACCTGTCCTGCATTACACATATAACATTTTTAAACCTCTTCCACTGCTCCTCGGCTGTCTCCACACTTAAATGCTTATCCTAGTCCATCTTCCTTAGTCTTTGCTGCATCTTCTCGAAATTTACAAACCTCTGAGAACTGTATTATATTATGGTCACGTGACCCTAGTGGTCCAATCAGCTCTACTCCCTCAATTCAGTTTTGATTATACAGAATACTAAATCCAGACAAGCTTCACCGCACGTTGGTGTTTTAACATGCTGTGTTAAAAACACTCACTGATTTCTATTAAAAACTCCTGTTCTTGTGCTCCGCCATTTACAAGGTTCTCACGTGTGAGAAAGTGATTCATGAAAGGGGAAGCCAGAAGGCAGGAAGCTGGACAAGCCAGTTACAATAGAGGAGCACAATTGAAAACATGGCAGGAGTTGATTCACTTGATCAGATTCAGGCACAAGTCCATCAAATGGTACCACGCTGTGTATCATCACGTGTGTGTGGTGGCACTGACCAATGGATATATGCTGTTCAAGCAGGCAGGCGGTGACAACACCATGACAGCAGCTGATTTTGTAAGAATGTGGTCGACGCCTTGCTGGCAGAGTACATCGCAGTGCCTACTGCAAAGAGAGGAAGAACATCACAAAGCGGGCATTGGATGTGGCAACAGACAACTGAAACAGAGGCACCAGGGCAAGACATATTGGCAGCAGTGAATGTGTGGCAATGCCCGCAGTTCTCTGCTTTGAACGATGTCATACTTTGCAGGACTACACCATGTGACAGGTCTGTGATTTGTATGTGACGTCACATAGAAAAGAGACTCATACAACATAAAACACAGTGGCATTTGGAATATTTTTTTGTTCATTGATGTGTGAGACCATTGCATTGTGTGCTTTTAGAAAACGGAGTTTTTAGTAAAAATATTCAGCCCTGAATGAATGGGGCCATGTATCGTCACATTTTGAGTGAAAATCTCCTTCCATCAGCAAGGGCATTGAAGATGAAACGTGGCTGGGTCTTTCAGCATGACAATGATCCCAAACACACCGCCCGGGTAACAAAGGAGTGGCTTCGTAAGAAGCATTTCAAGGTCCTGGAGTGGCCTAGCCAGTCTCCACATCTCAACCCCATAGAAAATCTTTGGAGGAAGTTGAAAGTCCGTGTTGTCCAGCGACAGCCCCAAAACATCACTGCTCTAGAGGAGATCTGCATGGAGGAATGGGCCAAAATACCAGCAACAGTGTGTGAAAACCTTGTGAAGACTTACAGAAAACGTTTGACCTCTGTCATTGCCAACAAAGGGTATACAGTATAACAAAGTATTGGGATGATCTTTTGTTATTGACCAAAAACTTATTTTCCACCATAATTTGCAAATAAATTCTTCAAAAATCAGACATGGATTTTTTTTCTCATTTTGTCTCTCATAGTTGAGGTAAACCTATAATGAAAATTACAGGCCTCTCTCATCTTTTTAAGTGGGAGAACTTGCACAATTGGTGGCTGACTAAATACTTTTTTGCCCCACTGTACTTTGTAAGACTTAAAAAATGTGTTAAGAACAGCAATCTCAACAATTAAAACTGCAATCACTCAACCAGTGGAACACCTCAAGCTATGGAGTCAAACAAAGTTGTGACCGAAAAATTAACAAGAAAGGCCAAAAAGAAACATTGTGCCCACTGATCTCCTTCAGAACATCAATGCCAGGCTACAGTTTGAATAAAAGTGTGAATAAAAACCCAAAGGATATTGGGGTCATACCATCTGAATCATAAATGAATTAACCATGGAGGACAGTGACATGCCATGAAGGGCACAATGAAACGTCTTCTATCCAAACTCATTTTCCTGTCCCTACACATCCATTGCCAGCTCTTCTGTTTTCAGTTTATTTCTAATGTCTTTGATATGAAGTGTCATCGTAATTCCACTCACCTTCATCTGCTCCTCTGCCTTCTTTGTCTCCTTCAGGGTCTTCTCTCTCTCCTCAAGTCTCCTCCTGATTTCACTCCATGTCACCTCCAGCTCCTTCTGTTTGGACACACAAGAGGACACGTTTGGTCTTATCAGAATTCACTTTCACGTTCCATCTGAAGATGAATGTACTGAGCTCAGATAAACCTGACAATAAATCAAATGAGTAACAAGTGGAAACATAAAAAAGTGAAACACATTAAACCTGAAGCCCAGAGAAAATGAACAACTTTTAAAATGGAATTCAAGAAACAAGAAGACAACTGAAAGTTAATTAACTCACATTTCAGTGATGAGGTAACAAATGGCTACATGGTGGGCTGCTTTAGGTCATGAAAGAGGACCACATTCAGCCTCGATTACCAGCGATGGACAAAGTGACGTTCAGAAAGCACTGAGGACTAAACAGGCAACTGAGACACTCAATAAAGATGAGCAAGACCTGCAAGACAAGCTGGCGGGGGGCTACAGCCAAAGGTGCAAATCAGCCAATGGTATACAAGATGGTCATGAAGGGAACACAGAGGGATAAGAGAGCCTGCTAGAGATGAGGAGGAGGAGGAGAGCTCAGTGAAGCTGAAGGACATTTCATAAACCATTCTACAGCGGTGGACCCCGTGTGTCCGTGTGCTACAACGGGGTACAATGACACACAAGTGTGCTCCACTGACGGGTCATGGGTGTTGTCGTCTTGTTTCAGAGGTGGATGTCCAACTTGGAAAGTGGATGGGCTGCTGATCAGAGTGTTGATGGATCCACGTTTCATTATCTTTGACTGAACAAGTGGTAATAGTATTGGCAGGTAGGCAGCGGTGCAAGAACAGTGTGAAGAGCGAGGAGCTAAGATTAGGGGCAGAACAGTCAAGGTGGTCTTAACAGAAGGGCCGTCTGTGCCACATGCTAGTCCAAGTTAGACTGAGGAGTTTAGAAAGTTTAACATGAAGCTCAAATCTGTGTAGTCATAAAAATGCTGAATGAGCAGGAGATGAAAAGAGGAGCATACAAGACGACAACGGCAAATAAAAAATTATAAATCAGAAGCGCTGGAGAAACAAAATCAAATAAAAAAGACAATAAAGATAAAGAGTTAATACCAAAACATCAAAAATATATTTACATCCTAAATCGATTTGGAGATCGTTCCTCTCCCAAACTATGCGACTCTTCAATTCCACCCGGTGGGGTAAACGTTAACATTATTCAAAGTTATTGTCTGTTTTTATTTTTATTACTCTTTAATTTAAAATTGTTTTTTATCAGTATGCTGCTGCTGGAGTATGTCTATCTATCTATCTATCTATCTATCTATCTATCTATCTATCTATCTATCTATCTATCTATCTATCTATCTATCTATCAGTAGTGTCTTTCATTCTCTCTCTCTCTCTATGAAGGCGTCAGCCACATCCACAGTTATAATATGGAAAGCTCCAATTTGTCATCACACACACATTTCTCTCCACTCCGAGTGTTCCTGGGTAAATAAAGACTCTAATGATGAACGCCACCATTAGACACATCCAGTTTCACCAGGATAGACTCCAGCTCTCTACCATCATAGACATTTTTTCTCCTCAAATGGATGCCCAGATGTCTTTATTGAATTTTAGAAATCCTTTAACTCTTCAGATTTAATTTTTTTCATTAAATACTAAACCCCACTCACCTGCTTTTCTGCTTTTTCCATCTCCAGCTCGACCTTTTTGTGGCCTTCATGTTCAGTCAATGCACACATCATGCAGATACAAGTCTCCTCATTTTTACAAAATATTTCCAGCCTCTTCTGATGTTTCACACAGAGCTCCACCTTCAGATTTCCATCTGGATCAGTCAGCTTGTGGTCCTTCCAGGCTGCTATTTCAAAGTGGGGCTGCAGGTGAGTCGGACAGTAGGAGGCCATGCAGGTGAGACAGGACTTCACCGCTTTGAACTTCATCCCAGTACAGGTGTCACACTCCACGTCTCCAGGGCCGGCATAATTCTGAGATGGATGAGGACTGAGTCTCGGCTTCTTTATTTTCTTGACGAGTTCATTCAGCACGGTGTTTCTGTGAAGTTCAGGCCTCGTTGTGAAGGTCCTTCTGCACTCAGGACAGCTGCACTCATGGCTTTGATCCCAGTAGTCATTGAGGCACTTCAGACAGAAACTGTGACCACAGAGGATTGAGACGGGGTCACTCAGGGTCTCCTGACAGATAAAGCAGGTGATCTCATTCTGTAATCCAAACAGCTTGGCTTCGGCCATCGTCTGTCAGAGGAGAGACAGGCACAGACAGAGAGTCGGTCAGACAAACGAGGAGATTTAAAGAGAACCCCAAGAGCGGACAAAGAGGACATCTGAAGAGACAAACGTTAGGAACAGAGCTGGACGTCTGGTAATGTAACTCCGTTGTATCAGATGTGTATTGTGTGCCAGCACCAGGTGGTCCTCAGAAGACAGAGACAGCACCTCTCTGTGGTGAGAGGGGGTCCATGACGGTGCATGTGGGGAGTGTGAGCTCCGCAGTGAGGTGGTGTTGGTGCAGGATGTTGGTTGGGAGGCGAGCGGATTGCTCGTTATTGTCAGCTCAGCTGTTCTCCATTGACATTCTGCAGGTCGTTGGAGAAAAGGCACCTGGACAGATAGCTGAAGAGGGTCTCTGCCATCTGAGAAGGGCTGATGGGGGGAACTGGCTAGAGATGTGCTGGACATAAAGAAATGGAGCAGAAGCCGATACCTACGTGGATTTAGCCTGGGCTTTTGAACTTGTCTCTCAGTGTTTTTACTGTCCACAAGCTCTGCATTGTATTGTGGATTATTTATTTATTGTGGTGCACTGCACGTCTGCTCTTTGGGGTCAGAGAACAGGGACAGTGAAGCAGCAGCATGCCGGGTGAGACTGTGGAGTGACACTGAGCACACTTGCCTTACACGTTTTGATTCTTGTCCATGTATTTCATTTTTACTTTAATGAAGTTAATAAGAACAGTTCTGTTCTAAATGCAGCAGCGTTAAGGGTAATAATGTCTGAAATTCCTTTTCTCCTTTACTCCTTTAAACTTTCTCTAGTGGGTAACACTTGGAAACCCGGCTATTAAGTTTCTAAGCCTACTAGGAAGTCGTCAGTTACTGAGGTGTCCGGCGTATAAAAGCGTCTGCTCAGTCTGATTCCAAGTGAAATCTGCCATGTTGGAATATTCGACTCCACACACTCCACACCGCTTACCACTGCTGCTCCTGACGTGGGGGCTCCGCCATCACTGCAGACCCCAATTTCTGGTCAGTACTCCAGCGTCCATATCCATACGTAGAGGTCATACATCTACAGCTGTTTGGGGGGTCAATGCCCACCAGTTTCTCTTCTACAGTCAGGGCTCTGGCTAAGTGGCCCAGGATATTCACAATTCGTCCTAAACCTTTCTTTATTTTATACTCTTTTGTTCTCTCAGTATTTCGTTTTCTTGTTTTATGTATTTTGTTTCTAATTTTTACCCATCATGCCTTATTGCCTCACTCCAGAACTCCCATTCTCATCTTTTCTTCTCTTATTTACAGTAAAATGTGGTGTCTTAGGAACAGAGGAAAGTGAATTAGAAAAAGAGAAATAAGAGAGTGAGTGAACTAGAGGAAGAAAAGACTGGAAAACGACAAGAGCACAGAACCAAAGAATAAAGGAGAAAGATGAATGAAAGTGGGCCAGCACTTGTGTGACCCCCTTATAAACACACACGGTTACACCAGCAGGGGACATGAGGTGTCAAAGATACTCGTGCGGATGTTCAAATCAATAAGATCACAAACTCACGCGTACAAACTCCTCACCACTCAGAAGACTGCAGGGTGAAAACTGAAGCTTCAGTACCTGAATAGAAAGAGAAAATGGCCACAGTTAAGAAGGCCTTTGCTACCTCAGCTCCATTCACTGTCCACTCATTTACAAAACTGTGTGCTCCAAATGTGACACAAAGTGACACGCGGCTCCTCAAATATAAAGCCGACTGCTGAACCACCACTCAATGTCCACTTTACACACTCAGCCTTTATGGTGGACTTACCGGCTCTCACTTTATTTCTTGGCTGATCCTCCTCACCACAGAGAGTCTTCAGGTCCTCTTAGTCAGAGAAGTCGGACATGAAGAGTTCAGCTGGAGAGCCCAACAAGACTGAGCAGATCAGAATGTGCTGAGCGGCTTTAAAGACTTTAGTCATCGTGTGCCTGGGGGTCTCTTTGTGTCAGTGTGTCCAAGCACAACTTCTAGCAGAGTTGGACGTTCAAGAGGCTTCAGTCCTACATGATGAGATGAGCTGCAGGGTTACAGTGGAGGACATTGCCACTTCTGTCACAGGGCCTGCTTTATTATGGGAGGCAAAAATGGGGATGAAAATTAAAATTACAAAATGAAAATGCAATCTCTCTTTTGCAATTTCATTTTCACAGACAACACACAAAAATGCTGTAAAAATTAGAAATAAACTGAGATAACAGCATTTGAAATTTCACTTTCAGAAATGAAGCTGCAAAAATGAAAAGTGAAATGCAAATGAGCACTGGCGCCACCTGCTGCTCACTGAGTTTTCAGTTTCCACTTTGCATTTCCATTTTCAAGTTCTCAACATGCAAATATATTTTAATTAGTGCAGGTGAATGGGCGGGGCTAAGATTTGAACATGTGACAGAAGCATAAAGGTATCGGCTGAACAGAGCCCTCAAAGTAAAGAAGACATATCTGCTTCATGGAATAAAGGCCAAAGAAGTAGCGCACCTCATCAAAGGTTCTGGAAGGACAACAACTGTAAGAGTTTGGTCTCCGGTAAGGAAGAGTCTTTTTTACATCAGTCATCTTTCTTGAGGCGGCTGAAACTCAAACCTTCCTACAAGCTCTCCCCCACATACAGCTGCGCTTTAATGAGACTCACCCAGACCCATACCTCTCTGTCTTTCTGTTCTCTGAATGTTCTTCCTTGTATTTAATTTTGTTAGCTTAGTTCCATCCCGCCCAAACCCACTCACCAAATCCCTCCTCTCCCGTTGTCTTTGGAACCACCAGGGATTTTAATATGAAGCCATCTGCTCTGCTTCGTGGCAGGTTTGTTTGTGCAGTGTCTTCCCTTTCAGACCTGGAATTACTTTGTTGGACCAACATCCTCTCACTTCTTTGGACCTGATTTGACTCCCCTGCCGATTCTTCACCCTGGCTTCCCATTGAATACTCTGCTTTTCCATATTCTCTTTTGTTTGCCTCCTCAAGTGCACAATCTCATGTTCATTCATTCATTTCAGTTTCTAATCCTGGGCTGGAGTCTATCCCAGCAAGGAAATGGCACAGGACGAGGACCAACACATAGGACAGGGTGCCAGTGAGCACCCACAAACACACACACACACACACACAACAGGGCCAATTTAAGATGGCCAGTCCACCTAACCTGCATGTCTTTGGACGGCGGGAGATAATCTGAGCACCAATTCAAAGTAACACAGACACAGAGAGAACATGCAGACGCCACACAAGGAGGACCCTGGCTGCGAACCCTGGTTTCCTTACTGTGAGGCACAGTACCCACAACCTCATGCTTTTAATCAAATCCTTTTATTCTTTAGGCCAGACATTAAAGCATAGGGCGGAGAGGCACTTGTTTTGTGTCCCCTTGGCATTTACATACAATGATGAATGTCAAGCATATTTGAATTAGTTTGTGATCACAAACTTGGATGAATGCTGAAGCGGTCACCATTGTTTATACTGTGACTTCCAATGGTCATGTTGTAGTGGGTTCAAATCCCGCTACTGACACTATGTGACCCTGAGCAAGTCACTTGACCTGCCTGTGCTCCAATTGGAAAACCAAAAGAAATGTCAATGTTGTAAGTCGCCTTGGATAAAGGTGTCAGCTAAATAAGTACATGTAAGCAACAACATATCACATAAAATGTCAGAATCCATGCTGAAAAATAAGGCAGAAAATGTTTGTGTGATAGTAAAAAAAAAACAAATTTAAAGTTGTATGTTGTATTACAAGGTATACAGAAAATAAGAATCCTGATAGAATAAGTAAACTAAGAAATGCAGCAGTATCTTAACTAGGGATGGGCTGAAATCCAAATTTCACATCATGATTATAGTGACCCCCATAATCACGATTATTGGTATTGTTAAAATGGGTAATACATTTTGGTATCATTTCACCACATTTTATATTGAAACAGTAGGCCTCAAGATATGCCTTCCCCCTCTTCTTCTCCTTCTTCGGCCAACAGCAGCCCGATTTCCACCAGCACCCTGTTGGCTAACAGTACTGGCGGTGGCCGCTGTTAACTCAGGCCTTGACTGATCCGGTATGGAAATCTGTCTTGTTGTCCACATATTGATTTGGCAAAATTGGACCCTTTGTGACGTAACCCTCCCCATTTGTCCGGGCTTGGGACCCGCATGAAGAAAACACACTGGTTTGTGCATCCATTGGGCTGGTTTTTTTTTTTTGCTTCTAGATATTTCTACTCAGAATTAGCAAAAAAAAAAAAAATGTCCAAAGAGAGTCAAATGAAAGTGTTTTGTTCTTTTTCATCCATACTCTACTGTTTTTCCTCTCAGAGGATAATTGTTTGCCACTTTAAGTCAAATGACATGAGGCTGTAAGTATGAATGCTGTTAACTTCAGAAATTGGAGTTCTTTTATAATGTTTTGACCTTTCCCGGCCGATATCGCTATACGTTACCACCGTATGTGAGTCGAATAGCAGGTCAGCCTCAAAACGCCCTCGGACCCCTTTCTGCAATACTGAAATGATAACTAATATAAATGACACAATCTCAGCACAATAACCGTGAGACAACAGTCTGTATTAAATTAATCTTATATAAAAAAAAAAACTATACCGACATAAATGGCAACAACCAAATACGTGAACGCACCTCCCTCCCCCACATCCCCACAAATACAGTATGTAAAGAACAGGGGAAAAAAAACGTTTGCCCCAGACAAACCCCAAAATCCAGGCACTAATAATAATAATAATAATATTAGTCTGTTCTCCTTGTTCTCTTTTTCCCCAGAATCTCCAACGTCCCTACCGCAGATTAGCAAGGATCACTCTGATCTCACCTACTTTCATTTCTCCTGACTGTCCCATCCATTTATACTTTAGAGTGAGTCGGCCGGACAAGTCTTCGAGGTGGCCACCTCCGTAAGCAGGCGAGCCAATCCTTTCTCTGACCGTGGGTAGCCAACGTTTGCTGTTTTTTTGGTCCCGTTTATTAGTATGTGTTGACACCTTTTCTCTTTTCTTTTTCCTTCTTTCTTGTGGTCTTTTTCCTGACACCCTTTCTCCATGACAATCCTTGGAAACCACAGCAACAGACCCCATCCCCCCAAGGTCTTCTTTACGTCCCTCTGCCCAATGTGTCTGATTTTTATCTCCCTTCCCCCACCCACCATATTAAAGGTGCATAAGCAGCTACAGGGCTGACATTGAGGACGGCTGAGAGACAAAAGCAAATCAAATAGCATTTATGTGGCAGTGCCACAATTTAGTTAATCTATCGTTAGCTGAGGTGGCACAGTAGCACACACCGATTGACTCCACCATGTTACAGATCTACTGTCCTCGGTTCAAATCCAGCACCTCTTAAACCTCTTTAATTTTGGTTATGTGCCTAGAAGAGGTGAAAGCTTGGATGGCAGTAAACTTCTTACATTTTAATGAAAATAAGACAGAGGTTATAGTTTTTGCTCCTGGGGGCAGCAGTAGGTCTATTTCTACTTCTGCTCCTGTGGATTTGGGTCCCCTTGCACAATATGGTACACCTGTTATTACAAATTTGGGTTTTAGGATAGATGAGGATTTTAGACTGGACAGTCAGATCAGCGCGGTGGTGAAATCTTGTTTTTTTCAGCTAAAGACATTTGGCGAAGATAAAAAACATTCTTTCCAAAGATCAATTTACAACAGTAATCCACGCCTTCATTACAACCCGGTTGGACTATTGTAATTCGTTGTATGTTGGTGTTTGCCAGTCCACCCTGTCTCCGCTCCAGCTGGTGCAAAATGCTGCTGCACGCCTTTTAACTGGCACACGAAAGAATGAGCGCATTACACCTGTGTTATCCTCACTGCACTGGCTGCCTGTTCAGTTTAGAGTTCATTTTAAGATTCTTTTATTTGTTTTTAAGTCCTTAAATGGGCTTGATCCACCATACCTCGCTGAGATGCTGCATATGCACTCTCCTTCCCGCTCACTCAGATCAGCTGGTCAGCTGCTTTGTAATTATTTGTTACTTCTTATTCCTTGTTTCTGAAGCATGACTGTGACAGCAAAAGTGAACTGGAAGTAATGCATTTTATAATTTTAGATTCTTGGCACTGCTTTCTTGATGTGAATCTGTGGTTCTTTTAGCAGCAGGCGTCGTAGGTGGCGTTTTGATATTCTCTCCAATTTGCTGATTTCTCAACCTTCAGGCTGCCTACTTTTATCTTTGCAATTCTTCAGAGGTTATGGCCTGCCATGACTTGTAATAAGAGACAGATGTGCACTCCAGTCCGTTGTTTGATTTTTTCTCAAACGGTGCCTATTTTTCCAGTTTTACATGCCAAGTGGCAGTGTGGTGATGTGTGCACATAAGAGTTACATTGTACTTTATACACCTAACACTATTTCAGTACTGAACTGTTTGGACCGCATTGATTATTTTTTCTTTTTCATCCACCTGCACATTGATGCCAAGTTCAGAGGGCCATTCTATGTACTACACACTCTTCGTGATATGTTGTGAACCTGCACGATAACAGAAACACTGAGGAAAAGACAAATGCAGAAATACGCGATAGAGCCCATCCACAGTGAAACCGATTGAATTGCCACAAACCAATTTTATTGCACATGCCGTGTTACTCTGGCTGAGGATATGGTAATAACAGAAGCTGTTGAGTGAATAAACACACTGATACTTACTGATACCAACAAATCCATAAATACATGGGGAGAACATGCAAACTCCATGCAGACCCTGACACTGAATGACAGATCTGCACTACTGCTGTGCCTTTGCTAAACCATTTGTAGTGCCGGACTTAGTAAACCTCAACCTGATTAAAGTAAATGTATGCCTACTGAACACTTTGAGCATGCTTGATCTTTCTCTTGCTAGATGTTACTTGACTACCCAAGTATGTGCAAGCATGATGATACCCTCTGCAGCAGGCAATTTCTTTGTCAGATAATGCGGTCCTTTTTGTGAAATATCGCAATGAGAATGTCATTTTGAAAGGTGAGAATACGCGTTCATATAGTGAAAGACTGTGAGTGGTCATACATATGACTTTTTTAGTAACTATTTCCTAGCTGTCTACAGAAAAGAGATAGCATCCCACATCTGGGCAGGAACATTAAATAATGTCAATAATGGCGATGATGTTCCAAGGTGAATGCATGACCCTGGCCCCAGGAAGATGAACGAGACACAGTACCAAAGGAGTCCAGTCCCTGTCTCAGTTCACTGGAGAGCGTCCATGTCTCACAACCATATAGCAAGACAGGAAGCACCAGGATTCTAAAGACTTGATCTTTGTCCTGTTGCAGAGAAATCGGGATACCACGACTGTGAGCAAATAACTTAGACTTGAAAATGCCAAACTTGTCCTGAAATGTGAATTCAATGCTTTCTCTGGTGCTTTAAGTGCTTGCATTGCTTTCGTTGGTGACCTTAAACTTGTTAGAACTTGAAAGACATTGAAGAGGAGGTTCAACAGTTGTTTAATGTAATAAGTTCCTCGCAGTCTCAAGAGGTTCTGTTTTCTCTGGGTGCACATAAAGCCCTTCATACAATTGAAAGGGGACACTAATTTACTGAACTAAGCAAATTTGGTTTGTTCCCAATATATACGATACACGAGTGTTCTCTCCAGAAGTTCACTTCAGTCAAGTACAATGCGGGGGTAACCAGATGATCAAAAACAAGAGATTGTTGCAACATATTACAAAACTTTAATAATGCACTTTTCTATTATAAACCTACTTTGTGTAGTCAAACTCATTTGGACCTGGTCCTCCTGGGCATATCTGAATCAGATTGACTGATGTATTTAGAGAGGTTTTTATTCTTTTTAGTGCAGAAAATCCCATTTCCTGCTTGGCAACACTCACGGGTATGACTGGACCAACAATGGCCAGTTTTGCTAATTTGGACTGCAAGCTTAGATGTTGTGAATGATTTGAGCAGTATTTGTTTTGGATTTAGACCCTAACCCTTTAACACTAGAATTACCAGAGCCTACGAAAAAACTCGCAGATCCGTCCCACCTTAAATTGCTTCTTAAATCCGTTCACACCTCTCCACCATCGTCTTTTGTCTTCTAAATGTGCAGATAAAGACAAGCTGCAAACAGCCGACTATTCCATCCCCCCACCGACTTAGAATGTGTATGAACTTCTCCCAGCTCAGGCCTTGATTGATTATCTGGGAGTGAAGTGGAGTTTTAGAGTGGAAATAATAGATCGTTGTTTGGAACACACGCATTTCATGTGTGTTCTGTTTCTACAGTAATTTGTGTAAACAAATTGTTAAAACAGAAGCGATTTTCATATTCTAGTAGTAAATGACAAAATGTAGGCATAAACTATATAATGTATGAAGCCTGAAGTCCAAATATCCAAGAAACACTTTTCACGAAAGGTACAAATATAACAGAACAAGTGCGCTTTTATTCAAAAATATAACTGCAGAAAAAAAAAGCCACCTTAGTGTGTGACATTGACATTCATTTACTACGACGGCCCCTTGGTGCAACAGTATCAGTTCGATCTTATTCGATTCCCTTTTGAGAAGTGAACTGCTCTTATTTTTACTATTTTAGAATAAAAAGTTACATTTGATTTCAGTCTGTAACAGCTGGTGTAATTTATGATATTTGTAAAGGTTAGCTTTGTTTTTGTTTTTTTATTCACTTTTCATTCTCTCAGTCGCATTCAGGATCCTTCCCTACCGCATCTGACACTGCTGTTTTCACATAAAGACGCGCTATAGCTCACCTAAGGAGCGCTCTTCCTACATTTACGACATGTGTACTTGTTGCAGTGTACACACCTCTCTGTGCTATGGTTCCTATTACACAGAACAAGCACCTGTAATTTTCAGCTCCATTCATTATCTCAAAACAAATATATGTGACGTTTTGAAGAAATCATTTTATGACGCGAATAGTACCGATCAGAAAACATTGTTGAAGTAATGCAATATTATTTGAAAATGAACAGCGTCAGATTGGGTGTGATTTATACTGGCGCTGTTACTTAGAGTCAGATCAGAAGATGAATAAGCTGAATAAGCTCCTGTTCTGACTCTAAGTAAAAAAGCATGAATTAATCAACAGAAATAACTGCAATCGACATTTTAAACTTAACAATTTACAGTGCATACCAGTTTATAAATTTTATGTCCGTCTGAGGCTACAAAGAAAAAAAAAAACACTTCCTTCCCAGTGGGGAACTGAACTCAGGTCTCTAGAGCGCGGCAGGGCGGCCGTGTTCTGAGTCAGCAAATCTCAGTGTTACGCTACGGAAAGTGTTGCTACAGCCTTGAACCTTTTGTGAAAGTGTTTTTTGATGTTTGGCTGTCAGGCTTCACACATTCTATAGTTTATGCCTACATTTTGTAACATTTATTACTAAAATATGAAAACGTTTCTGTTTTAACAATGTGTTTACACAGATTACTGTAGAAACGGAACACACATGAAATGAGTGTGTTCCAAATAACGATCTATTATTTCCACTCTAAAACTCCAGATAATCACTCCCAGATAATCAAACAAGGCATGAGCTGGGAAAACTTAGTGAACGTTTTGTGATGGAGGGGGATGGAATAGCCGGCTGCTCGCTGCTCGTCTTAATCGGCACATTTAGAAGACAAAAGAGAGGTGAGAACGGTTTTAAGGTAGGCCGGATCTACAAATTTTTTCATAGACTCTGGTAATTCTAGTGTTAATCGTTTTGGCACAACTGTTAAAACTTATTTAGTACAATCATAGTTATAATCTGCATGGCTGCCATTTTAATATAACAATAAAGGCAGCCATGTTTATTTGTGTCGCATGTTGTCACACACAGGGTGTAGCTCAAAGTGCTTTACAAAAGGACAAAGAAATAGTTACAAGCAAAGAAAAACAATTAGGGAAGAATAAAAATGAATTAATAATATACAACAAAATTAAATCAATACACACTTAAATAAAACAGATATGTAATAAATAGAAATGCTGAGCCCTGCAGTATCTATAGATTCAGTTTTTCATTCTCTAATGATGAGTCCAATGCTATGATGAAATGGAAGTGGAAGACACAAAGAACAAAAAAAGCTCCTGGGCGAGATGTTGGAGAAAAGAAAAAATATAATCTGCAGGGGTCATGGCCGAAAGACCACCCAGGCTCCATTGGGCATTCTACCAAACATAAATGTGCCTAAGTAGTTCCTTAATGTATTACGGGTTTCATCCTAGAGGATTCAGTACAGTGGGTCTGGTGGATAATTAAAAAAAAATCTCAGCAAGTTCACTCGCTCCAATTGTAGCCATTTTATAGGCAGCTTCGTCAGTGTCCTCCAGGTCAGGTCAGGAGCATGCACTAATACAGCGCCTGCTGTACCCACCGCATGGTCCAGTCCCAACTCTAGAAAAAACCCTCTATCTGCTGTAGCCTTGTGTTACATGGGGGGTCCCCTTGGTCTGGTCCAGTCACTCGGGTCCTCGGCAATGAGGATCCTGCAAGCCAGATCACCCAGGGGGAATTGCGCCACATGGCCGTAGTGCCGTAACTGACGCTCCCTCACAATGCAAGTAAGGTGCCTCATTCGGGACTCCATGAGGAACCGCTCATTCAACACAAAGTCAAACCAGCAGTACCCAAGGATTCTCAAAAGAGACACAGCACCAAAGGAGTCCAGTCTTCATCTCAGGTCACTGGATAACGTCCATTTCGTGCAACCATATAACAAGACAGGGAGCACCAGGACTCTAAAGACTTGGACCTTCATCCTTTTGCAGAGATATCTGGAGTGCCACACACCCCTTTCCAGTGACCTCATGACCCCTGATGCTCTCCCAGTCCGTCTACTGACTTCAAAGGAAGAGCCACCAGAGACATGAATTTTGGTCTTCATTTTTCATTGCTAAAATGAAATGTTTCTATTTAGCTGAAAGAAATAGATCCTTACTTTTGAATCAGTCTGCTGCAAAAATATTATCATCACCCTTAGCACAATTTTATTTCTGTTGAGGGTCCAACTTTCACAGTGTTTAGATTACACAGAACAGAAGGACATAAGAAATTTGACAAATGAAGACAGCCATTCAGTCCATCAACAATTCCCTCTCAGATGCACCCAGAGAACTAAAAAGAAAGACAAACGTCTACCTTGGCTTGTCTCAGTCCCAGTGAGGTGATATACAGGCGTATTGATGTTGGTATAAAGCAGCCCCAGATGCATTTCTTGACACACTTTTGCTGAATCATTCATTGGTGAAAGTCCTCAGTGTCAGTCTGGGAGAGTGAAGGTGTGAAGCACTGGTCATAATGGCACTCAGTTTTACGTTCTTTCTCTGCTGCACCACCGCCTGCAGCAGGTCCAGAGGGCATCCCATAACCGAGTTTGACGTTTTCAGCAGCTTGCTGATTCGGTGGTACTCTCTTGAAGTGGTTACCAGCCCAGCACTCCACACTGGTCATCACAGAGTTGTAGAAGATGAGAAGGATGTCACTTTAATAATAATAATAATAATAATAATAATGATGATGATGATGATGAAGATACTTTTAATTTCCACAAAAGAAATACAGCATCCTAAGATAAAAGACTTGTCTGCTCTGCCCTTTCTTTAATAGTTCCTCTATGTTACGAGACCAGTCCAGCATGTCATTCATTGATTTGGACCCCCACGTACTTGTAGGAGTGGACCACCTCTACAATCCACTCCCTGAATAGTGACTGGGGGTAGAGGCCCTTTGGTGCGGAGAAAGGCAATAACCAGTTCTTTGCTTTTGCTGATGTTAAGCTGCAGGCACAACTTTCTGCACCAAGAAACAAAGTTCTCCACCTGACGCCTGTCCTCTGTCTCATCCCCCTTATCAATGCACCGCATAAATGCAGAATCATATGAGTATTTCTGCAAGTGACATGGCCTTATGTTGTATTAATAGTCTGAGGTGTACAAAATGAAGAAAAAAGGAGACACACAGTCCTTACGCCTCACTAAGTGCGGTCTGCCCGACAGATAGTCCATTATACAGGACACCATTGGCTCGTGCACCTTCATATATCTGAGCTTATGGCTGGTTGGTATTGCGGGCATTGATGAAATCAAAAAACATCTTCCTCACAGTGCTGCCAGCTTTGTCCAGGTGAGAGCGAGCCTTGTGGAGCAGACAGATGATGAATGACAACTTCCATTCCTATGTTTATCTGCCACCAAGGCAAACTGCAATGGGTCTAAGTAGTCTTTCAGAAGAAGACTCATAAAGTCCAAGACCAGCCTCTCAATGGTCTTCATGATGAGAGACGTGAGTGCCACTGGTGTGTAGTCATTAAGTTGAAGAGGCGCTCATTTTCTTTGCAACTGGAACAATGCAGGGTGTTTTCCAGGCTGGACAGGTGACAGAGGACACCACAAAGCTGGTCTTCACAGGTCTAGAGAACTCGAAGACTTCTCCCATTTGGTCTGACAGCTTTTCCCATGTTTGGCCTCCTCAGTTGTCCTCTCACTTGGACATCAGTTATGGACTGTCCACACTGATGGTCAGGGGTGAACTTATCACCAGATGTATCAGATGAAGTGCTAGGAGTTGTTGATATAGGAAGGATGCTGCTGGGGGACTAGTCATTGAAAGATGGTGGTGGTCATGGAAGGAGGGAAGCTCCGTTAGAAAACTTGTTCATGGTGTTAGCTTTGTCCGCATCCCCACAGAGCACCTGAGCCCTGGATTTCTTGAATCCAGTAATTATGCCGAAGCTATTACAGACATCACTTGTGGGATTCACACGTCATTTCCCGTCTGTCCTTTGTAAGTTGACATTCAGAACCATTGCAGCCTGCTTGGCTCTGCATTATTTTTATTTTTTATTTTGATGGCTTAGAAAAAGTGCCGCCTTACATTTGCAGTTGCATATTTTAAAATTAACAAATGATTCTTCTGATAAACGTCAATGTGAATCTGTAGTTTTGTATTGTGCCAACTGTGTTTAGCTTCTCAGATTTGTCTTTTCAGGTTGTAGTGCTCCTCTGTTTTTGTTTTCTTTACCAGAAATAGTTTTGACCATTGATAATATTTGTAATTTTATGACTGAAATTATCAACCAGATTATTAAGAAAAGCTCAAGGGGGGGGCAGATATTAAAGAATAAAGATTTCATAAAATATAGCGCTTATGTTGTGATTATATGTGGCACAGAATGAACCTCATCACCAGCAGCCCAATAACTAAATAAAATACTCCAATGATCTGATAAAGCAACATCAGCCAATGTCACCCAGAGATGTCTACAGCCTTGTAGATGTGCAGGCCTTCCAGTACGTGTCTTACTATAAACAGGTTCATTTACAAGTCGAGACGCTTGTCGTTTGTTGGTGCACACAATCTTCTTGGGTCAGGGTTTTACCTTAATGCCCCCCGGGGCTCTCCTCTCCTGTTTTAAGACCCTAAACTAGATCAGACTGATTTCACAATGGTATGTTGGACTTTTCTCTGTCATTTTCATTACTTTTCATTACATAATAAGCACAATGGCCTACTGAGTGCTGAAGGCAGGTTATTAGGTGGTGTTTCCATTCATTTGTGAGGAGATAAGAGCTTTACTTGTGATTGCACTTCTGCATTCTAACTCACTATCTCTTTGCTTTTTCTTTTTGTTATCATGAGCCTTTCTCAGCCGCAGTACAAGTGTTTCAGTGGTATGAAGCGCAATATCATCACTATATGTGAAATATAGAGAAACTACATTTTTTGGACTGGGCAATTGAGTTTCAAACCCAAGTTTCTCATGAAAGAAGAGGTCTAATTCGTCATTTAAGCAATGATCGAACACTGTATCAGCAGGACTTTGGAAATTAAAGGAGAAATAAGTAAGGTAAGGATTCAAATCTATATTACTAAACAAAGGTTGTATATATACACGGATGCCAGAAGCAAGCCGTGCCGAAAGCGCACAGCGCCACAGAGTCAAACCCAGCGGCTTCCCAGAGTCAGTAGGTGGCGCACAAACAACACAACACAACCTGTAAACTAAACTTGAGGTAAAGTGTGCACGCCAGGTTGTATATATGCATGGATGCCAGAGGCCAGAAGCAAGCTGTGCACAATACAACCATCGCCCGAACACAAATGCGCACACCACTGCATATACAACCTTCATTTAATAATGTGGATCTCCAAGCCTGGATCCGCCACCATGGTCACTTCAGCATGCGAATCTGCCGCTGTCAACAAACAACTTCTAGCTAACAACACAGCCATAGAAAAACAAAAACGAGACCACATCGATAAAAACAATGAAGGAAGGCGCCTACAACGCACTTCTGAAACACCAGAACCAAAGGAGTCATGGCTCCAAAAAGAAACAACTTTAGTACAAATATATTTATTTAATTAAATGAAAACTTTCCCAGGACGCACCCACCCTCCATGATTTTTCATCCCTCCAAAGATCGGATGGAACAGAAAGTGATTGTCATTCTTGGATTTGCGATTCTTTCGAGAATCAGGGGTTTACTGATTGTCTCCTAATAAAGTCACCTCTAGATTAAAAATCAGACGCACCAATGCATATTCACTCCCTGTGTTCTTAAGAATTGAAATAGTACATTTGAGCAGTTATGAGAAGAACAATCTACTCAGCCCATCAAGGTCGCCAAGTTAATTCCTTAAAATAGCCGTCAAGTCGAGTCAAGTAGCACACTTCTAGGAAATCACTCCATGTAACTCTTGCTCTCGGTGTCATACTGTATGTCCCCTTAATGAGTTTCCACCGGTGCTCCCGTATTCCTGCTACCGTTCATTTAAAGGTGCAGTTCAATTCATTTTATTTTTGTCTAGCGCTCTTCTCTGAGTGCAGTAATGAGTTCATAGGAAAATTGCAATTATGAAATTTACAAAGTACAAAAAAGAGATTCAGATTTGTTTAAGCTGACAGGAAAGAAAAGAAGTTTGAAGATGCTGAACATAAATGTAAACTACTCATATTTGTCCGTTTACATAACTGTCGATCTACGGCCAGTAACTCCATCATTGTCAGCACTTCACTCATATGCCACCCCTTAATCTCCATCTCTCTCCCCCTGTCAGTTTATGTCCATTGTTCAGATTTACTCAGTTTGGCTGGTTACCTCAAAATAAAATTCTTAATGAAAATTTGCTGAGGGCGGCACGGTGGCGCAGTGGGTAGCGCTGCTGCCTCGCAGATGGGAGATCTGGGGACCTGGGTTCGCTTCCCGGGTCCTCCCTGCGTGGAGTTTGCATGTTCTCCCCGTGTCTGCGTGGGTTTCCTCCGGGCGCTCCGGTTTCCTCCCACAGTCCAAAGACATGCGGGTTAGGTGGATTGGCGATTCTAAATTGGCCCTAGTGTGTGCTTGGTGTGTGGGTGTGTTGTGTGTGTGTCCTGCGGTGGGTTGGCACCCTGCCCAGGATTGGTTCCCTGCCTTGTGCCCTGTGTTGGCTGGGATTGGCTCCAGCAGACCCCCGTGACCCTGTGTTCAGATTCAGCGGGTTGGAAAATGGATGGATGGATAAATTTGCTGAAATGAAAAACGTTCAGTTCCTTGATCCTTTCTCCTAAACCTGTATTGCTGATCCTTTTCAGTCGTACCCAGATGTCCTCAGTAGCCTATAACCATAAGCAGACACAAATTCAATTAATCCTTCACATAAATGCATACTCACCCAATTACTAAAACTAAAACTGAAACTAATAGATATACAGTAAAAATAAAATAGAAATGTCTTTGTGAAATAAAAAGTAAACTAAAACTAAAAATACACACTGAAGGAAAACTAAAACTAAACTGAAAAATATAGAAATAAAAACTAATATAAAAAGGCAAAACTATAATAACCTTGCATAGCTGGTCTCATTACTGTCTTGTAGACCAGGGGTAGGCAACGTCGGTCCTGGAGTGCCACAGTATGTGCAGGTTATTGTTCCAACCCAGTTCCTTAACGAGAACTCAATTATTGCTGATGAAGCACATATTGCTTAAGTGACATTTTAATGCTTCATTTTAGTGGTCTCGCTTGTTAAGGTTCTCCAACCTTAATTGCTTATTTCAATCTTAGACTGCTGCATTCAGTGTTTTAATTGCTCCTTATTAGCAATAAGATGTAAAGACAAAGCAGCCAGCAGTTCTCCAGCTAGCTTTTTTTCCAATTACATCTGTGTGTGTTCATCATGCACGGTTTGATTTAATAAAACACTTAATAGAAAAATGTGACAGACTGAAAATGATCTGTTTTAGGCTTCAAATCATTTGGATGATATCCTTGGAAAGGAAAAAAATCTACCTGAACTCACGAATGTAAGGCCGAAATGAAAACCTGCTCATAAGTACAGATAAAGTAAAGGGATTTTGTTCAAAGGTGCAGCTTGTCGAAAAAGTGCCAACCTTAACATGTTCTTACACACCCAGAAATAGCAGGGTGTCAACAGTGCTGCACTGTGTGAGACAATAGGCAAACATCTGTAAAGTCTTGAGCAGAAGTTGTCATGTTATTTCACTTCACTTTCCACTGATTGCCTTGACTGGGTTAGGAACCCATAGAGCTCAACTGCAGTTGGAAAGGACAGGACTGTGCAGGAGCAGAAGAAATAACTGAGCTGAGACCAAATGGTGGTCTAAAACTGAGCTTTGCTGATCTACCTTTGGACAGTTATTGGCTGACTGCTGCCGAGGAGTTCCCCATTCTGGCAAACAAAGCTATTTCAGTTCTGCTCCCTTTCTCCACAACCTATCTATGCCAGGTGGGCTTTATAAACATGACTGCTATAAAGAAGAAAAAAGGAGAGAGACTCAGAGCTGTTGAGGAAGATCTTCATGTGTAAATTGAGACTACATTTTCATTATATTTCAATAAATATACTTTTTGTGACATTTTTGTTTGTGGTGTGCCTTGTGATTTTTCTACTGTGAAATATGTGCAGAGGCTCAAAATGGTTGGGAAACACCGCATTAGACATTCTGAAAAGAAATAAAAACAAACATTAATATTAAATTTCTATTTCAAATTCTGTTTATTCTTATTATCAACTTGGCTACTTTGTTATTAGTTTATATAATAAATAATATTCATTGTATTCTTTGATGGGCGGCATGGTGGCACAGTGGGTAGCGCTGCTGCCTCGCAGTTGGGAGATCTGGGGACCTGGGTTCGCTTCCCGGGTCCTCCCTGCGTGGAGTTTGCATGTTCTCCCCGTGTCTGCGTGGGTTTCCTCCGGGCGCTCTGGTTTCCTCCCACAGTCCAAAGACATGCCGGTTAGGTGGACTGGCGATTCTAAATTGGCCGTAGTGTGTGCTTGGTGTGTGGGTGTGTTTGTGTGTGTCCTGCGGTGGGTTGGCACCCTGCCCAGGATTGGTTCCCTGCCTTGTGCCCTGTGTTGGCTGGGATTGGCTCCAGCAGACCCCCGTGACCCTGTGTTCGGATTCAGCGGGTTGGAAAATGGATGGATGGATGGTATTCTTTGATTGGGCTCCTTATTCTGATGTATAAGAATATCAGATGTATAAAGTGTACACATGTCCAACAATGGCACTGTGTTAAATAGTTAATGGTTGAAGGAAAATAAAAAAGAGACACTTCTAGGCTTTTGCTACAGTAATTATAAAGTTATCCTAGATTATTGAACTCCATAAAAACAGAATTACTAAACTTGTCAATAAGTGGGAGGATGAATAATAACATTACAGTATGCAACCAACCGCATACTATTAGGAGTCACAGAGTCATCGTCTTGTAACAGAACACAAAAACGGGTTACCTTTAAACTAACAACTACACTGGCAGCCATTCGTCACGCTCTCCAGGACAGCTCATCCACCTGAAGCTAAGAACATTCAGGCCCGGCCAGCACTTGGATGGGCTGGTGCTGGAAGAGGCCAACAGGGGGCGCCAACCCAGTGGTCTGTGTGTGGATCCCAATGCCCCCCAGTGCAGGCAGTAAATATGAGGAGTAAGACAAAGGTCTCGATTCTCTTTTGTAAGGTGTGTCCCCATGTCCTGTCTAAATTGCCCACCACAGCCAAGTCACTCTGGCCTCCTGATCATCTCCTGCCTGCCCCTAACTGGCTAACTCTCTCTCTCATGCCGTCACCAGCTCATGTGTGGTGGGTGTACTGGTGCGAACATCATCCAGATGAAGCTGCACCTTGGTGGTGTTGACGTGTAAGGCGCTATATACATGCAATTATGGTTAGTACTTCATATTTTCCCTAACTAGTCCCTGAAAATGTACCCAGAAATAACCTTTGTATAACAGAATTTTATACAAGAGTAACGTCAGTAGTTTCACAAAAAGAAAGAACCAAAAGAAAACAACAACAAATAATAAATTACAATTAAAAGGCATTCCAAAAGTAAACCTGAGACCAAGAGAAAGTCCCTCTAGTTTTTAACAAACATATCCTGAGGTCGAAGATGCTGCACAAAATAAACTTCGAGGGCTTCCAAGGCTAAAGAGTGCCAGGCCCCTGTGAACCTCGCAACGTACAGAAATGTGGCCTTGTGGTCCAATTACAGATCTATATGAGAAGGATCTTGAGAACGTTTCTTCTCCTCAGCATCAGTGGCAGTTGCAGAGGACTTGACCAGGAGGCAGCGGCACCAAAACAAATGTACACCAAGAAATACGGAGTTACTTCCTGCAGCAAATCTTACGATTGTGTGCTGTACCACTCACTGTCTGTTAGCAAGGAATTAAGAAAGAGCGACATGTACAAAGTGGACTTGCCCTTCGTTTCTTCTCCATTAACAAAGCATTCCAGATGTTTGTCACACAGTTGAAGAAAGACGCTGCACTAGTTTTTATTCTTGGGTCTCGAAATAAGAAGCAAACCAATGTCTGAGGCGCTGAGGTGACACAGAGGAATGCAGGAGGACAGATGCTCCAAAACACCAGCGGGGCGAGACTCTGCAAAGCCTTCTATACAACTCATGGGACTTGGGAAGCAGTCCTACAGGGGAAGTGCAACCTGGGTAGTGATCCGAAGACAGGGGAGATGTGCTCAGTGCTTCAGAAGTTGGGGAGGAATACAAATGGCAAAGACGCAGCCAATCCGGACCTGAGATTCAGATGGAGGGTTCTGGAGGTGCTGGGCAAGAGGGCCACCCACTAGTCTGACACGTCGCACATCTGTCCTTTCTTCTTCAAGTGCTGCTGTCTAATCCTCTCACTAGAACAAAAAGTTCTTATTTGTTTAAAGACGAAGAGGCTTTTTTTTTAAATGCATGTGTGGCTGAGTTAGTTTGTTTTATTGTAAACATTCTCAAAACTATTTTTTTTTATACTGAAAATCTTCTGTTTTATATATATTGTAAATTTTGTTTAATGTGAATGTAATCATTGTATCTGTTGTATATAGTTCCTATTTGTCTGTTGTAGCGGGGGGGGCTTTAATTAATGTAACACCCATAGGACACACATGTGAAGTACAGCAGACTCCTGGTAAGAGCTGGATGACGCTTTTGCAGGTAAGGCGCCTCTCAATGCTCTCCGTCTCTTGTATAAGCTGACAAGTTTTAATGAGTGTTTTCTGTCTGAAACTGAATGGAGACATCACGCTATGTGGTTGTTGATGTGTTTTGAGGTTCTGTTGTCACTTTTGGTCGGCAGAAATGGATTTTAAAAGTGTTTGGTTTAACGGAGATCCAACCTCATTGGTGTATTGTTTGGCTTGCTGCAGGAGACGGAGAGCGCCTGACGTTACATGTGCTGACTGTGCCCTTTACTGCTTGTCTTGTAGAAGAAAGCTGGATGACACTTTTGTAGAATAAACGGCAGAATTCGGGTATTGCTGTGTTTGTCTTCTTCCACATCACCAGCAGCCATTCTAAAGCCGCTACACGTGCACTGTTTTTGTAATAACAAGTCAATGTTCGTAAATAACAGTGATAACACGATCGGGCTGTTTAGGCTCGCCGTTTCAGGCCTCCTCGCCATCGCATCTTTCTGACTAACAAGCCGGACACTACGGCGACACTAATATCACGTAACTCGTGTGGCAAAACTCCCACGTCCAACATATAGCTGTGTCAGTGTTAACACGTGTGCATTTTTGTGGCTAAAATATTATTAGCAGCCACTTACTTCAACTTATTACTTTGAATGTCAATAAGGAAGTCTTCATTCCCACAGTGCCGTCAGTTTGAATTGCAAGACCCAATGAATTTCAGGTTTGACTGCGTTTCGTTTTATCGTTTTGTAAAAGAACAGAAAGACGTGCTAAAGGCTGCAGGAAAATCACAAAAGTTTTACTGGGAAAGGAACAAGAAAGAGGGAAAGTAATATACTGCAGCAATGCACAGAATTGGCCGAGTTTGATTTACAGTGTTTCATTAGCACAGTTCTGTTATGTACCGTTTGAACATCTTGCACTTCTGCGTCTTATCAAAAAAGAAAATTATACAAAACAATCTTTAGAAAGCTTGAATGTACAACTGAGCATTCTAGGAATAAAAACGAAAAGTAAAAAGAGTAAATTTATTTATAGAGTACCTAATTTTAGAGTACAGTATATGATTTTTAAAAAGAAATGACAAGAAAAAAAAGCCGTTTGAACGTAAAATATATATATATATATATATATATAATAATATATATATGTATACATATATAGAAGAATAATATATATATATATATATATATAAACGGGCAAATTAGAAATAGAATACCTTGTGTATTTATCCTTATTACTCAAAGTTACTTTTGACAACTCCCAGTGCTGACTTTTAAATGCTAAATGTAAGTGTAGAGGATATTTCTTCTGTAGTGTGAAAATAAGGGCTGAAATAAAACCAGTAAGTGTACTGTATGAGTGAATAATAAATGAATAAATGTATAATGGGGGGGGGGGAATTCAAGAGTTTATATCAGATGTTTTTAACGGGTTTTATTGGAGGACAGAAAAATATCTGTTTTCCTGCATTTATTATTTGTTTAATTAGTTATACTATAAATAACACTTTCACATAGTTCTGTTATCCCATTGCTTAAAAAAGTATTTAAGTAATAAAATGTAAAAAATACCAAACAATTTAGCTTATGATATATCAATACCCTATATATACAGATATATGTGTGTATATTAAAAACAGGTTTATACAGTGTGTTGTGTATAAATATTTTTGTTTTAATAAAATAACTACATCATTATATGTTTATTATTACTTTATCATTATTGGTCTGCAAAGGAATGTGCCCCTGGATGGCCCAGTTATAAGTAGGTCACTCTGTCAGACCCCCTTGACCCTCGTACCGCTCCCAGGGACACGAAAGCTGTGTGATGCTTAAGATGCTTCTGGATAATTCCTTGTCAGCCCGGTGGCTCCCCGTGTGGTAACGATGCAGACGTTTGGCCACACGTAGTTGACCAGTGCCTCTGTCTACTGACTGCTGCCATAATAGTAATAGTTCTACGCTATAATAATATCACAGACATGCAGACCGTCAGCCATCACTAGTAGGAGAAGACAGTATAACCGGGTTAAAGGGCGTTATACAGCTCTATTGAGTCTGGATGTTCATATTTCATGGTCAATACTGTGAAAAAAATAAATAAATAATGCCACCACCCCAGAGTTTGGTCTCCAGCAGTGTTTTTCAACAGTTTTGGCAAATGGACCACTTTTAAAAAGTTGAAATGTTTCATAGCCCAGCACTTCTGATTCGAGGACGAGTGTTTTACACCACCCCTCAGCCCACGGCCGCTCGTTTAATGTCAATTGATCATCCCTCTAGGGTTAGGGTGTTAACCTTGGAGTTCCGAACCGCTCGTTTAAAGATGATCCATCATTCCTCCATTGATTCCTCTTGGAGGTTCAAGGCACTTGTTTAGGACGGCTCGAGCCCCTTTACAGGTCCGAGAACAAGCAGCTCCTATCATCATAATACAGGAAGAGCATAACGGCTTGGCAATGCGTATGTGTGTGTGTGTGTGTGTGTGTGTAATATATATATATATATATATATAATAGAGAGAGAGACGGAGCATTCAGATGATGCTCTGGTCTGCTGTTTTACTGACCATCAAAAATGTGCTGCAGACCAGTGCTGATCCGTGGACTGGGAGTTGGGAAACACTGACCTGAATGGTCGAGCCAGCACTGGGAACACTTCGGGTTAGGCCTGTGCGATATATCGACTGGCACAATATTTTTTAATGCATCGTTTGAAAACAAACCTATCGCGATATATTATGTAATATGTTTTATTAAACACTACAAGTGTGTAGTGCGTTATTTCTGCTAATTGCAGCACATCCTAAATGCAGTCATTGCGATTAAACCCCACCTCCTGCTAATCTTAAACAGTAACAACAATGGCTGAGATGGAGGCAGAAACGAGTACGGCTATCAACGATGATTTAATGCCAAATTACTATCGTTTGTGATTGAAAGGTACAAATGTGACCTCCGTTGTTTGGAAATGGTTTGGCTTTAGACAAAATGATACAGAACAAAAGACTGTTATATGTAAACTTTGTAAGAGAGAAAGAAGTAGGAACGAAGAGCGGCAACACCTCGAACCTCTTCAATCATTTGAAAACAAAACACGTTACGAAGTACGAAGAATGTATTAAACTTCGCAAGAACTTTGCTCAAAACGCAACGAAACACATCCCTGCCGCAGAACAAATCACGCTGGCGGCAACGTTCTCTCGTTGCATACCGTATGAAAAAACAAGCCCCACATGGAAGGAAATAACAGCTGCAGTAACATACAACATTGCAAAATGATATGCATTTAGCACATAATGAACTGCCACAGGGCATCTTTAAAGCCAGAGGCAGTTGACAGACTTGTCTTTCTTGCACAAAATTTGTGAAATTGTGTTACCTGAATGCATGTTCTTGCCACGCTTTATTTGTTTACAAAACATAGCTTAAAAAGAGCATATTGAAACATTATTATTTTAAGTTTTTTTTAGGCAAACCTAGTAAAGTAGATAAAGCATCTACTCCTACGTCACCTAATATTCAGACAACTGGCTTTCTTGCATTAATGAGTATATTTTGGTTTATGCCTATGATGTAAAGTTGTAAGTTTGCAATTACATGTAAATAACAAGAGCAATATAAATGTGTGGCTTCTTTTTAAAGTAATAATAGATAGGAAAAAAATATTGTTGCATATCGTATATTGACTTTTGGTCCAAAAATATCACAATTTGAATTTTGAGCCATATCGCCCAGCCCTACTTTGGGTTCATAAAATGCTCATCTTTCTTTAGCCAATCACAATATCATCTGCTCATACAAGGCACCCAAATAAGCTTGTGGTGATTACTTGTCAAGTTGAGCCAACCGTACCCAGTGGAGAATCGCAGCCTACAGTACGTTAAAAGTCCGCACAGTGAGGTCCTGGCCATGGGTCCAAACGGTCCTAAGCATACGCACGGCATTTCAGCTGTGCCTGTGTTCATCAATGTAAACGTGTTTTGTGTCTGCATGTGTACTGTGTGCGTGAGTATAAAGCACACGGCCTACCAGAGTCCATTTGCCTTTATCTAGCATATTGTACTTTATACAGATACGCTCAACTAGTTATGCCTGATGAGAAGAGTGCAGCTGTAAAACTGACCAAGTTTCACTCACAATGGCATAGGGGCGATGAAGGCAATTCATTCCAAATGTACACTTAGAAAGGGAAATGCAACACACTGTCCTTCTATTCTACACACCACAGACAGTTTATATTTGGCTTAGGTAAGAAGCCATCTATTGTCGCCTACTTTTTACTTGTCTGTGTGTGAAACTCACTTCTTCTGTGGCTTATCAGCAGCTGAGCTCCTCTCCAAACTGTGCCTGAGCCCCTCGGATCCAAAGTCCTAAGACTTCAACTTCTCATCCCTGTGTCTTTCGTCAACAGGCAGAAATGTAAAGCCTTTTCCATGATTGAATCGATAATCCGCTCCTTACCTCACCTGGGCAAACGGAGAAAGACAGTTTCTCGTGCAGAAGTGCAGTTGTGACATTGAGGCCAGTCTCTTCTCATTACACTGATTATATTATGTTTACAGTAACGATTCCAATTTAATTTTACTTTTACTCTAATCCTGTTGTTTGGATTTCATGGCAGCTTACGCATTACCTAATAACTTATAAATGTGTGCTTGTTTTTGCAGATCCTGTACTTCTGACCATGGCATTCAATTCACGCAATCCAGGTAGGTCTTCAGAGCTGATCCACAGCCATTCAACTTCTCAGTTGTTATGATGTTTGTCCAGAAACTGAAGCTGTGTGTCTCTAAACTGGTGCACTCATTGGCATGTCACTACTGTGTAGGAGGACAGGCTTCCAGGCAGGGAGAAGGACATTGTGGAGAACGGCTATTCAGCTCAGGTGTACTGGTGTTTTCTGGTGTACTGGTCATCCCGCTGTGAACGCTGCTCATGCTAAGCTGGCGTGTAGAGTTCACAAAAGACACCTTTTCTATCCAGCAGCACAAGACCAGCTGATTTCCTGATTTTTGCCCTCATTTCAGAAGGGCATACGTGACAGATTTCATAGGCCTTTAGAGACATTATTGTTTCTGATGACATCTTCTTACAGCTCCTGGAAATCTGAATACACACCACAATTCATAATCTCTATAGCATGACTAAATAGAGATTTTCTGTTTTGTAATAAAAAAAGTCCTGTAATTTCTAGGAGTTCTAACGCAGGTTTAATTGACCTGTTATGTCAGTGTCTGTGTTCCCACTTTTGGCTCAGGTCCTTCCTACCACCTGGTCTCTTACTGTTGTAACAGACCCCATCGCCCTCCCCTCTAAACTGGGCCCACAGAACAGATGTATGAAGGTACAATCTGTCACATAACGGATCATCTACACCAACTACACCATTCAGTGTCTGTGGCGTCTCCACACTCTCCATCCATCTTGAGTTGGTCAGGTCCCTCCGATGGTGTAACAGCCAGTCAGACTGGCACTGAACTAGTGTACACTCTTAGTGATTCGTGAGGGTTTCATGGAGGGTGACCAGGCCTGGCTGGCAGGCAGGCATCTTTTTACACACTCTGTCCAGCCTCAGTTAGATGCACAGAGGTGGCAGGGTGTTTTTTATTACTAAATGAATGTTTTAGTTAACAAAGCAAACTTTAAGGCAAATGAACACATGCCATAGTTGTGAAATGTAACGTTGATTCCCAAACACCAAAGTTATCCTTTAAGCTCAGAGAACTGCATTTTCTCTTTTCCACATTCTCGTAGAGGATTTTATTGTCTTTTTTTCTTTAAATATGGCTTCCTCCTCACCGCTTTACCATGCAGTCCAAATTGTTGAGCAACAACAAATCCTAACCAGACTTTGGCAATCACTGGCCACATTAAACTGGAGAAAATTAAAGAACAGCGTCATCACACCAGAGTTCAACAACTTGTTCTTTAAATTTTCAGCTTTCCCTTCAGTACTGCAGCCAATTCTTAACACATCATTTAAAATTCCCATGAATGCCCAGATGAAGTGTCTTTGCTTGCTTGCTTGCCATTGGAAGAAGTCACAATTAGCAGACTGCTGGGCTGACCATTCGGCCCCTGCTGCGTCCCCTCGCTTTGAGGAAGTCCAGGTTAATGACTGATTTCCTTACACATTGCTGCCTCCATTTTAAATGATTTATGATTTTTTTTCCTCTCGCTGTCTTTCGTCTTTCATTTATTTTTATGTATTTATTTATTTTTGAGGATCTTTCTCCATTCCCCTCTGTGCTCCCTTCTTCTTTGCTGCACTTAGGCTCAGTGGGGTGAGTGGTGGCAACTTAGATTGGGAGGATCATACGAGTGGAAAGGCACACCTTAGGGGTGGAGTGTGGCCTTCTCGCATTGCACCTTTATCTCTCTATTTCTCTCTTTATCTCAAAGTCACTTACCCGATAGTATGGCCCATCGGGGACACAGCCCACTGGGAATTACCCGTTTGCATCAGTAAACCAATACAAGTCGTCTGTGCACTGGTGAGTTGTACTTTACTCTACTGAGTCATCTGCTCTCTTTGCGGGTTCAGTTCTAATTTAAATTTTACTAACTCCTACTGTTTAATTTAACACCCTTCATGGGTTAATGAGTAACCCTTTTTCCTCCTCATCATTTTCATTTAAGATTTTGCTGTTTAACTCAAAATAAATAGTATCAAGAGTGGTATTGTGATCCTTAGCCTCCTTTGGAGCTATAAATATGCTCTTACCACATGTGCCATGGAGCAACGTCTGCCAAAAGCTCAGGTTCAGATGAGTGCATCCCGTTAAGCTGTGTGTCTCAGGTTTGGTTTGCTCTAAGCGTTTCAATCTGTGACTTTACACTTTGTTATGCGAGTGTCTTGGCCTGAGGGAAATAACAACAAACTGCTGGTCAAGGATTATGTCTGTCATCCTTAGACAGCATACACCCTGGTGTGTTTAATGTCGATCCCATAAAGAAGACTTGAGCTCAATTCTCTGCTTCTTCAAAACCTGAATTTGAGGTCCTCTGCACAAGGGCACCCTGTTGTGTGTCTGAAACTAAACTCGGTAAATTACTGCCACTCGGGATTGGAAAATGGGAGTCCTGCACCTCCATTTCTCCATTTAAAACTAACACACACTCTGAAATGAATCATTTAAAATCCATTCTAAACTATTTCAAGGGACTTGCAGCTCTCCAGCTGTGCCACTCTAAGGTTAACATTTTCCTTGAAGGGTTTAACTTCAATCTCTGTTGATACTATGAGTAAGGGAAAATGTTTGGGTCCTGATAGAAAATCCACAAGGAGTTTATGCTTTTTCTGGAAGCAGTGGTCTAATCCATTGTTTCAAACTGTAGTTCGGTCATTTTCTCTAGAATTAATAACCTCAGAATGAATAGAGTCCTTAATCTCTTTGCTTTACTGCCTGACCTCATTGGTTGAATACGAGGCCTACACACTGTTAGTCATCAACTGATACACCCAGATCACACCGGCGTTTCGCCAAGCCTCTGATAACACTCGTCATCTTCTGTATGTAACTGTCAAGGCCGCCATTCTCTGCTTGGAGAAGTAGAACTTGACGGTGTGATGGGATTAAGTGTAGAATTTATCGACATTGTTAAGGCTCACTGTTATTCTTACAAACTCTAATATCTCCTCCTGTTTTGTTTTTACTTTCCAGTTGTGTCAGACACGGTTATCTAAACTCTTTGCTTATCATTAATCAATCTCTTAAATTTAATTTCCAACTCATTTTAAAACTAATATGACAAAGCTCACCATTTGTATTAAAGTAAATGAAATCGTATAAGCTCATTGGCAGCAGAAATTAGGCATCTTTAGCCCAGCGGAGAAAAATAAAAGAAAATTTGCAATAAGCAGTTGAAAATGACAGTTGGCAGCACAGTTTATCAATTGATGAGTCACTTTATCAAAAGGATACGGCCTACTGTTTCTGAATCCTTGTCCAGAATGCCAAATGCTAAATGTTACTTTAAATTTTAACTCCCACTAAACTCAAAAATACTGAAACCCACGGCCTGTTTGTCAAGTTTGCTATTGGAAGACAAGCTGTTAGTGTTGGACTTTTGTGGAGCTTTGTCTTTAAAATTCATCCTTAGACTCAAGGACAGATTTTATTCAATAGTCATTTGTTCTAACATTGACAATGACAATATGATCCTCCCTGTCTTTACCACGTCCCTACCTACAATTCCAGTAAGAAGGCCCACCATACGAGGCTCTCTGGCCTTAGAGCACATCATCTTTCTAATGACGAGTCCCCACCATCACTACTTCTCTCCTCCTGGGGACTGGTTTTGAGATGAGGTGTTGAGATTCCTCACGCCTGCCTATCATCTGAGAGTTAACTGATTCTTCATCCTGCTCTGCATGGCTGTATAGAAGTGACGATGCTTTCTTAAAGTCCTAGACTGGCACATTTGCACTTATTATAGAGTGGAGCAGATGCTGTAATGCTGAGGTGACGTGTTCATTTTCTTTTTATATCTAATTGTTCTGTTTTGCTCATTAGGTCCAGGGGGAGATCAAAGAGGCCCGCCAGGAGTAAGTTTTTGTTTCTTTTAAATATCTCATAATTTAATGTGCATTGTGATTGGAACTTTATGGCTGCTTGTTAAAGTTCATCTCTTCAGGCAAGAAAACAGCTGAATTGAAATCCAATTTTAAAGCTTTGAGTTCTCACTGCATTGTCATGTGTTTGCTTGAGCTCGTCCGTTTGCCTGTTCTCCCTGCTGCACTTCCTTCCATTCTCTGGTCACTAACTCACTTTCTTCTGTGAATAGCCAGCTCCAGGGTTCAAAGTAGATGACCTCTGCCAGCCTGAGAATTGAAATTCTTTTATGTCAGCTGTCTATTTCAGAGGCATGGAAACCAGGTGGGAACATGTCTAAAACAAGGGGCATTTATTGGGTATCCAGACCTAAAAGAGAAGAGATTGGGCAGGAGAATCTTGTCCAAAGCCAAAGTGATACTGAACAGGAGTGTCCATCACCTCTACAGTCCACTTAGGGTGCTGTTGTCACTGTCATACGGTCATCAAAAAGAGTTAGAGTTCAGTTTCTGGGTGGGGATTGGACACTTTGAACTTTGCATGGGTTCAGTCCAAACCCTCTCAGTTTTTCTGTCCATCTAGTTCAGGATCATATGGAGCTGGGTGCAGACCACACACTGCCCTGTCCTACTGCAGGGCACATTTACACTTACACCCACAGGGACACACACAGAGGAAATTAAAGAGCCGTGAATCAGCCTATCCTAACATTATGGTATGTCACCAGAATAAAGTTATTGTTTTATAGTGCATTACAGGATGTTGGCATGAAGGCCTGAAAAACAAGGGGCTTTACACCGAGTTTGGCATAGTGGCCGCACTGACCGCTGTCTCCATTAGGAGTGATGTGTCTATACGTCTGTCACATTGGAGCAGTCAGATCCACTTGTAAACTTGACGTGTCTCCACATACGTGTACAAGTTGTTATGTTAAAATCTGTAACTTTCCAATTTCTCAACCAATTTGTCAGTTTATGTAGCGTATTATTTGTAAAACTTTTGCAGGAAGCAGGGACAGTATGAGCCTTATTGTTTTAGAGCTAAATAATAAATAAATATCAAACCTATTCAGTTTTCTCTGAAGAGAGTCAAGGCTGGGGGGGCTGTCAAAAGGCAGGGCCTGTTAAAGCCCACTGCGGCACTCCTGTATGATTCAGAGAGAGACCCCTTTCCAGGTAGGTGAGGCGTGCAATGGGTGTCAAAAAAGGGATTAGTACAATATAATACACAGAAGAGGACTCAAGTAATCCTCAGTACAATGCATGGTAACAGTACAAGTACAAAACTAACTGCATGAGTGCCTGTTAAGGTCCGTGTGCTCTTGTAGTGACAGGACAGCAGGCAGGCAAAATGAGGACGACATTATGAAAGGTTATAGTGGCCCTGACTAATGGGGACAGGTGGGAGGAAGTAGTAGTTACAAGCTATAAGTGCCATATGCGATGGACGGGCATGCCAGCCAGGACCGTGAAGGGGTCTTTACCTGGATGGGATGCCCCAAGTAGATGGATAGGCATCCTGTCCAGAATGAATTCTAATACCTTCCCTACCAGGGATGAAAGGGAACGAGAACTAATGACGGTTTCCAGGAGCAGCCTAGCCCACCAGGATAACAGCTGCCCTGTATTCCATGCAGACTCCAGGAAGGAATGCCAGGAGTTGTAGTTCAGCATTCCAGCCCTGCTGTGGTCCGGGGGTGCTACAAGAGGGCACTGCAGGGACATACTCCCTATTCTCGACTTCCGTATGTCTCAGTAGTGTATCCAGTTGGCAAAGTCGTACTGTCAGGTTCTAAACTGAAGGAGCTGCACTGCCTTGTCGAGAGAATCGAAACTGGGAGGAAAAAAGGCAACATTCGACTGGAAGAGGGCAGTGCAGTAGAGAGAGAGAGAGAGAAGGAGAAGAAGAGGTGATGGGAAGAGAGACAACTTGTGCTTTGATGCTTTTATGGAGGTATTTGTGGAATAAACATCCTTTGTTTGAACCCGGGACTGTCTTGTGCGTTCTTGTTTGGGGCTCACTGGCACCCCCAATCTATCACAATGCAGTGGCCAGAAACTTCAATATCTAAGGACGGACCCCAAGCTTCTCTCTCACTCTCTCTGTCTCTGCAAGAAGGTGTAAATGGCCAATAAAGTGAATTATTGATATCATATCATAACACCACCTCCAAATGTCAAGTTAGTGTGAAGATGACCACCGTGAAGGTCACTACCACAGGTGTGAGGGAGCCCTGCCATAGGCACGGGTCAGTTCACTGTGACAGACATTGAGGGATATGAAAGTGCTTGGGACTGACATACGTAGTTGATGGACATCTTTGGAAGAACATCTCCTCATTGACAACTGAAGACGTATTCAGAACACGTTCAGTAGGCGATAGTAGGAGGGTGCAGGCTTTACTTTTACTAGAGAGGGTATGGGTGATATTTTCTGCCAAAACCAAAATGAAATGAAAGTTATAAAATGAAAATGCAACCTCCTGTTACCAAAACGACGATTAGAGAAAGATTGTGAGAGTGTCGTCTCGGGTTTGGAAGGGCATTTTGTTTAACACAGCCGACACACACAACAGCCAGGCATCTTTACTACGGCGGCTGGAACTTGAACCTCCCTACAAGCTCTTCCCAACGGCCTCAGATTCCCCATAAGACACATCGACTTTTGTCCTACATTCTCCACAAAACTTGAATATTTTCAATTTCACAAAAATGGAATTGTTTGTTACAGGAGATACAGTATGTAATGTTTCACTTTACATTCTTAGGAGGCACCTAATAAAGTGACAGTCCTTCGTATATTCACATGTACTGTAAATGTACCTTTGGCTGTCTACACTTCTTCCAGTAATGTGGAGCAGATCTGTCTTGGTGGGAAAATGACGTCATAGTTTCCTTTATGCAGGGAGAATACGTCATCTGTAAAGGATCTGCTTGACTACAGTCATGTCAATGTACTGACGTGGGCATAAAGTACAAGAACCTTAAGATAATTAGGAGCACACATTGGGTTACCCTAACGGTACTTGAAGCTGATGTGGTGTCCATGTCCACTGATGCTGAGCTTAGGTGAAGTACAAACTCACGTAAACAGGGCCGGCCCAAGCCTTCATGGGGCCCTAAGCAGAACAAGCCGCCTTGGCACTGCCAAATCTACTATTGTCAATGCTTGATCATTCACACACCTACTATAAATTTAACACAGCCATTTTATTAGTTGTTTCCATTGTCAGCCTGGCCTGTTTTCACCCTTCTGTGGTTTTTACTCTTAAAATGTATTAAACTTTTGCAGCATGCTTATGCGTAGACTTTAGAAAATAAACGTCACACACGTGTGCTTGGGGGGCAGTCAGTGGGCTCAACTGAGCAAGGGGCTGTGTCCAGAGAGCTGTTACAAAGTGCAATAATGCCTGTGCTCCTTCATCTACAGATGCTCAGAAGACTCACTCCGAAGGCCCTCCCACTAACTGACCTCCTTTCCGCCCATCTGGCCCTCCTCTTCCTCCTTCACCACAATATATGAACGCCATGCACTTACTGCGGGCCGTCTGCGTTTTGACTTCGTCTCCAGTGACTACTCTCTGTACTTTGGCTTAGTAAGTTTTATAATCTGTTTTCTCTCCTTCTTTTTTTGACAGTATATGGAGTGGTCCCCCAAACCTTTTCCGTGGTCTTCCCTCTTCATTAAAAGAGATTGCGTTTTCATTTTATAATGTTAAGTTTTTGTTTGTTATTTTTTTTTCCAGAAAATGCCCCCCCATACACTGCTTAGAAAAGTCTTCCTAAATGCAGTTCAGTGTGCACCTCCAGCGTCTTTGTCCTTCTAATTTTGTGAAAGAGTTTCGGTTGAGTTATATTGTGACTTCAAGTCGGCTACATTCGTAGTCAATGTTGTTTGAAAAGAGGGCAAGAACAGGAAGGTTCATTAACTTCTGTGTTTATTTTTACTTTTCAGATTGGTGAAAATGAAGCACAATTGCGACGTTTCACAAATATAACATTACAACATTTGAGACAGTTAGGAGCAGAAAACTAGTTTGTCAAGTGACATTCGACAGAGGGAAAATGACCTCCTCCAGCTGAATAACAACTTTGTTGGCGTAAATAACCAGATTCATGCCTGTCTGAATGAAATGGAGGGTATTTTTTCATCGCATGTGCAACGCAGAATAAACTAAAATTAATTGTAAGTATAACATTATTTGTGCTAAAGATGTGAGATGTAAAACCAAATTAGCCAATATGGCCATCAACTGTTGCCATCAGATCATTCGTCCTCTTTGTTTCTCACTTGTGGTGACATTAAATTTGGACAGGTGGATACAAACCTGTAAAGTCCATCCAGAGAGTGACTGGGCAGGCTGGGATACCAGCGACATCTTGGCTCTGTGCACAACCTGCTCTGCGTTTGTCCGCTTTGCTTCACTTCCTCTTGGATTAGACGCAGTGAGGGTCAAATCGGCAAATCCAGCGGTGAAACACACAAATTATCTGAATCTGACACCAAACAGCAGACCTGTGCAGTGACACAAATGTCCCCAGATCTGAGGGCGATGGCTGTGTGTGTGACGGAATGTCCTGGAAGAAGCACGTCTAGTGATTCATTTCTCTCTCGTTTTTTCTTTGTAGGTTGGAGCCACCTGGACGTTTTTGAAATTCTTTGTGATGTTCTGTTCATTTTAACTTTGTTCTGTTTAAAAATGTAATTAAAAGAAATGTTTATGAAGTTCTTGTGAGGTCTTCTGTCTTAGCTGAGGGGGTTTGGGTGTCAGGATGGCAGTACCCAGTAGCACAGAAGATTCACGGAGGTCCCACCGTCAGGCACAAGCGATACACCCGGATTGATGGTGTGCACTCCATGAGTAAGGTGGGCATCAGTAGGCAGACGGACAGATGGAGATTTACAGGATGAAACCAGAGCTGCCCGTGGGATGAGGAGAGCCAGAGCCGCGTCTTTACTTGTCGCGTCAGTGGCAAATTCCCTTCAGCCCACTCCACTGAAAAGGAACAATTCAGATCAATCAAAATAACCCCAGCCATACACAGACAGCATGTACCTACATATATATGTGTGTGTGTGTGTGTCTGCTTAAATATTCTACAGGTGGAGGGTCCATCGGCAGTAGAGGAGAGAACTTCAACCCACATGATGCCATAGGACTGAATTTCAACAGTTTACTTCATGGCACTCCATTGAAGGGGTTGTGTCACATGCTCTTATTTTACTGTGGCAACAAAGAACCTTTGTTTGGCTGCTTTGCTTTTGCTTCATCATCAATAGGCGCCGGAGGAGGAAGAAGAGCTGCTGGTGGTCCTGTAGTAGGGCTGATGCTGGCCATAAGGCACTGTATTTTTGTGGGGGCGAGGTGCTACACTGTCTCCACGTTGTTACCCACATCAGTAGGTAAAGGGCTTTGTGACGCCGGTTTCGCAAGTTCCATGTACACTCAGGGCTGTAAAAAGCACATTGTACTTTATACAGATACGCTCAACTAGTTATGCCTGATGAGAAGAGTGCAACTTCAAAACTGACCAAGTTTCACACACAGTGGCATAGGGGCGATGAAGGGAATTCATTTCAAACTGTACACTTAGAAAGGAAAATGCAACACACTGTCCTTCTATTCTACACACCACAGACAGTTTAAATTTGGCTTAGGTAAGAAGCCATCTATTGTCACCTACTTTTTACTTGTCTGTGTGTGAAACTCACTTCTTCTGTGGGTTATCAGCAGCTGAGCTCCTCTCCAAACTGTGGCTGAGCCCGTTGGATCTAAAGTCCTAAGACTTCAACTTCTCGTCTCTGTCTTTTGTCAACAGGCAGAAATGTAGAGTTTGTTCCATGATATAATTGATAATCCGCTCCTTACCTCACCTGGGCAAACGGAGAAAGAAAGTTTCTCATGCAGAAATGCAGTTGTGACATTGAGGCCAGTCTCTTGTCATTAAACTGATTATATTATGTTTACAGTAACGTAACCTGTGACCTTTTTTAAATCAGATTCCGATTTAATTTTACTTTTACTCTAATCCTGTTTGGATTTTATGGTGGCTTATGTATTGCCTAATAGCTTATAAATGCGTGCTTGTTTTTGCAGATCCTGTACTGTAGGCCATGGAAGGCGCAAACTGGCGTACTCATTGGCATGTCACTGCTGTGTAGGAGGAGAGGCTGCCAGGCAGAGAGGTTCTTCAGTCCAAAGGAACGAGACATACACTTCAGTCTGAATGGACAAAAATGGCTGAGTGAAGTGCAGTCGTCAGCACTGTTTGACTACACTGTAGCTTTTATAACTTAAAAGTCTAGGCAGGGATGAGCCCGTGCAGCAGTGATACATTGACTTCTAGCTTTGAATCGTTTAGAAAATCTGATGTCATGAGGAACGTCACGACTTCTAATTGGGTCAGTAACACTGAGAACACAAGAGTCCGGAGGCACGCTCAAATGTAGATAAACACTTATTCTGGAAATTCCATCCTCTGAATAAAGTCCACCACATTTACATTTGGTCCAGTGATACTGAACACTTGAGAGGTGAAGGCAAGGGTTCGATATCAGAGGCAGGGTGAAGAAAATTCTGGAGAATGGCTATTCAGCTCAGGTTTTTCTGGTGTACTGGTCATCTCGCTGTGAACGCTGCTCATGCTAAGCTAGCGTGTAGAGTTCACTAAACACACCTTTTCTATCCAGCAGCACAAGACCACTTGATTTACTGAAGTATGCCCTCATTTCAGAAGGGCATAAGTGACAGATGTGAACTAATTAAGAAAGAGTCCACTTGAACATCTTGATAGGACAAAAGAATCTTGACTTGGCATTTCATAGGCCTTTGAAGACATTATTGTTTTTGAGGACATTTTCTTACAGCTCCTGGAAATCTGAATACACACCACAATTCATAATCTCTATAGCATGACTAAATAGAGATTTTCTGTTTTGTAATAAAAAAAGTCCTGTAATTTCTAGGAGTTCTAACGCAGGTTTAATTGACCTGTTATGTCAGTGTCTGTGTTCCCACTTTTGGCTCAGGTCCTTCCTACCACCTGGTCTCTTACTGTTGTAACAGACCCCATCGCCCTCCCCTCTAAACTGGGCCCACAGAACAGATGTATGAAGGTACAATCTGTCACATAACGGATCATCTACACCAACTACACCATTCAGTGTCTGTGGCGTCTCCACACTCTCCATCCATCTTGAGTTGGTCAGGTCCCTCCGATGGTGTAACAGCCAGTCAGACTGGCACTGAACTAGTGTACACTCTTAGTGATTCATGAGGGTTTCATGGAGGGTGACCAGGCCTGGCTGGCAGGCAGGCATCTTTTTACACACTCTGTCCAGCCTCAGTTAGATGCACAGAGGTGGCAGGGTGTTTTTTATTACTAAATGAATGTTTTAGTTAACAAAGCAAACTTTAAGGCAAATGAACACATGCCATAGTTGTGAAATGTAACGTTGATTCCCAAACACCAAAGTTATCCTTTAAGCTCAGAGAACTGCATTTTCTCTTTTCCACATTCTCGCAGAGGACTTTATTGTCTTTTTTTACTTTAAATATGACTTCCTCCTCACCGCTTTACCATGCAGCGCAGACTGTTGAGCAAAAACAAATCCTAACCAGATATGGCAATCACTGGCCACATTAAACTGGAGAAAATTAAAGAACAGCGTCATCACACCAGAGTTCAACAACTTGTTCTTTAAATGTTCAGGTTTCCCTTCAGCGCTGCAGCCAATTCTTAACACATCATTTAAAATTCCCATGAATGCCCAGATGAAGTGACTTTGCTTGCTTGCCATTGGAAGAAGTCACAATTAGCAGACTGCTGGGCTGACCACTTATACACTCGGCCCCTGCTGCATCCCCTCGCTTTGAGGAAGTCCAGATTAATCTCTGATTTTCTTACACATTGCTGCCTCCATTTTGAATTGTTTTTTTCCCCCCTCGTTGCCTTTCGTCTTTCATTTACTTTTATGTATTTATTTACTTTTGGGCGGCACGGTGGCGCAGTGGGTAGCGCTGCTGCCTCGCAGTTGGGAGATCTGGGGACCTGGGTTCACTTCCCGGGTCCTCCCTGCGTGGAGTTTGCATGTTCTCCCCGTGTCTGCGTGGGTTTCCTCCCACAGTCCAAAGACATGCAGGTTAGGTGGATTGGCGATTCTAAATTGGCCCTAGTGTGTGCTTGGTGTGTGTTTGTGTGTGTCCTGTGGTGGGTTGGCACCCTGCCCAGGATTGTTTCCTGCCTTGTGCCCTGTGTTGGCTGGGATTGGCTCCAGCAGACCCCCGTGACCCTGTGTTCGGATTCAGCGGGTTGGAAAATGGATGGATGGATAAACAGTATCAAGAGTGGTATTGTGATCCTTAGCCTCCTTTGGAGCTATAAATATGCTCTTACCACATGTGCCATGAAGCAACGTCTACCAAAAGCTCAGGTTCAGATGAGTGCATCCCGTTAAGCTGTGTGTCTCAGGTTTGGTTTGCTCTAAGCGTTTCAATCTGTGACTTTACACTTTGTTATGCGAGTGTCTTGGCCCGAGGGAAATAACAACAAACTGCTGGTCAAGGATTATGTCTGTCATCCTTAGACAGCATACACCCTGGTGTGTTTAATGTCGATCCCATAAAGAAGACTTGAGCTCAGTTCTCTGCTTCTTCAAAAGGTGAATTTGAGGTCCACTGCATGAGGGCACCTGTTGTGTGTCTGAAACTAAACTCAGTAAACACTCGGGCTTGGAAAATGGGATTCCTGTACCTCCATTTCTCCATTTAAAACTAAGGTATTACCAACAAACACTCTGAAACGAATCATTTTAAATCAATTGTAAACTATTTCAAGTGAATTGCAGCTCTCCAGTCACGTTTTTCTTGAAAGGTGTAACTTGGATGTCACACCTGCCATAAAAATTCTGTACATTGAACGAAGACCTGGGGACCCCTTACTGCGAGGGAGCAGCACTACCGCCACACCACCGTGCATGTTTAATACCTGCTTTAATGCATTTCATCATGAAAATGACATCAAGTATTTATCTTAGCATTCTAAATGACCAGAGAGTAGGAATATCATGAAGTGAATGGATTCTGTGCGGTGATCGCTGCTGGCGCCTCCTCAGTGCAGGAAGAAGTCAGTTAAATAAGAGCGTAGTGATTAACAACTGGAACACTTAATATAAAACATTTAATGTGCTACATGAACTTATGATGGAGTTTGAGAAAATCTAGGAAATTAAACATTGATTTTAAGATGAAGTTTAGTTTACGACATTCTACTAACAAAATAAATGACAAGATTAAAGTGGAATTGTCGAAAATAAAGTCAACGTGTCGACATATAGGTTTATTTTTTCATCTTTCTTCACCATGGTCTTAATACGCTTCTGTAACAAACAGTTGGCCCTAACAGTGTGCTCAAGCTTAACTTTGGCGTCCATGAAATGGCCGTTAAAGCGCATCTTTGGTGAGAACACGGCGAATGCCTGCATATCCATAGCGATACAAATGAAACCCGATGCAGTTTATTTTACAGATCAAAAGCAAAATATGTCGCGATATCAGAAGAACTGTTCAAAATTGCCATTACCTGGTAACAATCCACTTGACAGGTTTGGCAGAAGATCATAGTGTGCCGTATATTTGAGTATGTCTCATTGGACTAAAGACTGTACAATTAAATGTGAATGAGTAAAACTCACAGAGGGTAATGTAATGTATGTAAATAAGGAGGACATTGAACAATGTAACGTTACACTGTATTCAAATGACTCTGTCTCTGATGCTGAGATTTTTGTCGTTGAATCTTTGGACTCTGCACTAATTGACACTGTGTGCACTCGAACTGTTTGTGAGGAAACATCGTTTGATAGTTTTGTGAGTGAGCTCAGTCAGAATGAAGCGGACAAGTTGATTGAAGTGCCAGGCATCAGAGCTTTTAAATTTGGTGAAGGAAAGATTGTGCAGGCTACTAAAAGAATTAAAATTCCTGCCAAAATTGGACACACCAAATGGAACATTGAAACAGAAGTGATCACTGCAGATATCCCTTTGCTCTTAAAGAGAGCTGGAACTGTGCTTGACATTGAAAATGACAGCGAGTAGTGAAGTTTAACACTAGATATACCAAAGCTTATGAAAAATGACCTTAAATCTTCTCGCACCTCAACGTCAGCGCCTTTTGTCTTGTAAATGTCTCGATAAGCCAAAGCAGCAAGCAGCCTGCTATCCCATCCTCCCACCACCACAGAAAGTACAAAAATCGCTCTCCCAGCTGACATCTGGTTTATCAGGGAGTGAAGTAGCATCTAGAGCTGTATAAGCTAAAAAAATATATCGTTATTTGGAACACATACATGAAAGGAAATACAAGAAATGTTGAACCAATGCCTAAAAGACAAACTTTTTCCATGATTTAGTACCAACGACAAAATATAGACATGAAGTGTATAATGTGTGAAGACTGAAGTCCAAATATCAAATAAGCACTTTCACAAAAGATATAAATATAACGGAACAAGTGCGCTTTTATTCAAAACTATAACCAAAGTAAAAGAATTCAGGTTACTGTGGGTCATTGTAGCGACTTCTTTGCTGGTAAGAGCTGCTGACTCCTAAACAAAGGGTCGCTGGTTTGAGCCTCCACGCATCTCAAAATAAACGTTTTGAGTAGTCAGCTGCTCTTATTGTTGCTGTTATACCATAAAAACATACATTTGATTTGAGTCTGTAACAGCCGGTGTAAATGTATGGCTACTTGTAAAGATTAGCATTTTTTTTATTCAGTTTGATTCTCTCAGTTGCGTTCACGCTCCTCCTGATCTGACACTGTTAGTTTTCAAATAAAGATGTGCTATAACAGAGGTGAACTCGGATGAGGACGAGAGTTCTACATCGGACAAAGAGAACAGAAGCACCTCCACACCCCACAACAAACGTTCAATCACATATAAGAACAACGCAGCTGTACCAAGCGTAAAGGCGAAAAATGGCACCGTTTAAATGCACACTGAGGTCCCCTGAGCAGCCATGTGTTGAGGTAATCCTTGGTAGCGAGAACAAATCAGATTGCTTTCCGCTACCAACATTCTACCAAGAAATGAAAGCTCGGGCCAATCACAGACCGTATCGGCTTCCAAGAATTGGTCAATGACGGCTCGGTCAGCTACCAACAATTGGAGAATTATGGCTCATGTCGGCTACCAAAACTAAGAAAGGGCGGGCCAGCCTCTCGTCAATTAATTAATGTATTCTACAAAAGCTTGTTCGAGTCGGCACACAGACGCTTTGTGATCTGCATTTATTTTTGAACTTTCTAAAAAAGTTTTTCATGAATGTCGGGTTGTGCAGATTTATTTACATTCACATACACATTTTTTTAAACATTCTTGGTGCAGTTCATTACAGATATTAAATATGTGTACAAAACGTGTAAAAACAGATATAATAAGATACAAATATAACAAACACTGAATTGTATAATCATAGTTTCATTTTACAGAATGTGCTTTAAAAATAAAGATAATATGAAGTGCAGTATAATTATAAAAATACAAATCATAGAAAGTAAAAACTATTTTTTTTTTAATTCATTGTTTGGGTGAGTTCATTTTTATCTGAAAAGACAGATGAACTACGAGTACAAATTACCTACAGAAGACCTGAGGAAAGTCTTTCTGGTATATAAGGACCAATTACTGCAGTAAAAATTATATAAATACTGTATACATATATATAAAAACAAGTGACTGGTATTTTTATTTTTTATACTTTACATTAATTTCACAAATCATTCATATCAATACTAATATAGAATAGTAATAATTATAGTTATACTCTTTATTAACATTGATGTTATAAAATATGCTTATAAAATAGACCTACACCTTTAATACTCAGACAATTCTAATCACGCTGTAGAACTGCATATATATACAGGTGCTGGTCATAAAATTAGAATATCATGACAAAGTTGATTTACTTCAGTAATTCCATTCAAAAAGTGAAACTTGTATATTAGATTCATTCATTACACACAGACTGATGTATTTTAAATGTTTATTTCTTTTAATGTTGAAGATTATAACTGACTACTAATGAAAGTCCCATAAGTCTGCATAATTTTTATTTTTTATTAATGATGGCTTAGAAACTAAGTACCGCCTTACATTTGCAGTTGCATATTTTAAAATTAACAAATAATTCTTCTGATAAACATCAATGTGAATCTGTAGTTTTGTATTGTGCCAACTGTGTTTAGCTTCTCAGATTTGTCTTTTCAGGTTGTAGTGCTCCTCTGTTTTTGTTTTCTTTACCAGAAATAGTTTTGACCATTGATAATATTTGTAATTTTATGACTGAAATTATCAACCAGATTATTAAGAAAAGCTCAAGGGGGGGGGGGGGCAGATATTAAAGAATAAAGATTTCATAAAATATAGCGCTTATGTTGTGATTATATGTGGCACAGAGTGAACCTCATCACCAGCATCACCAGATAAATAAATAAAATACTCCAATGATCTGATAAAGCAACATCAGCCAATGTCACCCAGAGATGTCTACAGCCTTGTAGATGTGCAGGCCTTCCAGTACGTGTCTTACTATAAACAGGTTCATTTACAAGTCGAGACGCTTGTCGTTTGTTGGTGCACACGATCTTCTTGGGTCAGGGTTTTACCTTAATGCCCCCCGGGGCTCTCCTCTCCTGTTTTAAGACCCTAAACTAGATCAGACTGATTTCACAATGGCATGTTGGACTTTTCTCTGTCATTTTCATTACTTTTCATTACATAATAAGCACAATGGCCTACTGAGTGCTGAAGGCAGGTTATTAGGTGGTGTTTCCATTCATTTGTGAGGAGATAAGAGCTTTACTTGTGATTGCACTTCTGCATTCTAACCCACTATCTCTTTGCTTTTTCTTTTTGTTATCATGAGCCTTTCTCAGCCACAGTACAAGTGTTTCAGTGGTATGAAGCGCAATATCATCGTATATGTGAAATATAGAGAAACTACATTATTTGGACTGGGCAATTTGAGTTTCGAACCCAAGTTTCTCATGAAAGAAGAGGTCTGCTTCGTCATTTAAGCAATGATCGAACACTGTATCAGCAGGACTTTGGAAATTAAAGGAGAAATAAGTAAGATAAGGATTCAAATCTATATTACTAAACAAAGGTTGTATATATGCACGGATGCCAGAAGCAAGCCGTGCCGAAAGCGCACAGCGCCACAAAGTCAAACCCAGCGGCTTCCCAGAGTCAGTAGGTGGCGCACAAACAACACAACACAACCTGTAAACTAAACTTGAGGTAAAGTGTGCACGCCAGGTTGTATATATGCATGGATGCCAGAGGCCAGAAGCAAGCTGTGCACAATACAACCGTCGCCCGAACACAAACGCGCACACCACCGCATATGCAACCTTCGTTTAGTAATGTAGATCTACAAGCCCAGATCCGCCGCCATGGTCACTTCAGCATGCGAATCCGCAGTCGTCAGAAAACGACTTCTAGCTAACGACACAGCCATAGAAAAACAAAAACGAGACTGCATGGATAAAAACAATGAAGGAAGGCGCCTACAATGCACTTCTGAAACACCAGAACCAAAGGAGTCACGGCTCCAAAAAGAAACAACTTTAGTACAAATATATTTATTTAATGAAATGAAAACTTTCCCAGGACGCATCCACCCTCCATGATTTTTCATCCCTCCAAAGCTCGAATGGAACAGAAAGTGATTGCCATTCTTGTATTTGCGATTCTTTCGAGAATCAGGGGTTTACTGGTTGTCTCCTAATAAAGTCACCTTTAGATTAAAAAGCAGACGCACCAATGCATATTCACTCCCTGTGTTCTTAAGAATTGAAATGGTACATTTGAGCAGTTATGAGAAGAACAATCTACTCAGCCCATCAAGATCGCCAAGTTAATTCCTTAAAATAGCCGTCAAGTCGAGTCAAGTAGCACACTTCTAGGAAATCACTCCATGTAACTCTTACTCTCAGTGTCATACTGTATGTCCCCTTAATGAGTTTCCACCGGTGCTCCCGTATTCCTGCTACCGTTCATTTAAAGGTGCAGTTCAATTCATTTTATTTTTGTCTAGCGCTCTTCTCTGAGTGCAGTAATGAGTTCATAGGAAAATTGCAATTATAAAATTAACAAAGCACAAAAATGAGACAAACAGGCGCTTTAATTTTATTGCATTGCATTTTCATTTTAGAATTTTAATATGCAATTACTATTTTGCAGAAAACACCTCCCATACTAGCAGGCACACTTAGAAAAGTCTTCCTGAATGCAGCTCAATGTGCACGTCCATCCAGGCGTCTTTGTCGTTCTGACTGTTGGGAAAGATTTTCAGTCGGGTGGGCTTTAGTTCGGCTGCGTTAATAGTCGTTGTTGGAATTACGTCAAAAGAGCAGGAACAGGAAGGTTCATTAACTACTGACCTTATTTTTATTTTTCAGACTCTCAGAATGAACTCACTATTGGAAGAAATAAATAAGAAATGTTTGGCAGATCTGAGATCAGAACACGAACGCAATGTGAGAATTTTAAATACAATACAATACAATACAGTTTATTTTTGTATAGCCCAAAATCACACAGGAAGTGCCGCAATGGGCTTTAACAGGCCCTGCCTCTTGACAGCCCCCCAGCCTTGACTCTCTAAGAAGACAAGGAAAAACTCCCAAAAAAACCTAGTAGGGAAAAATGGAAGAAACCTCTGGAAAGGCAGTTCAAAGAGAGACCCCTTTCCAGGTAGATTGGGCGTGCAGTGGGTGTCAAAAGAAGGGGAACAATACAATACAATACAGTACAGTACACAGAACAATTTCTCAATATAGTAAGAAATAAAAAAAATATATATATAAATTTTAGAAGTACAGAGCAGAATTTAACAGTAGAAGATATATCCCATAATAAGATTTGTATTTGTATAGAGTCCTGGAGACCTCATCCTTCAAGCTGCCTCCCCCATTTGGCCATTCCACAGTGCTGGGCCAGCCAATCCGATGAAAGGACCCCTCTTTCCCACGATTCCTGCGATCCTCCATCTGGGATGACTTTTCCTTAGGCAGGCAAAACAACTTGGCAGGTGGGCCATGGCACCAAGTGCCACATTTGAGTACCGAGAAGAAAAACAGAATAAGTGAGGGTTATTATACAATTCTAACTGTCAAGTTACTTATGTTTAAGTGCTAATGACTAACAACAGAGATGCAGTCTGTACAGCTAATCAGCAGCTCTAGTCAGGATATGCTAAACTGAAGTAGTGAGTCTTCAGCCGGGATTTAAAAGCTGTGACCGAAGGGGCATCTCTTATAGTAGCAGGCAGATCATTCCACAGTTTAGGGGCCCTGTAACTAAAAGCTCGACCCCCCACTGTTATTTTATTAATCCTTGGAATCATAAGCAGACCGGCATCTTGAGATCTTAATGTGCGCTCTGGTTTGTAAGTCATGATAAGTTCAGACAAGTAAGCCGGACCTCGACCATTTAATGATTTATATGTTAAAAGAAGGATTTTGAAATCTGCCCTGAACTTAACCGGGAGCCAGTGTAAGGATTTAAGAACTGGAGTTATGTGTTCGTATTTTCTTGTTCTTATAATAATTCTCGCAGCCGCATTTTGGATTAACTGGAGGCTGTATAAAGAACAGTTTGAACATCCAGTGAACACCGCATTGCAGTAGTCAATCCTACTAGAGATAAATGCATGAATTAGTTTCTCAGAATCCTGTTTATTTAAAAAGCGCCTTAATTTCCTAACATTTTTAAGATGGAAGAAACATGTTTTGGACAACTTTGTAATATGCGCTTTAAATGACATGCTAGAGTCAAAGATAACTCCTAGATTGCGGGCTGATTCAGTAAAATTGACTGGGATTCCCATTGAGTTAAATGATGACAAAATATTATTGTGATCAGCATCATTCCCTCCAACAATTAACATCTCTGTTTTTTTCCTGTATTTAAAGACAAGTAGTTCTCATTCATCCACTCCTTTAATTCACTAACACAACTAATTAAAGACCACATTGGAGAAACTTCATTTGATTTAAATGAAAGGTATAACTGGGTGTCATCTGCATACGAGAGAAAATTAACATTATGTTTCCTAATGATAGATCCCAGTGGAAGCATGTACAGTGAAAACAGTAAAGGTCCCAGTACTGAGCCCTGCGGGACACCATATTGAACTTCTGTGTATAATGATGGAGTACTGTCAGCACATTTCTGTACATATTGGAATCGATTTGATAAGTAAGAACTAAACCAAGCGAGCACGGTGCCTGTAAGCCCAACATCATTTTCTAGCCTGTGCAGTAAAATAGAATGGTCGATGGTGTCAAATGCTGCACTTAAGTCCAACAACATAATTACAGTGGAGTTTCCTTCATCAGAGGATATCAGAATGTCATTTACAACCCGTGTTAGTGCCGTTTCTGTACTATGACCAGTGCGAAAACCAGACTGGAATTTCTCAAATAAATTGTAATGCATAAGGTGTGTCTGAAGCTGACTGGCGACTACTTTTTCTAGTATTTTAGAGAGAAACGGTAAATTTGAAATAGGCCTATAATTATTTAGTATATGTGGGTCAAGGTCTGACTTTTTAAGTAATGGTTTAATGACTGACACTTTTAGTGTATCTGGTACTGTGCCATGCAATAATGAACTATTGATAATGTTTAGGATAGGCGCTGCAAGAACATCCATTGCACTTTTTACTAGTTTTGTTGGCACTGGATCTAGGGAACAAGTAGTGGGCTTCATTTTAGAAATTAAACTTAAGACTTCCTGCTCAGTTACAGGATTAAAATTACTAAAGTGCTGAGTGCAAGGTGAGACAGGGTCTGCTAAGCTAGTATTTGGTTTGTACTGTGATGCAGAGATCTGGGATCTTATATTTTTAATTTTCTCATTGAAGAAGTTCATAAAGTCTGTACTGCTAATGTCTGTTGGTATTTTGCACTGTTGATCTGAATTTCCATTTGTTAATTTAGCCACTGTTCTAAAAAGTGCCCGAGGATTTTTATTATTGCTATCTATTAATGTAGAATAATATTCTGACCGAGCTTTAAAGAGAGCTTTTTTATATTTATTAACACTCTCTGTCCATGCAATTTGAAAGACCTGTAGCTTTGTTGTTCTCCATCTGCGCTCCAGTTTTCGACACTCTAATTTAAGAGCTCGAGTGTTTTCATTAAACCAGAGAGAGTTTCTATGTGCTTTGATCACTTTTGTTTTAAGGGGAGCCGCTGTGTCCAGAGCATCTCTCAAGGTCACATTATAATGTGATGTTAGCTCATCTAAATTGTTTTCCGTGTTTACATTTGATGTTAACTGATCTAAATGGTTTTCCACAATTACACTCGACTTACTCAAAGTATCTATAAATTTTGAAGCAGAATTACAATCTAGATGCCGCACTGTCTTTGTTTTAATCTGGGAGTGTGTTCGCAAGGGCAGGACCAAATCAAATGTAATTAAGTAGTGATCAGAAATAACTTCATTTAATGGAGTAATAATTAAATTTTGAATTTCAACTTTGTAAGTTATAATTAAATCTAATGTGTGGTTATGATTATGAGTTGGACCTTTGACATTCTGACAAAATCCTACTGAATTTAACAAATAAGTAAAACATTTGCTAAAAGTGTCAGTTTCCACATCAATGTGTACATTAAAATCTCCCATCAGTACTACGTGATCATAATTTATAGCCAAGTCAGATAAAAGGTTGCTAAATTCAGACATGAACAATGAATATGGCCCTGGTGGTCTATAGACTAGCACTATAATTGTGTTGGAATCTGTTTTAATATTTAAAATGAATGCTTCAAAGGATGTAAAGTTGCCTAAATTTTTAGAAGTGATTTGCATTTTGTTACAATGAATTATTCCAAGGCCCCCTCCTCGACCTGAATCTCTAGACTTATGAAGGAACGAGTATCCATCTATTGACGCCTCAGCTAGGGGGACAGTGTCACATTTACTAAGCCAGGTTTCAGTGAGAAGACACAGATCAGATTTTGTACTTAATATAATATCATTTACCAAAACAGCTTTAGTGCCAAGAGAGCGAATGTTCAATAAGCAGCATTTAAAACTGTATGCTTCTTTCTGAATTGGTGATATACTTTTTGTTTTAATTTGTAGTAAATTTCTATTACAGATGCCCCTGGTGGAGGGTGTGGTTTTATCCCTTGGTCTAATTATACACCTTATTTTTTGGTTATCAATTAATTTAAGGTTTGTATCAAGACTAAATTTACTGGATGCCCCAAGACAAGGATTATGGGTAACAGCTTCAGGAAAGTAACAGGTGGGATAAACAACAGCCTGTGATTTAAGATCACATGACTGCGGCCTGGATGGTGCTCTAATCAGTCAACCAGGCAGTTTTGCTGCCATATTTTGGGATAATACATAAGATCCCCTCCAGTTAGGATGAAGACCATCTCTTCTGAAAAATCCAGGCCTTTCCCAAATATCATCCCAATTGTTCACAAATGCTATGCTTTTGTTTGCACACCAGGTTTCTAGCCAGCAGTGAAGGGAATGCAATCTGCTATAAATCACATCCCCTCTATATAATCTTGGTAAGGGGCCAGATACAACTAAATTCCGACATTTTCTTTTAGCTTTGATGCAAAGAGAGATGAAGTTCCTCTTTAATACCTCAGATTGCTGTGAATAAATATCATTAGTGCCGACATGCAGCAATAAGGTAGATACTTCATCGTCGGCGACACGGTCCAATGCGGCCTCTATGCCAGAAATCTTGGCGCCTGCGAGGCACTTAACATGAACTGCTGGTTTAACACAGTTTGGAATTCTAACATTCCGCACTATGGAATCGCCAATTATGAGCACTTTCTTATTCTCAGTTTCCACAGGCGCGCTGCGGAGTGCTGAGAATCTGTTCTGGGTCCGAATTGGTGACCTGGGTGCCGGGGGACTACATGCGAGCCACCAAAGAGCTGGAAGATGTCATGTCATGTCATGGAGAGCAGGAACAGGGAGGTTTGTTAACTTCTGTCCATATTTTTATTTTTCAGACTCCCAGAAAGAAACCATCACTGGAAGAATTAAAAGAACTGCCTTTGTGAAATAAAAACTAAACTAAAACTAAAAATACACGCTGAAGGAAAACTAAAACTAAACTGAATTTCTAAGTAAGGTCAGAAAAAACATAGAAATAAAAACTAATATAAAAAGGCAAAACTATAATAACCTTGCATAGCTGGTCTCATTAAAGTCCTGTAGACCTTTCTACTCATTTAGATATGTATTTGTGTGTATTTCTATACATATATATATATTGTGGCAGACGGCCAGAGTCCTTGCCCTGTTGGAACGCCTCCACGCTGGGAGGACCAGGGGAGGAAGCATGGCCAGAGCATTACCTTCCCCGGAACGCTAGATGGCAGCCCCCGAGTTTTCAGTGGCACCTAGGACTCCCGCAGGGCTCCATGGGAGTTGGAGTTTGGTGCAGCCGTGTTGGGATCCGTAGGCACCGCCAAGGGGGTGCTGCAGCAACTGCTGAGCCCTCATGGGCAGTTCTTCCACCACTCCTGGAAGTAGGTCATCAAACACATGCAGCACTTCCGGGTGCCTTATAAAAGGGGCCAGCAGACACTACTCGGTGAGTCAGAGTCGGGAGGAGTGGAGGAGGAGAAGAAGAAAAACAGAAGAAAGAGAAAGAAAAAAGGAGAATTGTGTTGATTATTGTGCTTGTGCTTGGGACTGTGTTGTTGTGCTTGTGGGAAACGGGGAAGACGTTTCTATTTTACAAAGAAAGGCAATAATATCTCTCTGTCTTATTCAACAGAAAAACAGAAGAGTAAACGCACCTTTTGGACTACTGGCAGACGATCTCACACGCTCAAGAACAATGGCATTCTTTCCAACCCCACCTGATGACCTCACTTCTGGCTTCAAGTTTTCCACGTCATTTCCGCCCTACAGTTGTTTCCCAGCATTTCCTCTGTGTCTAATTTGCTGCCAGTTCACTATAAAAATCCATTCATTTCAGACAATGTTGTCCTCTGTTCGATTAATTTCTTTGAATGTTTCAGGCTACTCTAGACCTGATACTATACGGAGCTACCACGCCAGATCTTTATGAGTGTGCTGTCTCGAATTATTTCTTCACAATGTGTATGTTTGTGGTTTTCTTAAGGGCCACATTTACTTGTTAGAACTTCAGTTTTCTGTCCTTTACACCAGTGTTTCCCAACCACTGTGCCGCGGTACACAAGTGTGCCGTGAGAAATCAGCAGATGTGCCGTGGAAGATTATCCAATTTCACCTGATTGGTACTCTAAGGCTGCCTGTTTGGTCTGCCTGTCACTAGAGGGCAGTACAACTTCTCGCTCCAATTAAGCGGGTTGCCAACCGCCAGTAAAACTGAAGAAGATGAAGAAGAAATATGAAAGTACATAGTCATGCTGCGAGTGAGACAACGCCGTAGGTAATAGTGATGGATAAATATTTGAAAAGAAAAAGTAGTCAATCTGACCTGGGTGCTGGAGAAAATTCCGACCCAGATGAAGGCCCTAGCATGAGTAGTGGTCAGAAGAAAGCGAAAAAGGTGAGTTCAAGACAATGCAATGAAAGTTATCATGCCTTTGGATTCACTTATACTGGGGAACCAATCGAGCCAATTCCGCTATGACTGGTGTGCGGGGAAATATTGTCAAACAATGCCATGGATACAAGTAAACTTAAACGCCATCTCCAGACAAAACACCCATCACTTCAAAACAAGAACACGGACTATTTTGTTCAACTGCATGAACAGACTGAGAAACAGACAGCGTTAATGAGGAAAACCACCAAGACGAGTGAGAAAGCACTTAAAGCTAGCTACCAAGTTATCGCTACCAGTAACCAAGCTACCAACTCATCGCTAAATCAAAACAGCCACACACCGTAGCAGAGACATTAATACTGCCTGCCTGCAAAATTATCTTAACCCCTTAACCGCCCCCTGCCGGATATATCCGGCACTGTTGTTTTATTGCTAACGCCATACTGCCGGAATTATCCGGCACATTTGCCTGTGGTTATGTGAATGCCTGGCATGTAGTACAACTGACAGTTTGGCGTGGGTATTATTACTACGTTGTATTTCGACAACTCTGCGCTTGTATTGGCCGATCACGTGATGTGATTCGAAAGTTAAAGCTGTGAATATGGCGAAACGTAAACTGACTTCAAGTGGGTCTTTGCAGGCGATTTTGGACAGTTCTGATCATGATTGTAGCAGATCTGAAGAAGATTTTAGCGACAGTGATGAGCAGCAACGTGCGCTGCATGATACTGTGAATGAAGACGCATCGGATGACGGCGCTGAGTGGGTGTATCCCCAGCATCTCAACTGGACTGCTGCCCGAGGTGAACTACCTTTTCTGCATCCGTTTGAGGGAACGTGTGGCTTTATTGTTGATGTAAACAATTACACTGCTGAGCAGTTTTATGAGCTGTTTGTGTCACCTGATTTGATCAGACATTTTGTTCATCAAACAAATCTGTATGCAGCACAGTTTATTGAGAAAAATCCCAATTTACCTCCACATTCCCGTGTTCGTGCTTGGGTAGACACTGATGAAAACGAAATGAAAAAATTCATTGGGATTTTGATGTTGATGGGAATAATCAGAAAACCAGATATTGAGATGTACTGGTCTACAGATCCTATGTATGCAACACCTATTTTTGCAGCTGTCATGACACGTAACTGATTCTCTTTGCTGCTGAAATTCTTTCATTTGAATGACAACAGAAATGAGCCAGATAAGAAAGATCCAAACCACAACCGCTTGTTCAAGCTACGTCCTTTGATTGATCATTTATTTGAAGCATTTCAGTTGCCCTACATGCCAGGACCGTCAGTTACAGTTGATGAAAGTTTATTGTTGTGGAAGGGCCGCTTACAGTTTCGACAGTATCTACCATTGAAAAGGGCACGGTTTGGTATCAAGATGTTTTGCTTAGCTGAGAATTCAGGTTACATTTATAGATTTTGTGTATACACTGGCAAAGAGGATCCTATGAGTAGTATTTCAGCAGTGTTGCCAGATGAATGTAAGGACTTTGGACTTTCAGAAAAATGCTGTCGTGTCTGTTCAAAGACGTCAAGACCTTCTGCTCAAAGTGTCCCAGCAATCCAGGACTTTCTGCAGTTCCCTGCTTTGGCCTGTGGCACAGCAAACTCAAATACTGGGAATGAAACTATGATTAACTGAACTACTTTTGACTTTTGAATTACTTTTGACTGTTCCGTTTTGTAGTAGACAATAAATCCAGAAGCCTGAGAAAAGGTACATTTTGTGTTTTATTATGTGTTTGCCCATTTCTAGAACTTGCACAACATTTAGTGGTCAATACTGCTTGAATAAATGTAAAAAATGTAAAAAAGTAAAAAAACGAAAATTGTTCAGATTTCGCCTGGCGTGGTGAATATTTAGGGAGTTGGCGGTTAAAGGGTTAAAAGAGATGATCGGCCCTGGCGCTGTTAAAGAAATAGCCCAAGTCCTTCTCTCAAATAATACAATTTCCAGACGTATTGAAGACATGCCTGCTGACATTGAAAAGATAGTTTTGGAAAAGTTGCGCATTAGTGGGAAATTGGCATTGCAAATCAATGAATCTACGGATATCAGTGGACATGCACAACTTATGGCAAATGTGCGCTTTGTACATGGAGACATCATCAGAGAAAACTTTCTGTTTTGCAAGGAATTGCCAGAAAGAACAACAGGAGAGGAAATTTTTCGAGTTGTGTCAGAGTACCTTGAACAAGGAGGACTGAAGTGGCAAAACTGTGTAGGTGTTTGCTCCGATGGAGCAGCCGCCATGCTCGGGCACACCAAAGGATTTGTAAACAGAGTGAAAGAGCAACATCCAGATGTCATTGCGACGCATTGTTTTCTGCACTGGGAAACACTCGTTACCAAGACATTGCCGGCAGACGTAGCTACTGTACTGGAAGATGTTGTGCACATGATAAACTTTGTGAAGACGAGACCAGTAAAAAGTCGCATTTTCGCATCACTGTGTGAGGAAATGGGAGCGCAACATAAAGATTTATTGCTCCACACGGGGATCCGGTGGCTGTCCCGTGGCAAAGTTTCAGACCATGTGCATGAGCTGAAGGAGGAACTTAAAGTGTTTTTGACAAATCAGAAGTATGATGACGCTAAGTTGCTCTCAAGTGACGAGTGGTGTGCAAGACTGGCATATCTGGCAGATATATTTCAACATCTGATTGACCTGAACTCATGAATGTAAGGCCGAAATGAAAACCTGCTCACAAGTACAGATAAAGTAAAGGGATTTTGTTCAAAGGTGCAGCTTGTTGAAAAGTGCCAACCTTAACATGTTCTTACACACCCAGAAACAGCAGGGTGTCAACAGTGCTGCACTGATAGGCAAACATCTGTAAAGTCTTGAGCAGAAGTTGTCATGTTATTTCACTTCACTTTCCACTGATTGCCTTGACTGGGTTAGGAACCCATAGAGCTCAACTGCAGTTGGAAAGGACAGGACTGTGCAGGAGCAGAAGGAATAACTGAGCTGAGACCAAATGGTGGTCTAAAACTGAGCTTTGCTGATCTACCTTTGGACAGTTATTGGCTGACTGCTGCCGAGGAGTTCCCCATTCTGGCAAACAAAGCTATTTCAGTTCTGCTCCCTTTCTCCACAACCTATCTATGCCAGGTGGGCTTTATAAACATGACTGCTATAAAGACGAAAAAAGGAGAGAGACTCCGAGCTGTTGAGGAAGATCTTCATGTGTGTCTTTCTTCAATTCCTGCAAGAATATCAGCTTTGTGTTCCACTAAACAGGCTCAGGTTTCACACTGAGTAAGTAAATTGAGTAAATTGAGACTACATTTTCATTATATTTCAATAAATATACTTTTTGTGACATTTTTGTTTGTGGTGTGCCTTGTGATTTTTCTAATGTGAAATATGTGCAGAGGCTCAAAAAGGTTGGGAAACACCGCATTAGACATTCTGAAAAGAAATAAAAACAAACATTAATATTACATTTCTATTTCAACTTCTGTTTATTCTTATTATCAACTTGGCTACTTTGTTATTAGTTTATATAATAAATAATATTCATTGTATTCTTTGATTGGGCTCCTTATTCTGATGTATAAGAATATCAGATGTATAAAGTGTACACATGTCCAACAATGGCACTGTGTTAAATAGTTAATGGTTGAATGAAAATAAAAAAAGAGACACTTCTAGGCTTTTGCTACAGTAATTATAAAGTTATCCTAGATTTTTGAACTCCATAAAAACAGAATTACTAAACTTGTCAATAACTGGGAGGATGAATAATAACATTACAGTATGCAACCAACCGCATACTATTAGGAGTCACAGAGGCATCGTCTTGTAACAGAACACAAAAACGGGTTACCTTTAAATTAACAACTACACCGGCAGCCATTCGTCACGCTCTCCAGGACAGCTCATCCACCTGAAGCTAAGAACATTCAGGCCCGTCCAGCACTTGCATGGACTGGTGCTGGAAGAGGCCAACAGGGGGCGCCGACCCAGTGGTCTGTGTGTGGATCCCAATGCCCCCCAGTGCAGGCAGTAAATATGAGGAGTAAGACAAAGGTCTCGACTCTCTTTTGTAAGGTGTGTCCCCATGTCCTGTCTAAATTGCCCACCACAGCCAAGTCACTCTGGCCTCCTGATCATCTCCTGCCTGCCCCTAACTGGCTAACTCTCTCTCTCATGCTGTCACCAGCTCATGTGTGGTAGGTGTACTGGTGCGAACATCATCCAGATGAAGCTGCACCTTGGTGGTGCTGAACTATAAGGCGCTATATACATGCAATTATGGTTAGTACTTTATATTTTCCCTAACTAGTCCCTGAAAAATTGCCCAGAAATAACGTTTGTATAACAGAATTTTATACAAGAGTAACGTCAGTAGTTTCACAAAAAGAAAGAACCAAAAGAAAACAACAACAAATAATAAATTATAATTAAAAGACATTCCAAAAGTAAATCTGAGACCAAGAGAAAGTCCCTCTAGTTTTTAACAAACATATCCTGAGGTCGAAGATGCTGGACAAAATAAACTTCGAGGGCTTCCAAGGCCAAAGAGTGCCAGGCCCCTGTGGACCTCGCAACGTACAGAAATGTGGCCTTGTGGTCCAATTACAGATCTATATGAGAAGGATCTTGAGAACGTTTCTTCTCTTTAGCATCAGCGGCAGTTACAGAGGACTTGACCAGGAGGCAGCGGCACCAAAACAAATGTACACCAAGAAATACGGAGTTACTTCCTGCAGCAAATCTTACGATTGTGTGCTGTACCACTCACTGTCTGTTAGCAAGTAATTAAGAAAGAGCGACATGTACAAAGTGGACTTGCCCTTTCTTTTATTGCAGTCCTACAGGGGACATGCAACCTGGGTTGTGATCCAAAGACAGGGGAAATGTGCTCAGTGCTTCAGAAGTTGGGGAGAAAAACAAATGGCAAAGACGCAGCCAATCCGGACCTGAGATTACAGATGGAGGGTTCTGGAGGTGCTGGGCAAGAGGGCCACCCACTAGTCTGACACGTCGCACATCTGTCCTTTCTTCTTCAAGTGCTGCTGTCTAATCCTCTAACTAGAACCAAAAGACAAACTTGGTGGATAAATGAGGACCAAAAAAATCACTAATGTTGACCCTTTGGTTCTCCCTCCTTTCTTAATGTACCCGTAGAGCAGCCAGCCAAGGCTCGGACGACAGGGGAGAACAAGTCAGATGTCTGTATGTGACGGCACACCATACAGCTCAGCACCTCATACGTTGAGATATTCTGAGATTAAAACGCAAGGTCTGCTGCATACTGCCCGTTTGTGAAAGGCGAACAGGTCTCTTAGGAGCCACCGACAAGACACAATCACTTAAGAGAAACGTTACTTACAACATGGAGTAACAGCCCTCTTTTGTTATCACTGGTACTGAGGAAAACAAGTGAGCTATTCCTCTGTAAAATGAAAAAGCCAGTGCTGCTTACAGGACAGAGTGAGCAAAGACAGAAGACAATATTCAGACCAGCAAAATATTACAGATCAAGTAAACCGAAATAGTAAAAAACCATGGGACGTCTTGGTGGAACTGTGAACAAATGAGCGCCTCAGAGTGTGAGTAACGCATCCAAGATGGACTGCACACAATCTCTGATGAGCCAGGAGCACCTGGGCAAAGTCAATCCCACTTCTGACACCAGACTGTGGAGACCATTCAACTTTGGTAAAGAGCTGAAGTCACTATGAGGACGGCTAGTAGAGCAGCTTTTTTTGGAGGAAAGCGTCAAGGAGCCGTGGCAGGTTGACAAGCAGTTCTGATCAGTTAATCACAGACAGTTTGTTTTATGTAGCATCTGGCAAATTCAACAACAACTTCACTTTTCCAAATCAATCTCTGCCGCCTACTCAACAATGTGCCAGTAAAATAAGGGAACATCTCAGTAATGTCCTTTCCATTTACAGCAGACTGCTGAATGGGCACTTGTAGCACAATCAATCCCACAAAGCATCGCTTCCTTTGGCTTCAATGTCTTGACATGACTTTAGTCAGTAAGGCCTACAAGTCCTGCAATGAACCAAAGTGGTCTTTTGTTCCCAGACTTTGTGACGTGTTTCTTAGAGCTGATGAGGAATAGAAAACCCTCAGGTGGGCACAAGTGGAATTGCGTAACGGACTGGTCAGGTGGAAATGGCATGCAGGCCTCCTGGACCCTCAACCCAAACTAAAACGAAGCCCACTTGGCAGTGGAACGGTCCTGTTACGTTACCATGTTTTTATTAGTGTTACTATTGTTGCTGTTATTATTGATTCAGTGTGTAAAACGACACACAATCACACACACGTATAGCGGGAAATAACGCAGAAAGGCAAAGGGTAACTGACTGACAAGCCGAGAGGGACAGAGTGGGCATCGTGGGGGGCAGAAAGGAAGACAACAAAAAGTGCGTTTGCTGCTCTGTGTTTGCTTGCTCTGCTAATTGTATTAAAATGGTAATCGTGTTTTATATGATCAGTGTGCCTCATGAGAAGTTGCACTGATATCTTCTGTCATCTAGCGCACGTCATGTCAAATGTGCACAAGAAACAAACTAATCGGCGATGGGAATGTCTGCGATGTTTTTAGTCGACTGTACAATTCCTAAGAATGTGAACCAGAGGTGTGATCAAGTCCTGCCCTTTCATGTCTGAAGTGATAAAGTTTATAGTCAAGTCAAGTCATTGTTGGGGAGGGGGGGGTTACAATCTCATCAGCAACTTGAATTATTGCAATGTCTGATAACACGAACATCTAAACGAGGAACAGTGAAAACAAATCTTAATGAGAAATAAGAGGAAGTGCTATAGAAATCTTGGCTTTGCTCTGCCGTAGTTGGCATTTGCACTACTGACTTTCCACAGCCTCTAAAGCACACCAGCTTTACAGAAACAGAATCTGGAAGCCACTTCATAGTAATGCACCTTCATACATAATCAACTTTCATTTCATAATAGCTTGTTGTATATTTCTAAATAAAAACAATCACATCATTTACCACACATTGCTCTTCACTTTGACAGGAGGATCCGATCACTGATTTGTGAACGGTGTGGCCGCATCTCAGAAGAGCTGCTCAACAAGGCGACTGAAGAGGCACTGCCAGTACTCTCACTGCCAAGGTGACCGACGAGCGAGAGTCACTTTAACGACAGCCCATAACAGTCGAGTTGGGCCTCTGCTTGTATGGCATGGATGCTCAAGTTTTCAATGCTTTGCTAAAGAGCGATTCATTATTTTATTTCAGGGACCCCAGGACAGGGCTCATCCACTCACAAACAGAGCCACGTAAAAGAGTGACAGATAAAGTATATGTTAACTAAAGAAAGGAAGAAACAAAAAACAATCAGTAAACAAATAACACGTACGAAAATCCCACCCAAATTACCCCAATGGCAATAATTACTTGACACACACTGAATAAATGAAATGGAACAAAACACTAGGCAGTAGACGATAAACAATGAACACGTAGGACAGTCTAAAACACTCCAGTCCAGCCTGTGCGGGTGACAATGGTGACTGGAATGACAAACTCCTGTGAGGGCCCTCTGAATGAAATGTACAGCTGTGTCCTACCAGGTTCCAAAGGTTACATGAAGATCTGCCCTGATTGGGAGTCCTCCTCAGATGAAGACGTCTGCAATCAGGACAACGTGACACAGAGAAGCAGGTCAATCCAGAAGGTACAGCCGAGGTTGTGTTTGTGAGTGTGAAGCGTAGAAACAAACAGACACAGATGGTCACAATCCCTCTTTCGGCTCCTTTTTAAAGACTCCTAGACGTCTAATCGTCCTTCTTGCCAGCAACTCATGTGCCACTCTGTAGGTGCCCAATGGCTGCCTACTGGACCTGCTGGCTGTTTGAGCAGCGCTGCCACACCTCAATTCAACCACTGCAACTTTCAGCTTTTTTGGGTTTTTTTTATGCATTTTATGATGGGTACTGAGTGCTACATATTACTGTACAAGTATGAAAGGCACAAAAAGAAAGAAAGAAAGAAAGAAAGAAAGAAAGAAAGAAAGAAAGAAAGAAAGAAAGATGGGCACTAAGTGGTATATATTAGTATCCAAGTATAAAAGGCACTAAAAGACAGCAATAAACAAATATGGACATTAACGAATTAAACGCTGATTTGCATCGTTGGATTTTATGACGCAATCCTTTGACAAATAAAGAAACAAACAAACATTTGAATGTCATTGGCTGGGTTGCGAGGGCGCTGGTGACGTCAGCCGCAGAGCGGGCAATATTGAAAGGTTTAGCGGTTTACCGGGCATTTTCCACCTAAGGACACAGCAGGGAGAGACGCGATTAGTGAACTCGGTAAGTTCCGATGCCGCTTCTTATGTTTCAGTACTAACAGCAGGTTTCATGTTTTTAAAAAGTTGCTTAAAGTTAACGGATTGCTATACACTTTGGGGTTTAACACTCACACCGTGCGGGCCAGCCGTTTCATTCAAGGGCGCCTTGGAATGTCATATCGTCAAATGAATGTGGTAGTTGTGACTCGGCGTCCTGATGTGCTCGGGGTTTGTGAACTGTTTGGAAAGTGCAGCTTTGTGTTTGTTGATATTTACTTGTTTAAAGACGGGGGGGATGGGGGGCCTTTTTTTTTTAAACACGTGCACGGTTTTTGTAATAACAAGTCAATGTTCGTAAATAACAGTGTTAACACGATCGGGCTCTTTCGGTTCGCAGTTTCAGGCCTCCTCGCCATCGCATCTTTTTGACTAATAAGCCGGACACTACGGCAACACTAATCTCACATAACTTGTGTGGCAAAACTCCCATGTCCAACATATGTCTGTGTCAGTGTCAACACGTGTGCATTTCTGTGGCTAAAATATTATTAGCAGCCACTTACTTCAACTTATTACTTTGAATGTTAATAAGGAAGTCTTCATTCCCACAGTGCCGTCAGTTTGAATTGCAAGACCCAATGATTTTCAGGTTTGACTGCGTTTTGCTTTATTGTTTTGTAAAAGAACAGAAAGACGTGCTAAAGGCTGCAGGAAAATCACAAAAGTTTTACTGGGAAAGGAACAAGAAAGAGTGAAAGTAATATACTGTGCAGAACTGGCCGAGTTTGATTTCCAATGTTTCATTAGCACAGTTCTGTTATGTACCGTTTGAACATCTTGCATTTCTTCATCGTATCAAAAAAGAAAATTATACAAAACAATCTTTAGAAAGCTTGAATGTACAACAGAGCATTCTAAGAATAAAAACGAAAAGTAAAAAGAGTAAATTTATTTATAGAGTACCTAATTTTAGAGTACAGTATATGATTTTTGAAAATAAATGACAAGAAAAAAAAAGAAAGCCGTTTGAACGTAAAATATATATATATATATATGTATACATATATAGAAGAATAACATATAATTTATATATATATATATATATATATATATTTGCAGCTGGAGATCCACAAAGGGGGATCCACAAAAAGTTAGCCGAGTCTTGGCTATCAAATGAAAACGCAATCAACAGACACTTGGACATAAATCCAGCATATCCTAACTTAAGAAGAACATGTACATAATAAATAAACTATACAACATGATCATACCGACTTAGTCACCTCCCCCCCCACTTTAATGTGTTGCTATATATTGCCTTTGATTCTTGTAAGTCTAAGCATTATCCTCTGCTGAAGACCCCTGGTAGGGGTTGAAAGCTCAGGAATAAAAACTACTTTATGATACGTGATTCATTTTTTCTCCCTTTGTGGATCTCCAGCTGCAAATATGCAAACCGTATCACAGACCTTCTCTTCCATTCATATATATATATATATATATATATATATATAAACGGGCAAATTACAAATAGAATACCTTGTGTATTTATCATTATTACTCAAAGTTACTTTTGACAACTCCCAGTGCTGACTTTAAATGCTAAATGTAAGTGTAGAGAATATTTCTTCTGTAGTGTGAGAATAAGGGCTGAAATAAAACCAGTAACTGTACTGTATGAGTGAATAATAAATGAATAAATGTATAATGGGGGGGGGGGGGAATTCAAGAGTTTATATCAGATGTTTTAACAGGTTTTATTAGAGGACAGAAAAATATCTGTTTTCCTGCATTTATTATTTGTTTAATTAGTTATACTATAAATAACACTTTCACATAGTTCTGTTATCCCATTGCTTAAAAAAATATTTAAGTAAGAAAATGTAAAAAATACCAAACAATTTAGCTTATGATATATCAATACCCTATATATACAGTATATATGTGTGTATATTAAAAACAGGTTTATACAGTGTGTTTGTTGTGTATAAATATTTTTGTTTTTAATAAAATAACTACATCATTATATGTTTATTATTACTTTATCATTTTTGGTCTGCAAAGGAATGTGCCCCTGGATGGCCCAGTTATAAGTAGGTCACTCTGTCAGACCCCCTTGACCCTCGTACCGCTTCCAGGGACACGAAAGCTGTGTGATGCGTAAGATGCTTCTGGATAATTCCTTGTCAGCCCGGTGGCTCCCCGTGTGGTAACGATGCAGACGTTTGGCCACACGTAGTTGACCAGTGCCTCTGTCTACTGACTGCTGCCATAATAGTAATAGTTCTACGCTGCAATAATATCACAGACATGCAGACCGTCAGCCATCGGTAGTAGGAGAAGACAGTATAACCGGGTTAAAGGGCGTTATACAGCTCTATTGAGTCTGGATGTTCAAATTTCATGGTCGATACTGTGAAAAAAATAAATAAATAATGCCACCACCCCAGAGTTTGCCTCCAGCAGTGTTTTTCAACAGTTTTGGCAAATGGACCACTTTTAAAAAGTTGAAATGTTTCATAGCCCAGCACTGCTGATTCGAGGACAAGTGTCTTACACCACCCCTCAGCCCACGGCTGCTCGTTTAATGTCAATCGATCATCCCTCCAGGGTTAGGGTGTCCACCTTGGAGTTCTGAACCGCTCGTTTAATGATGATCCATCATTCCTCCATTGATTCCTCTTGGAGTTTCAAGGCACTTGTTTAGGACGGCTCGTGTCCCTTTACAGGTCCGACAACGAGCAGCTCCTATCATCATAATACAGGAAGAGCATAACGGCTTGGCAATGCGTATGTGTGTGTGTGTCTGTGTGTGTGCGTGTGTGTGTATATATATATATATATATATATATATAATAGAGAGAGAGAGAGAGCATTCAGATGATGCTCTGGTCTGCTGTTTTGCTGACCATCAAAAATGTTCTACAGACCAGTGCTGATCTGTGGACTGGGGGTTGGGAAACACTGGCCTGAATGGTCGAGCCAGCACTGGGAACACTTTGGGTACATAAAATGCTTGTCTTTCTTTAGCCATTCACAATATCATCTGCTCATAAAAGGCACCCAATTAAGCTTGTGGTGATTACTTGTCAAGTTGAGCCAACTGTACCCAGTGGAGAATCACAGCCTACAGTACGTTAAAGTCCGCACACTGAGGTCCTGGCCATGGGTCCAAACGGTCCTAAGCATACGCACGGCATTTCAGCTGTGCCTGTGTTCATCAATGTAAACGTGTTTTGTGTCTGCATGTGTACTGTGTGTGTGAGTATAAAGCACACAGCCTACCAGAGTCCATTTGCCTTTATCTAGCATATTGTACTTTATACAGATACGCTCAACTAGTTATGCCTGATGAGAAGAGTGCAGCTTTAAAACTGACCAAGTTTCACTCACAGTGTGACATTGAGGCCAGTCTCTTCTCATTACACTGATTATATTATGTTTACAGTAACGATTCCAATTTAATTTTACTTTTACTCTAATCCTGTTGTTTGGATTTCATGGCAGCTTACGCATTACCTAATAGCTTATAAATGTGTGCTTGTTTTTGCAGATCCTGTACTTCTGACCATGGCATTCAATTCACGCAATCCAGGTAGGACTTCAGACCTGATCCACAGCCATTCAACTTCTCAGTTGTTATGATGTTTGTCCAGAAACTGAAGCTGTGTGTCTCTAAACTGGTGCACTCATTGGCATGTCACTACTGTGTAGGAGGACAGGCTGCCAGGCAGGGAGAAGGACATTCTGGAGAACGGCTATTCAGCTCGGGTGTACTGGTGTTTTCTGGTGTACTGGTCATCCCGCTGTGAACGCTGCTTATGCTAAGCTGGCGTGTAGAGTTCACATAAGACACCTTTTCTATCCAGCAGCACAAGCCCACCAGATTTCCTGATTTATGCCCTCATTTCAGAAGGACATAACTGACAGATTTCATAGGCCTTTAGAGACATTATTGTTTCTGATGACATCTTCTTACAGCTCCTGGAAATCTGAATACACACCACAATTCATAATCTCAATAGCATGACTAAATAGAGACTTTCTGTTTTTTAACACCATTCAGTGTCTGTGGCGTCTCCACGCTCTCCATCCATCTTGAGTTGGTCAGGTCCCTCCGATGGTGTAACAGCCAGTCAGACTGGCACTGAACTAGTGTACACTCTTAGTGATTCGCGAGGGTTTCATGGAGGGTGACCAGGCCTGGCTGGCAGGCAGGCATCTTTTTACACACTCTGTCCAGCCTCAGTTAGATGCACAGAGGTGGCAGGGTGTTTTTTATTACTAAATAAATGTTTTAGTTAACAAAGTAAACTTTAAGGCAAATGAACACATGCCATAGTTGTGAAATGTAACGTTGATTCCCAAACACCAAAGTTATCCTTTAAGCTCAGAGAACTGCATTTTCTCTTTTCCACATTCTCGTAGAGGACTTTATTGTCTTTTTTTCATTAAATATGGCTTCCTCCTCACCGCTTTACCATGCAGCGCAGACTGTTGAGCAAAAACAAATCCTAACCAGACTTTGGCAATCACTGGCCAAAATAAACTGGAGAAAATTAAAGAACAGCGTCATCACACCAGAGTTCAACAACTTGTTCTTTAAATTTTCAGCTTTCCCTTCAGCACTGCAGCCAATTCTTAACACAACATTTAAAATTCCCATGAATGCCCAGATGAAGTGTCTTTGCTTGCTTGCTTGCCATTGGAAGAAGTCACAATTAGCAGACTGCTGGGCTGACCATTCGGCCCCTGCTGCGTCCCCTCGCTTTGAGGAAGTCCAGGTTAATCACTGATTTCCTTACACATTGCTGCCTCCATTTTAAATGATTTATGATTTTTTTTCCTCTCGCTGTCTTTCGTCTTTCATTTATTTTTATGTATTTATTTATTTTTGAGAATCTTTCTCCATTCCCATCTGTCAAGCTGCATCTTGTGCTCCCTTCTTCTTTGCTGCACTTAGGCTCAGTGGGGTGAGTGATGGCAACTTAGATTGTGAGGATCATACGAGTGGAAAGGCACACCTTAGGGGTGGAGTGTGGCCTTCTCACATTGCACCTTTATCTCTTTATTTCTCTCTTTATCTCAAAGTCACTTACCCGATAGTATGGCCCATCGGGGGCACAGCCCACTGGGAATTACCCGTTTGCACCAGTAAACCAATACAAGTCATCTGTGCACTGGTGAGTTGCGGTTTACTCTACTGAGTCATCTGCTCTCTTTGCAGGTTCAGTTCTAATTTAAATTTTACCAACTCCTACTGTTTAATTTAACACCCTTCATGGGTTAATGAGTAACCCATTTTCCTCCTCTCATCATTATCATTTAAGATTTTGCTATTTATCTCAAAATAAATAGTATCAAGAGTGGTATTGTGATCCTTAGCCTCCTTTGGAGCTATAAATATGCTCTTACCACATGTACCATGGAGCAACGTCTGCCAAAAGCTCAGGTTCAGATGAGTGCATCCCGTTAAGCTGTGTGTCTCAGGTTTGGTTTGCTCTAAGCGTTTCAATCTGTGACTTTACACTTTGTTATGCGAGTGTCTTGGCCCGAGGGAAATAACAACAAACTGCTGGTCAAGGATTATGTCTGTCATCCTTAGATAGCACACACCCTGGTGTGTTTAATGTCGATCCCATAAAGAAGACTTGAGCTCAATTCTCTGCTTCTTCAAAAGGTGAATTTGAGGTCCTCTGCACAAGGGCACCCTGTTGTGTGTCTGAAACTAAACTCAGTAAAGACTCGGCTTGGAAAATGGGAGTCCTGCACCTCCATTTCTCCATTTAAAACTAACACACACTCTGAAATGAATCATTTAAAATCCATTCTAAACTATTTCAAGGGACTTGCAGCACTCCAGCTGTGCTACTCTAAGGTTAACATTTTCCTTGAAGGGTTTAACTTTTCTGATGACACAGCCGTCAATCTCTGTTGATACTACGAGTAAGGGAAAATGTTTGGGTCCTGATAGAAAATCCACAAGGAGTTTATGCTTTTTGTGGAAGCAGTGGTCTAATCCATTGTTTCAAACTGTAGTTCGGTCATTTTCTCTAGAATTAATAACCTCAGAATGAATAGAGCCCTTAATCTCTTTGCTTTACTGCCTGACCTCATTGGTTGAATACGAGGCCTACACACTGTTACTCATCAACTGATACACCCAGATCACACCGGCGTTTCGCCAAGCCTCTGATAACATCTTCTGTATGTAACTGTCAAGGCCCCTTTTCTCTGCTTGGAGAAGTAGAACTTGACGGTGTGATGGGATTAAGTGTAGAATTTATCGACATTGTCAAGGCTCACTGTTATTCTTTCAAACTCTAATATCTCCTCCTGTCTTCTTTTTACTTCCCAGTGGTGTCAGACACGGTTATCTCCACTCTTTGTTTATCATTAATCAATCTCTTAAATTTAATTTCTAACTCATGTTAAAACTAATATGACAAAGCTCACCATTTGTATTAAAGTAAATGAAATCGTTTAAGCTCATTGGCAACAGAAATTAGGCATCTTTAGCCCAGGGGAGAAAAATAAAAGAAAATTTGCAATAAGCAGTTGAAAATGACAGTTGGCAGCAGAGTTTATCAATTGATGAGTCACTTTATCAAAAGGATACGGCCTACTGTTTCTGAATCCTTGTCCAGAATGCCAAATGCTAAATGTTACTTTAAATTTAACTCCCACTAAACTCAAAAATACTGAAACCCATGGCCTGTTTGTCAAGTTTGCCATTGGAAGACAAGCTGTTAGTGTTGGACTTTTGCGGAGCTTTGTCTTCAAAATTCAACTGCAGAAGAGTTAAATGAGTCTGTAGGAAAACTGAGCTATGAGTCAGAATATGTAAAAAGCACATTTTCCATAAACACTTCCCCAAAGATGTCAGTCGCACCCCTGGACTCAAGGACAGATTTTATTCAATAGTCATTTGTTCTAACATTGACAATGACAATATGATCCTCCCTGTCTTTACCACGTCCCTACCTACAATTCCAGCAGGAAGGCCCACCATACGAGCCTCTCTGGTCTTAGAGCACATCATCTTTCTAATGACGAGTCCCCCACCATCACTACTTCTCTCCTCCTGGGGACTGGTTTTGAGATGAGGTGTTGAGATTCCTCACGCCTGCCTATCATCTGAGAGTTAACTGATTCTTCATCCTGCTCTGCATGGCTGTATAGAAGTGAAGATGCTTTCTTAAAGTCCTAGACTGGCACATTTGCACTTATTGTAGAGTGGAGCAGATGCTGTAATGCTGAGGTGACGTGTTCATTTTCTTTTTATATCTAATTGTTCTGTTTTGCTCATTAGGTCCAGGGGGAGATCAAAGAGGCCCGCCAGGAGTAAGTTTTTGTTTCTTTTAAATATCTCATAATTTAATGTGCATTGTGATTGGAACTTTATGGCTGCTTGTTAAAGTTCATCTCTTCAGGCAGGAAAACAGCTGAATTGAAATCCAATTTTAAAGCTTTGAGTTCTCACTGCATTGTCATGTGTTTGCTTGAGCTCGTCCGTTTGCCTGTTCTCCCTGCTGCAGTTCTCTCCATTCTCTGGTCACTAACTCACTTCCTTCCATTCTCTGGTCCAGTGTTTCTCAAACTGTGTGCCGCGGAAGATTTGCAGATGTGCCGCGGGAGTTTCTACAAATATTTGAAATTTATACAGGTTTTCAGAACGCTACACGTGCAGCGTTACACAGGTCTGCCTACTATTACATTTTTATCCTACGTTGCGATGATGTCCCCACTTGCAACGACCAGTAATAGTAGCCCGCACTCTCCCCTTTTTTCTGCCCTGCTAAATCGGAACGCTACATTTTGACGGAAAGGGGTGTTAGATATTCAGGTTATGGAATTTTCCACTATACATATATTATTATAATGACTAAAATGTAGGCCGCCCTAGCAGACGCAAAGCAGTTTTTGAATTGGTAACGATAATAATAAGCGATGTGTTTCATTTAAATTTTTTAGGTGTATGCTAATAATAACAAATTATCAATAAGCGTTATTCATTGTTATCCATGGAGAAATACGTTAGCAAGAATGAAACTGCGAAAGCGTTAAAAAAAAAGCAAGGAACCAAACGAAGGTACAAAGAAGATTACATCGGATATGGTTTCATATCTTCGGGACCTGAAGATGCTCCATTGCCATTCTGTCTGATCTGCAATTCAGCTCTGTCGAATGAGGCGCTTGTTCCAAACAAATTGAAGAGACACTTGGAAACAAAACATCCAGCTGTAAAAGCGCAACCGAAGGAATACTTCGAAAACATCAGGGCTCAACAAAATAAACAAGCTAAGAAACTTACGAACTACCTAAAGCTGCCAGAAAAGGGATTGATTGCAAGTTATAAGGTTGCTCAGTTATTAGCAAAACGCAAGAAAGCGCATACAGAGGCTGAATCAGTCATTGCACCAGCTTTAGCAATAGTTGTTGAAACTATCCTTGGACCCGATGCCGCCGAAAAAGTTAAGAAAGTTCCTTTGTCAAATGATACTATCTCACGCAGAATTGAAGACTTATCGTCAGATTTACAAGATCAAATCTGCGAACACTTTGACGCGCCTGACGATGAAGTGTCTCTGATGTGGTCTCTTCAAGTTGATGAATCCACTGACGTTAGCGGTAAAGCCCAGCTGCTAACTTTTATTCGGTTCATAAAGGATGAAAAATGTGTCAACGAATTCTTATTTTGCAAAGACTTACAAACTACGACCAAAGGCAAAGATATTTTCAATGTGGTGAACGAAAACATTTTGCTCTTCAAACTACAGTGGAAAAACTGTGTCAGCATTTGCACCGATGGCTGTCCTTCCATGCAGGGAAATAGAAAGGGATTCATCACTCTTGTGCGTCAAGAAAATCCAAATGTATTAGTTGTTCACTGCATGATCCACAGAGAAGCTCTTGCCTTCAAATCTTTGCCGAAAGATTTGATGTCTGTTCTGGATCAAGTGATTACAGTTGTAAACTTCATCAAATCTCGACCGCTTGCATCCCGACTTTTCTCTCAGCTCTGTGAAGCAATGGATTCAGACTACAAATGCCTCCTGTATCACATCAACGTTCGTTGGCTCTCCAGGGGAAAAGTGTTAAAGCGTGTCGTCCAACTCAAGGCTGAGCTGATTTCATTCTTGGAGGCTGAAAAAAAAGACTTTGGATTTTCTATTCATGACGAGATCTGGTGGGTTAAGGTGACATTTCTCTCTGATTTATTTGACAAATTAAATTCACTGAATTTAAGTCTTCAAGGACCATCGGAAAACATCATCACTGCATCCTCAAAACTGAAGTCATTTGGTGAAAAATTGTCGTTGTGGCAAAGTAAGATCTCGAAAGGAGTCTTCGACTGCTTTCCTACTTACAATGAATGTGCTTCAAATAAAGAAATCACCCCCGAAATTCTGTACACTTTGACACACCTGCAGTCAGCATTGCAGCATTATTTCCCAACAGTTGGAAGTAATGAATATGGATGGGTCAGCTATCCATTTGGAAACAATGAAGCTACAAATCTTACAACTGAAGAAGAAGAGCAGCTCATTGATTTTAAAAACGATGCAGTTCTTAAGTCAAGTTTTGCCGAGAAAAGCCTGGATGTGTTTTGGATTTCAATCAACAAGTTATATCCTGCAATCAGTTTAAAAGCAATCAAAACAATTCTTACATTTGCATCTTCATGGTTTTGCGAGTTTGGATTTTCAGCACTGACTGAAATCAAGTCTAAGAAAAGAGAGAGACTTCTTACAATAGACGCTGAAATGCGAGTTTGTTTGTTGACTTTGGAGCCTCGCTTAGATCGCATTTGCTCTCAAAAACAGGCACATCCTTCACATTAAATGTAATACTTAAAAACAGGTAAAATAAATTTTCATTTTATTATAAAACAACTGTTGTTCTTCCTGGTGTGCCACAAAATTTTTTTAGTTTTTTTACTGTGCCAACAGACAAAAAAGTTTGAGAAACACTGCTCTGGTCACTAACTCACTTTCTTCTGTGAATAGCCAGCTTCAGGGTTCAGCGCAGATGACCTCTGCCAGCCTGAGAATTGAAATTCTTTTATGTCAGCTGTCTATTTCAGAGGCATGGAAACCAGATGGGAACATGTCTAAAAAAAGGGGCATTTATTGGGTACCCAGACCTAAAAGAGAAGAGATTGGGCAGGAGAATCTTGTCCAAAGCCAAAGTTATACTGAACAGGAGTGTCCATCACCTCTACAGTCCGCTTAGGGTGCTGTTGTCACTGTCATACGGTCATCAAAAAGAGTTAGAGTTCAGTTTCTGGGTGGGGATTGGACACTTTGAATTTTGCATGGGTTCAGTCCAAACCCTCTCAGTTTTTCTGTCCATCCAGTTCAGGATCATATGGAGCTGGGTGCAGACCACACACTGCCCTGTCCTACTGCAGGGCACATTTACACTTACACCCACAGAGACACACACAGAGGAAATTAAAGAGCCGTGAATCAGCCTATCCTAACATTATGGTATGTCACCAGAATAAAGTTATTGTTTTATAGTGCATTACAGGATGTTGGCGTGAAGGCCTGAAAAACAAGGGGCTTTACACCGAGTTTGGCATAGTGGCCACACTGGCCGCTGTCTCCATTAGGAGTGATGTGTCCATACGTCTGTCACATTGGAGCAGTCAGATCCACTTGTAAACTTGACGTGTCGCTACATACGTGTACAAGTTGTTATGTTAAAATCTGTAACTTTCCAATTTCTCAACCAATTAGTCAGTTTATGTAGCGTATTATTTGTAACACTTTTGCAGGAAGCAAGGACAGTATGAGCCTTATTGTTTTAGAGCTAAATAATAAATAAATATCAAACCTATTCAGTTTTCTCTGAAGAGAGTCAAGGCTGGGGGGCTGTCAAAAGGCAGGGCCTGTTAAAGCCCACTGCGGCACTCCTGTATGATTCAGAGAGAGACCCCTTTCCAGGTAGATGAGGCGTGCAATGGGTGTCAAAAAAGGGATTAGTACAATATAATACACAGAAGAGGACTCAAGTAATCCTCAGTACAATGCATGGTAACAGTACAAGTACAAAACTAACTGCATGAGTGCCTGTTAAGGTCCGTGTGCTCTTGTAGTGACAGGACAGCAGGCAGGCAAAATGAGGACGACATTATGAAAGGTTATAGTGGCCCTGACTAATGGGGACAGGTGGGAGGAAGTAGTAGTTACAAGCTATAAGTGCCATATGGGATGGACGGGCATGCCGGCCAGGACCGTGAAGGGGTCTTTACCAGGATGGGATGCCCCAAGTAGATGGATAGGCATCCTGTCCACAATGAATTCTAATACCTTCCCTAGCAGGGATGAAAGGGAACGAGAACTAATGACGGTTTCCAGGAGCAGCCTAGCCCACCAGGATAACAGCTGCCCTGTATTCCATGCAGACTCCAGCAAGGAATGGCAGGAGTTGTAGTTCAGCATTCCAGCCCTGCTGGGGTCCAGGGGTGCTACAAGAGGGCACTGCAGGGACATACTCCCTATTCTCGACTTCCGTATGTCTCAGTAGTGTATCCAGTTGGCAGAGTCGTACTGTCAGGTTCTAAACTGAAGGAGCTGCACTGCCTTGTCGAGAGAATCGAAACTGGGAGGAAAAAAGGCAACAGTCGACTGGAAGAGGGCAGTGCAGTAGAGAGAGAGAGAAGGAGAAGAAGAGGTGATGGGAAGAGAGACAACTTGTGCTTTGATACTTTTCTGGAGGTATCTGTGGAATAAACATCCTTTGTTTGAACCCGGGACTGTCTTGTGTGTTCGTGTTTGGGGCTCACTGGCACCCCCAATCTATCACAATGCAGTGGCCAGAAACTTCAATATCTAAGGACGGACCCCAAGCTTCTCTCTCACTCTCTCTGTCTCTGCAAGAAGGTGTAAATGGCCAATAAAGTGAATTATTGATATCATATCATAACACCACCTCCAAATGTCAAGTTAGTGTGAAGATGACCACCGTGAAGGTCACTACCACAGGTGTGAGGGAGCCCTGCCATAGGCACGGCTCAGTTCACTGTGACAGACATTGAGGGATATGAAAGTGCTTGGGACTGGCATACGTAGTTGATGGACATCTTTGGAAGAACATCTCCTCATTGACAACTGAAGACGTATTCAGAACACGTTCAGTAGGCGATAGTAGGAGGGTGCAGGCTTTACTTTTACTAGAGAGGGTATGGGTGATATTTTCTGCCAAAACCAAAATGAAATGAAAGTTATAAAATGAAAATGCAACCTCCTGTTACCAAAAGGACGATTAGAGAAAGATTGTGAGAGTGTCGTCTCGGGTTAGGAAGGGCATTTTTTTTAACACAGCCGACACACACAACAGCCAGGCATCTTTACTACGGCGGCTGGAACTTGAACCTCCCTACAAGCTCTTCCCAACGGCCTCAGATTCCCCATAAGACACATCGACTTTTGTCCTACATTCTCCACAAAACTTGAATATTTTCAATTTCACAAAAATGGAATTGTTTGTTACAGGAGATACAGTATGTAATGTTTCACTTTACATTCTTAGGAGGCACCTAATAAAGTGACAGTCCTTCGTATATTCACATGTACTGTAAATGTACCTTTGGCTGTCTACACTTCTTCCAGTAATGTGGAGCAGATCTGTCTTGGTGGGAACTTGACGTCATAGTTTCCTTTATGCAGGGAGAATACGTCATCTGTAAAGGATCTGCTTGACTACAGTCAGGTCAATGTACTGACGTGGGCATAAAGTACAAGAACCTTAAGATAATTACGAGCACACATTGGGTTACCTTAACGGTACTTGAAGCTGATGTGGTGTCCGTGTCCACTGACGCTGAGCTTAGGTGAAGTACAAACTCACGTAAACAGGGCCGGCCCAAGCCTTCATGGGGCCCTAAGCAGAACAAGCCGCCTTGGCACTGCCAAATCTACTATTGTCAATGCTTGATCATTCACACACCTACTATAAATTTAACACAGCCATTTTATTAGTTGTTTCCATTGTCAGCCTGGCCTGTTTTCACCCTTCTGTGGTTTTTACTCTTAAAATGTATTAAACTTTTGCAGCATGCTTATGCGTAGACTTTAGAAAATAAACGTCACACACGTGTGCTTGGGGGGCAGTCAGTGGGCTCAACTGAGCAAGGGGCTGTGTCCAGAGAGCTGTTACAAAGTGCAATAATGCCTGTGCTCCTTCATCTACAGATGCTCAGAAAACTCACTCTGAAGGCCCTCCCACTAACTGACCTCCTTTCCGCCCATCTGGCCCTCCTCTTCCTCCTTCACCACAATATATGAACGCCATGCACTTACTGCGGGCCGTCTGCGTTTTGACTTCGTCTCCAGTGACTACTCTCTGCAAGTTTTACAATCTGTTTTCTCTCCTTCTTTTTTTGACAGTATATGGAGTGGTCCCCCAAACCTTTTCCGTGGTCTTCCCTCTTCATTTAAAAGAGATTGCCTTTTCATTTTATAATGTTAAGTTTTTGTTTGTTTGGTTTTTTTTTTTCCAGAAAATGCCCCCCCATACACTGCTTAGAAAAGTCTTCCTAAATGCAGTTCAGTGTGCACCTCCAGCGTCTTTGTCCTTCTAATTTTGTGAAAGAGTTTCGGTTGAGTTATATTGTGACTTCAAGTCGGCTACATTCGTAGTCAATGTTGTTTGAAAAGAGGGCAAGAACAGGAAGGTTCATTAACTTCTGTGTTTATTTTTACTTTTCAGATTGGTGAAAATGAAGCACAATTGCGACGTTTCACAAATATAACATTACAACATTTGAGACAGTTAAGAGCGGAAAACAATAGTTTGTCAAGTGACATTCGACAGAGGGAAAATGACCTCCTCCAGCTGAATAATAACATCGTTGGCGTAAATAACCAGATTCATCTCTATCTCAATGATATGGAAAATATTTTTTCATCGCTTGTGCAACGCAGAATAAACTAAAATTAATTGTAAGTATAACATTATATGTGCTAAAGATGTGAGATGTAAAACCAAATTAGCCAATATGGCCATCAACTGTTGCCATCAGATCATCCGTCCTTTGTTTGTCACTTGTGGTGACATTAAATTTGGACAGGTGGATACAAACCTGTAAAGTCCATCCAGAGAGTGACTGGGCAGGCTGGGATACCACTGACATCTTGGCTCTGTGCACAACTTGCTCTGCGTTTGTCCGCTTTGCTTTACGTGCTCTTGGATTAGTCGCAGTGAGGGTCAAATCGGCAAATCCAGCGGTGAAACACACAAATTATCTGAATCTGACACCAAACAGCAGACCTGTGCAGTGACACAAATGTCCCCAGATCTGAGGGCGATGGCTGTGTGTGTGACGGAATGTCCTGGAAGAAGCACGTCTAGTGATTCATTTCTCTCTCGTTTTTTCTTTGTAGGTTGGAGCCACCTGGACGTTTTTGGAATTCTTTGTGATGTTCTGTTCATTTTAACTTTGTTCTGTTTAAAAATGTAATTAAAAGAAATGTTTATGAAGTTCTTGTGAGGTCTTCTGTCTTAGCTGAGGGGGTTTGGGTGTCAGGATGGCAGTACCCAGTAGCACAGAAGATTCACGGAGGTCCCACCGTCAGGCACAAGCAATACACCCGGATTGATGGCGTGCGCTCCATGAGTAAGGTGGGCATCAGTAGGCAGACGGACAGATGGAGATTTAGAGGATGAAACCAGAGCTGCCCGTGGGATGAGGAGAGCCAGAGCCGCGTCTTTACTTGTCAGGTCAGTGGCAAATTCCCTTCAGCCCACTCCAGTGAAAAGGAACAATTCAAATCAATCAAAATAACCTCAGCCATACACAGACAGCATGTACCTAAATATATATGTGTGTGTCTGCCTGTCTACTTAAATGTTCTAAAGGTGGAGGGTCCATCGGCAGTAGAGGAGAGAACTTCAACCCACATGATGCCATAGGACTGAATTTCAACAGTTTACTTCATGGCACTCCATTGAAGGGGTTGTGTCACATGCTCTTATTTTACTGTGGCAACAAAGAACCTTTGTTTGGCTGCTTTGCTTTTGCTTCATCTTCAATATGTGCTGGAGGAGGAAGAAGAGCTGCTGGTGGTCCTGTAGCAGGGCTGATGCTGGCCATAAGGCACTGTATTTTTGGGGGGCAAGGTGCTACACTGTCTCCACGTTGTTACCCACATCAGTAGGTAAAGGGCTTTGTGACGCCGGTTTCGCAAGTTCCATGTACACTCAGGGCTGTAAAAAGCACATTGTACTTTATACAGATACGCTCAACTAGTTATGCCTGATGAGAAGAGTGCAGCTTCAAAACTGACCAAGTTTCACACACAGTGGCATAGGGGCGATGAAGGGAATTCATTTCAAACTGTACACTTAGAAAGGAAAATGCAACACACTGTCCTTCTATTCTACACACCACAGACAGTTTAAATTTGGCTTAGGTAAGAAGCCATCTATTGTCACCTACTTTTTACTTGTCTGTGTGTGAAACTCACTTCTTCTGTGGGTTATCAGCAGCTGAGCTCCTCTCCAAACTGTGGCTGAGCCCGTTGGATCTAAAGTCCTAAGACTTCAACTTCTTGTCTCTCTGTCTTTTGTCAACAGGCAGAAATGTAGAGTTTGTTCCATGATATAATTGATAATCCGCTCCTTACCTCACCTGAGCAAACGGAGAAAGAAAGTTTCTCATGCAGAAATGCAGTTGTGACATTGAGGCCAGTCTCTTGTCATTAAACTGATTATATTATGTTTACAGTAACGTAACCTGTGACCTTTTTTAAATCAGATTCCGATTTAATTTTACTTTTACTCTAATCCTGTTTGGATTTTATGGTGGCTTATGTATTGCCTAATAGCTTATAAATGCGTGCTTGTTTTTGCAGATCCTGTACTGTAGGCCATGGAAGGCGCAAACTGGCGTACTCATTGGCATGTCACTGCTGTGTAGGAGGAGAGGCTGCCAGGCAGAGAGGTTCTTCAGTCCAAAGGAACGAGACAAACACTGCGGTCTGAATGGACAAAAATGGCTGAGTGAAGTGCAGTCGTCAGCACTGTTTGACTACACTGTAGCTTTTATAACTTAAAAGTCTAGGCAGGGATGAGCCCGTGCAGCAGTGATACACTGACTTCTAGCTTTGAATCGTTTAGAAAATCTGATGTCATGAGGAACGTCACGACTTCTAATTGGGTCAGTAACACTGAGAACACAAGAGTCCGGAGGCACGCTCAAATGTAGATAAACACTTATTCGGGAAATTCCATCCTCTGAATAAAGTCCACCACATTTACATTTGGTCCAGTGATACTGAACACTTGAGAGGTGAAGGCAAGGGTTCGATATCAGAGGCAGGGTGAAGAAAATTCTGGAGAACGGCTATTCAGCTCAGGTTTTTCTGGTGTACAGGTCATCTCGCTGTGAACGCTGCTCATGCTAAGCTGGCGTGTAGAGTTCACTATACACACCTTTTCTATCCAGCAGCACAAGACCACTTGATTTACTGAAGTATGCCCTCATTTCAGAAGGACATAAGTGACAGATGTGAACTAATTAAGAAAAAGTCCACTTGAACATCTTGATAGGACAAAACAATCTTGACTTGGCATTTCATAGGCCTTTGGACACATTATTGTTTCTGAGGACATCTTCTTACAGCTCCTGGAAATCTGAATACACACCACAATTCATAATCTCTATAGCATGACTAAATAGAGACTGTTTTTTAATAAAAGAAGTCCTGTAATTTCTAGGAGTTCTAACGCAGGTTTAATTGACCTGTTATGTCAGTGTTTGCGTTCCTACTTTTGGCTCAGGTCCTTCCTACCACCTGGTCTCTTACTGTTGTAACAGACCCCATAGCCCTCCCCTCTAAACTGGGCCCACAGAACAGATGTATGAAGGTACAATCTGTCACATAACGGATCATCTACACCAACTACACCATTCAGTGTCTGTGACGTCTCCATGCTCTCCATCCATCTTGAGTTGGTCAGGTCCCTCCGATGGTGTAACAGCCAGTCAGACTGGCACTGAACTAGTGTACACTCTTAGTGATTCCTGAGGGTTTCATGGAGGGTGACCAGGCCTTGCTGGCAGGCAGGCATCTTTTTACACACTCTGTCCAGCCTCAGTTAGATCCACAGAGGTGGCAGGGTGTTTTTATTACTAAGTTAATGTTTTAAATAACAAAGCAAACTTTAAGGCAAATGAACACATGCCATAGTTGTGAAATGTAACGTTGATTCCCAAACACCAAATTTATCCTTTAAGCTCAGAGAACTGCATTTTCTCTTTTCCACATTCTCGTAGAGGATTTTATTGTCTTTTTTTTCATTAAATATGGCTTCCTCCTCTCCACTTTACCATGCGGCGCAGACTGTTGAGCAACAACAAATCCTAACCAGACTTTGGCAATCACTGGCCACATTAAACTGGAGAAAATTAAAGAACAGCGTCATCACACCAGAGTTCAACAACTTGTTCTTTAAATGTTCAGCTTTCCCTTCAGCGCTGCAGCCAATTCTTAACACAACATTTAAAATTTCCACGAATGCCCAGATGAAGTGACTTTGCTTGCTTGCCATTGGAAGAAGTCACAATTAGCAGACTGCTGGGCTGACCACTTATACACTCGGCCCCTGCTGCATCCCCTCGCTTTGAGGAAGTCCAGATTAATCTCTGATTTTCTTACACATTGCTGCCTCCATTTTGAATTGTTTTTTTCCCCCCTCGTTTCCTTTCGTCTTTCATTTATTTTTATGTATTTATTTACTTTTGGGCGGCACGGTGGCGCAGTGGGTAGCGCTGCTGCCTCGCAGTTGGGAGATTTGGGGACTTGGGTTCTCTTCCCGGGTCCTCCCTGCATGGAGTTTGCATGTTCTCCCTGTGTCTGCGTGGGTTTCCTCCCACAGTCCAAAGACATGCAGGTTAGGTGGATTGGCGATTCTAAATTGGCCCTAGTGTGTGCTTGGTGTGTGTTTGTGTGTGTCCTGCGGTGGGTTGGCACCCTGCCCAGGATTGTTCCCTGCCTTGTGCCCTGTGTTGGGTGGGATTGGCTCCAGCAGACCCCCGTGACCCTGTGTTCGGATTCAGCGGGTTGGAAAATGGATGGATGGATTTACTTTTGAGGATCTTTCTCCATTCCCATCTGTCAAGCTGCATCTTGTGCTCCCTTCTTCTTTGCTGCACTTAGGCTCAGTGAGGTGAGTGGTGGCAACTTAGATTGTGAGGATCAAACGAGTGGAAAGGCACACCTTAGGGGTGGAGTGTGGCCTTCTCGCATTGCACCTTTATCTCTCTATTTCTCTCTTTATCTCAAAGTCACTTACCCGATAGTATGGCCCATCGGGGGCACAGCCCACTGGGAATTATCCGTTTGCACCAGTAAACCAATACAAGTCATCTGTGCACTGGTGAGTTGCATTTTACTCTACTGAATCATCTGCTCTCTTTGCAGGTTCAGTTCTAATTTAAATTTTACCAACTCCTTCTTTTTAATTTAACACCCTTCATGGGTTAATGAGTAACCCTTTTCCTCCTCTCATCATTTTCATTTAAGATTTTGCTATTTATCACAAAATAAATAGTATCAAGAGTGGTATTGTGATCCTTAGCCTCCTTTGGAGCTATAAATATGCTCTTACCACATGTGCCATGGAGCAACGTCTGCCAAAAGCTCAGGTTCAGATGAGTGCATCCCGTTAAGCTGTGTGTCTCAGGTTTGGTTTGCTCTAAGCGTTTCAATCTGTGACTTTACACTTTGTTATGCGAGTGTCTTGGCCTGAGGGAAATAACAACAAACTGCTGGTCAAGGATTATGTCTGTCATCCTTAGACAGCATACACCCTGGTGTGTTTAATGTCAATCCCATAAAGAAGACTTGAGCTCAATTCTCTGCTTCTTCAAAAGGTGAATTTGAGGTCCACTGCATGAGGGCACCTGTTGTGTGTCTGAAACTAAACTCAGTAAAGACTCGGCTTGGAAAATGGGATTCCTGTACCTCCATTTCTCCATTTAAAACTAAGGTATTACCAACAAACACTCTGAAACTAATCATTTTAAATCAATTCTAAACTATTTCAAGTGAATTGCAGCTCTCCAGTCACGTTTTTCTTGAAAGGTGTAACTTGGATGTCACACCTGCCATAAAGATTCTGTACATTGAACGAAGACCAGGGGACCCCTTACTGCGAGGGAGCAGCACTACCGCCACACCACCAGCATGTTTAATACCTGCTTTAATGCATTTCATCATGAAAATGACATCAAGTATTTATCTTAGCATTCTAAGTGACCAGACAATAGGAATATCATGAAGTGAATGGATTCTGTGCGGTGATCGCTGCTGGCGCCTCCTCAGTGCAGGAAGAAGTCAGTTAAATAAGAGCGTAGTGATTAACAACTGGAACACTTAATATAAAACATTTAATGTGCTACATGAACTTATGATGGAGTTTGAGAAAATCTGGGAAATTAAACATTGATTTTAAGATGAAGTTTAGTTTACGACATTCTACTAACAAAATAAATGACAAGATTAAAGTGGAATTGTCGAAAATAAAGTCAACGTGTCGACATATAGGTTTATTTTTTCATCTTTCTTCACCATGATCTTAATACGCTTCAGTATTAAACAGTTGGCCCTAACGGTGTGCTCAAGCTTAACTTTGGCGTCCATGAAATGGCCGTTAAAGCGCATCTTTGGTGAGAACATGGCGAATACCTGCGTATCCATAGCGATACAAATGAAACCCGATGCAGCTTATTTTACAGATCAAAAACAAAATATGTCGCGATATCAGAAGAACTGTTCAAAATTGCCATTACCTGGTAACTATCCACTTGACAGGTTTGGCAGAAGATCATAGTGTGCCATATATTTGAGTATGTCTCATTGGACTAAAGACTGTACGATTAAATGTGAATGAGTAAAACTCACAGAGGATAATGTAATGTATGTAAATAAGGAGGACATTGAACAATGTAACGTTACACTGTATTCAAATGACTCTGTCTCTGATGCTGAGATTTTTGTCGTTGAATCTTTGGACTCTGCAGTAATTGACACTGTGTGCACTCGAACTGTTTGTGAGGAAACATCGTTTGATAGTTTTGTGAGTGAGCTCAGTCAGAATGAAGCGGACAAGTTGATTGAAGTGCCAGGCATCAGAGCTTTTAAATTTGGTGAAGGAAAGATTGTGCAGGCTACTAAAAGAATTAAAATTCCTGCCAAAATTGGACACACCAAATGGAACATTGAAACAGATGTGATCACTGCAGATATCTCTTTGCTCTTAAAGAGAGCTGGAACTGTGCTTGACATTGAAAATGACAGCGAGTAGTGAAGTTTAACACTAGATATACCAAAGCTTACGAAAAATGACCTTAAATCTTCTCGCACCTCAACGTCAGCGCCTTTTGTCTTGTAAATGTCTCGATAACCAAAGCAGCAAGCAGCCTACTATCCCATCCTCCCACCACCACAGAAAGTACAAAAATCGCTCTCCCAGCTGATGTCTGGTTTATCAGGGAGTGAAGTAGCATCTAGAGCTGTATAAGCTAAAAAAATATATCGTTATTTGGAACACATGCATGAAAGGAAATACAAGAAATGGTGAACCAATACCTAAAAGACAAACTTTTTCCATGATTTAGTACCAACGATAAAATATAGACATGAAGTGTATAATGTGTGAAGACTGAAGTCCAAATATCAAATAAGAACTTTCAGAAAAGATATAAATATAACAGAAGAAGTACGCTTTTATTCAAAACTATAACCAAAGAAAAAGAATTCAGGTTACTGTGGGTCATTGTAGCGACTTCTTTGCTGGTAAGAGCTGCTGACTCCTAAACAAAGGGTCGCTGGTTTGAGCCTCCACGCATCTCAAAATAAACGTTTTGAGTAGTCAGCTGCTCTTATTGTTGCTGTTATACCATAAAAACATACATTTGATTTGAGTCTGTAACAGCCGGTGTAAATGTATGGCTACTTGTAAAGATTAGCGTTTTTTTTATTCAGTTTGATTCTCTCAGTTGCGTTCAAGCTCCTCCTGATCTGACACTGTTAGTTTTCAAATAAAGATGTGCTATAACAGAGGTGAACTCGGATGAGGACGAGAGTTCTACATCGGACAAAGAGAACAGAAGCACCTCCACACCCCACAACAAACGTTCAATCACATATAAGAACAACGCAGCTGTACCAAGCGTAAAGGCGAAAAATGGCACCGTTTAAATGCACACTGAGGTCCCCTGAGCAGCAATGTGTTGAGGTAATTCTTGGTAGCGAGAACAAATCAGATTGCTTTCCGCTACCAACATTCTACCAAGAAATGAAAGCTCGGGCCAATCACAGACCGTATCGGCTTCCAAGAATTGGTCAATGACGGCTCGGTCAGCTACCAACAATTGGAGAATTATGGCTCATGTCGGCTACCAAAACTAAGAAAGGGCGGACCAGCCTCTCGTCAATTAATTAATGTATTCTACAAAAGCTTGTTCGAGTCGGCACACAGACGCTTTGTGATCTGCATTTATTTTTGAACTTTCTAAAAAAGTTTTTCATGAGTGTCGGGTTGTGCAGATTTATTTACATTCACATACACATTTTTTTAAACATTCTTGGTGCAGTTCATTACAGATATTAAATATGTGTACAAAACGTGTGAAAACAGATATAATAAGATACAAATATAACAAACACTGAATTGTATAATCATAGTTTCATTTTACAGAATGTGCTTTAAAAATAAAGATAATATGAAGTGCAGTATAATTATAAAAATACAAATCATAGAAAGTAAAAACTATTTTTTTTTTAATTCATTGTTTGGGTGAGTTCATTTTTATCTGAAAAGACAGATGAACTGCGAGTACAAATTACCTACAGAAGACCTGAGGAAAGTCTTTCTGGTATATAAGGACCAATTACTGCAGTAAAAATTATATAAATACTGTATACATATATATAAAAACAAGTGACTGGTATTTTTATTTTTTATACTTTACATTCATTTCACCAATCGTTCATATCAATACTAATATAGAATAATAATAATTATAGTTATACTCTTTATTAACATTGATGTTATAAAATATGCTTATAAAATAGACCTACACCTTTAATACTCAGACAATTCTAATCACGCTGTAGAACTGCATATATATACAGGTGCTGGTCATAAAATTAGAATATCATGACAAAGTTGATTTACTTCAGTAATTCCATTCAAAAAGTGAAACTTGTATATTAGATTCATTCATTACACAGACTGATGTATTTTAAATGTTTATTTCTTTTAATGTTGAAGATTATAACTGACTACTAATGAAAGTCCCATAAGTCTGCATAATTTTTATTTTTTATTAATGATGGCTTAGAAACTAAGTACCACCTTGCATTTGCAGTTGCATATTTTAAAATTAACAAATAATTCTTCTGATAAACGTCAATGTGAATCTGTAGTTTTGTATTGTGCCAACTGTGTTTAGCTTCTCAGATTTGTCTTTTCAGGTTGTAGTGCTCCTCTGTTTTTGTTTTCTTTACCAGAAATAGTTTTGACCATTGATAATATTTGTAATTTTATGACTGAAATTATCAACCAGATTATTAAGAAAAGCTCAAGGGGGGGGGGGGGCAGATATTAAAGAATAAAGATTTCATAAAATATAGCGCTTATGTTGTGATTATATGTGGCACAGAGTGAACCTCATCACCAGCATCACCAGATAAATAAATAAAATACTCCAATGATCTGATAAAGCAACATCAGCCAATGTCACCCAGAGATGTCTACAGCCTTGTAGATGTGCAGGCCTTCCAGTACGTGTCTTACTATAAACAGGTTCATTTACAAGTCGAGACGCTTGTCGTTTGTTGGTGCACACGATCTTCTTGGGTCAGGGTTTTACCTTAATGCCCCCCGGGGCTCTCCTCTCCTGTTTTAAGACCCTAAACTAGATCAGACTGATTTCACAATGGTATGTTGGACTTTTCTCTGTCATTTTCATTACTTTTCATTACATAATAAGCACAATGGCCTACTGAGTGCTGAAGGCAGGTTATTAGGTGGTGTTTCCATTCATTTGTGAGGAGATAAGAGCTTTACTTGTGATTGCACTTCTGCATTCTAACCCACTATCTCTTTGCTTTTTCTTTTTGTTATCATGAGCCTTTCTCAGCCGCAGTACAAGTGTTTCAGTGGTATGAAGCTCAATATCATCACTATATGTGAAATATAGAGAAACTACATTATTTGGACTGGGCAATTGAGTTTCGAACCCAAGTTTCTCATGAAAGAAGAGGTCTGCTTCGTCATTTAAGCAATGATCGAACACTGTATCAGCAGGACTTTGGAAATTAAAGGAGAAATAAGTAAGATAAGGATTCAAATCTATATTACTAAACAAAGGTTGTATATATACACGGATGCCAGAAGCAAGCCGTGCCGAAAGCGTACAGCGCCACAGAGTCAAACCCAGCGGCTTCCCAGAGTCAGTAGGTGGCGCACAAACAACACAACACAACCTGTAAACTAAACTTGAGGTAAAGTGTGCACGCCAGGTTGTATATATGCATGGATGCCAGAGGCCAGAAGCAAGCTGTGCACAATACAACCGTCGCCCGAACACAAACGCGCACACCACCGCATATGCAACCTTCGTTTAGTAATGTAGATCTACAAACCCAGATCCGCCGCCATGGTCACTTCAGCATGCGAATCCGCAGTCGTCAGAAAACGACTTCTAGCTAACGACACAGCCATAGAAAAACAAAAACGAGACTGCATGGATAAAAACAATGAAGGAAGGCGCCTACAATGCACTTCTGAAACACCAGAACCAAAGGAGTCACGGCTCCAAAAAGAAACAACTTTAGTACAAATATATTTATTTAATGAAATGAAAACTTTCCCAGGACGCACCCACCCTCCATGATTTTTCATCCCTCCAAAGCTCGAATGGAACAGAAAGTGATTGCCATTCTTGGATTTGCGATTCTTTCGAGAATCAGGGGTTTACTGGTTGTCTCCTAATAAAGTCACCTTTAGATTAAAAAGCAGACGCACCAATGCATATTCACTCCCTGTGTTCTTAAGAATTGAAATGGTACATTTGAGCAGTTATGAGAAGAACAATCTACTCAGCCCATCAAGATCGCCAAGTTAATTCCTTAAAATAGCCGTCAAGTCGAGTCAAGTAGCACACTTCTAGGAAATCACTCCATGTAACTCTTACTCTCAGTGTCATACTGTATGTCCCCTTAATGAGTTTCCACCGGTGCTCCCGTATTCCTGCTACCGTTCATTTCAAAGTGCAGTTCAATTCATTTTATTTTTGTCTAGCGCTCTTCTCTGAGTGAAGGCTCAGAGTGCAGTAACGAGTTCATAGGAAAATTGCAATTATAAAATTAACAAAGCACAAAAATGAGACAAACAGGCGCTTTAATTTTATTGCATTGCATTTTCATTTTAGAATTTTAATATGCAATTACTATTTTGCAGAAAACACCTCCCATACTAGCAGGCACACTTAGAAAAGTCATCCTGAATGCAGCTCAATGTGCACGTCCATCCAGGCGTCTTTGACGTTCTGACTGTTGGGAAAGATTTTCAGTCAGGTGGGCTTTAGTTCGGCTGCATTAATAGTCGTTGTTGGAATTACGTCAAAAGAGCAGGAACAGGAAGGCTCATTAACTACTGACCTTATTTTTATTTTTCAGACTCTCAGAATGAACTCACTATTGGAAGAAATAAATAAGAAATGTTTGGCAGATCTGAGATCAGAACACGAACGCAATGTGAGAATTTTAAATACAATACAATACAATACAGTTTATTTTTGTATAGCCCAAAATCACACAGGAAGTGCCGCAATGGGCTTTAACAGGCCCTGCCTCTTGACAGACCCCCAGCCTTGACTCTCTAAGAAGACAAGGAAAAACTCCCAAAAAAACCTAGTAGGGAAAAATGGAAGAAACCTTGGGAAAGGCAGTTCAAAGAGAGACCCCTTTCCAGGTAGATTGGGCGTGCAGTGGGTGTCAAAAGAAGGGGGTCAATACAATACAGTACAGTACAGTACACAGAACAATTTCTCAATATAGTAAGAAATAAAAAAAATATATATATAAATTTTAGAAGTACAGAGCAGAATTTAACAGTAGAAGATATATCCCATAATAAGATTTGTATTTGTATAGAGTCCTGGAGACCTCATCCTTCAAGCTGCCTCCCCCATTTGGCCATTCCACAGCTGAAACAGTGCTGGGCCAGCCAATCCGATGAAAGGACCCCTCTCTCCCACGATTCCTGCGATCCTCCATCTGGGATGACTTTTCCTTAGGCAGGCAAAACAACTTGGCAGGTGGGCCGTGGCACCAAGTGCCACATTTGAGTACCGAGAAGAAAAACAGAATAAGTGAGGGTTAGTATACAATTATAACTGTCATGTTACTTATGTTTAAGTGCTAATGACTAACAACAGAGATGCAGTCTGTACAGTTAACCAGCAGCTCTAGTCAGGATATGCTAAACTGAAGTAGTGAGTCTTCAGCCGGGATTTAAAAGCTGTGACCGAAGGGGCATCTCTTATAGTAGCAGGCAGACCATTCCACAGTTTAGGGGCCCTGTAACTAAAAGCTCGACCCCCCACTGTTATTTTATTAATCCTTGGAATCATAAGCAGACCGGCATCTTGAGATCTTAATGTGCGCTCTGGTTTGTAAGTCATGATAAGTTCAGACAAGTAAGCCAGACCTCGACCATTTAATGATTTATATGTTAAAAGAAGGATTTTGAAATCTGCCCTGAACTTAACCGGGAGCCAGTGTAAGGATTTAAGAACTGGAGTTATGTGTTCGTATTTTCTTGTTCTTGTAATAATTCTCGCAGCCGCATTTTGGATTAACTGGAGGCTGTATAAAGAACAGTTTGAACATCCAGTGAACACCGCATTGCAGTAGTCAATCCTACTAGAGATAAATGCATGAATTAGTTTCTCAGAATCCTGTTTATTTAAAAAGCGCCTTAATTTCCTAACATTTTTAAGATGGAAGAAACATGTTTTGGACAACTTTGTAATATGCGCTTTAAATGACATGCTAGAGTCAAAGATAACTCCTAGATTGCGGGCTGATTCAGTAAAATTGACTGGGATTCCCATTGAGTTAAATGATGACAAAATATTATTGTGATCAGCATCATTCCCTCCAACAATTAACATCTCTGTTTTATCTGTATTTAAAGACAAGTAGTTCTTATTCATCCACTCCTTTAATTCACTAACACAACTAATTAAAGACAACATCGGAGAAACTTCATTTGATTTAAATGAAAGGTATAACTGGGTGTCATCTGCATACGAGTGAAAATTAACATTATGTTTCCTAATGAGAGATCCCAGTGGAAGCATGTACAGTGAAAACAGTAAAGGTCTCAGTACTGAGCCCTGCGGGACACCATATTGAACTTCTGTGTATAATGATGGAGTACTGTCAGCACATTTCTGTACATATTGCAATCGATTTGATAAGTAAGAACTAAACCAAGTGAGCACGGTGCCTGTAAGCCCAACATCATTTTCTAGCCTGTGCAGTAAAATAGAATGGTCGATGGTGTCAAATGCTGCACTTAAGTCCAACAACATAATTACAGTGGAGTTTCCTTCATCAGAGGATATCAGAATGTCATTTACAACCCGCGTTAGTGCCGTTTCTGTACTATGACCAGTGCGAAAACCAGACTGGAATTTCTCAAATAAATTGTAATGCATAAGGTGTGTCTGAAGCTGACTGGCGACTACTTTTTCTAGTATTTTAGAGAGAAACGGTAAATTTGAAATAGGCCTATAATTATTTAGTATGTGTGGATCTAGGTCTGACTTTTTAAGTAATGGTTTAATGACTGAGACTTTTAGTGCATCAGGTACTGTGCCATACAATAATGAACTATTGATAATGTTTAGGATAGGCGCTGCAAGAACATCCATTGCACTTTTTACTAGTTTTGTTGGCACTGGATCAGGGAACAAGTAGTGGGCTTCATTTTAGAAATTAAACTTAAGACTTCCTGCTCAGTTACAGGATTAAAATTACTAAAGTGCTGAGTGCAATGTGAGACAGGGTCTGCTAAGCTAGTATTTGGTTTGTACTGTGATGCAGAGATCTGGGATCTTATATTTTTAATTTTCTCATTGAAGAAGTTCATAAAGTCTGTACTGCTAATGTCTGTTGGTATTTTGCACTGTTGATCTGAATTTCCATTTGTTAATTTAGCCACTGTTCTAAACAGTGCCCGAGGATTTTTATTATTGCTATCTATTAATGTAGAATAATATTCTGACCGAGCTTTAAAGAGGGCTTTTTTATATTTATTAACACTCTCTGTCCATGCAATTTGAAAGACATGTAACTTGGTTGTTCTCCATCTGTGCTCCAGTTTTCGACACTCTAATTTAAGAGCTTGAGTGTTTTCATTAAACCAGGGAGAGTTTCTATGTGCTTTGATCACTTTTGTTTTAACGGGAGCCACTGTGTCCAAAGCATCTCTCAAGGTCACATTATAATGTGATGATATCTGATCTAAATTGTTTTCCGTGTTTACATTTGATGTTAACTGATCTAAATGGTTTTCCACAATTACACTCGACTTACTCAAAGTATCTATAAATTTTGAAGCAGAATTACAATCTAGATGTCGCACTGTCTTTGTTTTAATCTGGGAGTGTGTTGGCAAGGGCAGGACTAAATCAAATGTAATTAAGTAGTGATCAGAAATAACTTCATTTAATGGAGTAATAATTAAATTTTGAATTTCAACTTTGTAAGTTATAATTAAATCTAATGTGTGGTTATGATTATGAGTTGGACCTTTGACATTCTGACAAAATCCTACTGAATTTAACAAATAAGTAAAACATTTGCTAAAAGTGTCAGTTTCCACATCAATGTGTACATTAAAATCTCCCATCAGTACTACGTGATCATAATTCATAGCCAAGTCAGATAAAAGGTTGCTAAATTCAGTCATGAACAATGAATACGGCCCTGGTGGTCTGTAGACTACCACTATAATTGTGTTGGAATCTGTTTTAATATTTAAAATGAATGCTTCAAAGGATGGAAAGTTGCCTAAATTTTTAGAAGTGATTTGCATTTTGTTACAATGAATTATTCCAAGGCCTCCTCCTCGACCTGAATCTCTAGACTTATGAAGGAACGAGTATCCATCTAGTGACGCCTCAGCTAGGGGGACAGTGTCACATTTACTAAGCCAGGTTTCGGTGAGAAGACACAGATCAGATTTTGTACTTAATATAATATCATTTACCAAAACAGCTTTAGTGCCAAGAGAGCGAATGTTCAATAAGCAGCATTTAAAACTGTAGGCTTCTTTCTGAATTGGTGATATACTTTTTGTTTTAATTTGTAGTAAATTTCTATTACAGATGCCCCTGGTGGAGGGTCTGGTTTTATCCCTTGGTCTAATTATACACCTTATTTTTTGGTTATCAATTAATTTAAGGTTTGTATCAAGACTAAATTTACTGGATGCCCCCAAGACAAGGATTATGGGTAACAGCTTCAGGAAAGTAACAGGTGGGATAAACAACAGCCTGTGATTTAAGATCACATGACTGCGGCCTGGATGGTGCTCTAATCAGTCAACCAGGCAGTTTTGCTGCCATATTTTGGGATAATACATAAGATCCCCTCCAGTTAGGATGAAGACCATCTCTTCTGAAAAATCCAGGCCTTTCCCAAATATCATCCCAATTGTTCACAAATGCTATGCTTTTGTTTGCACACCAGGTTTCTAGCCAGCAGTGAAGGGAATGCAATCTGCTATAAATCACATCCCCTCTATATAATCTTGGTAAGGGGCCAGATACAACTAAATTCCGACATTTTCTTTTAGCTTTGATGCAAAGAGAGATGAAGTTCCTCTTTAATACCTCAGATTGCTGTGAATAAATATCATTAGTGCCGACATGCAGCAATAAGGTAGATACTTCATCGTCGGCGACACGGTCCAATGCGGCCTCTATGCCAGAAATCTTGGCCCCTGCGAGGCACGTAACATGAACTGCTGGTTTAACAGAGTTTGGAATTCTAACATTCCGCACTATGGAATCGCCAATTATGAGCACTTTCTTATTCTCAGTTTCCACAGGCGCGCTGCGGAGTGCTGAGAATCTGTTCTGGGTCCGAATTGGTGACCTGGGTGCCGGGGGACTACATGCGAGCCACCAAAGAGCTGGAAGATGTCATGTCATGTCATGGAGAGCAGGAACAGGGAGGTTTGTTAACTTCTGTCCATATTTTTATTTTTCAGACTCCCAGAAAGAAACCATCACTGGAAGAATTAAAAGAACTGCCTTTGTGAAATAAAAACTAAACTAAAACTAAAAATACACGCTGAAGGAAAACTAAAACTAAACTGAATTTCTAAGTAAGGTCAGAAAAAACATAGAAATAAAAACTAATATAAAAAGGCAAAACTATAATAACCTTGCATAGCTGGTCTCATTAAAGTCCTGTAGACCTTTCTACTCATTTACATATGTATTTGTGTGTATTTCTATACATATATATATATTGTGGCAGACGGCCAGAGTCCTTGCCCTGTTGGAACGCCTCCACGCTGGGAGGACCAGGGGAGGAAGCATGGCCAGAGCATTACCTTCCCCGGAACGCTAGATGGCAGCCCCCGAGTTTTCAGTGGCACCTAGGACTCCCGCAGGGCTCCATGGGAGTTGGAGTTTGGTGCAGCCGTGTTGGGATCCGTAGGCACCGCCAAGGGGGTGCTGCAGCAACTGCTGAGCCTTCATGGGCAGTTCTTCCAGCACTCCTGGAAGTAGGTCATCAAACACATGCAGCACTTCCGGGTGCCTTATAAAAGGGGCCAGCAGACACTACTCAGTGAGTCAGAGTCGGGAGGAGTGGAGGAGGAGAAGAAGAAAAAGAGAAGAAAGAAAGAGAAAGAAAAAAGGAGAATTGTGTTGATTATTGTGCTTGTGCTTGGAACTGTGTTGTTGTGCTTGTGGGAAACGGGGAAGACGTTTCTATTTTACAAAGAAAGGCAATAATATCTCTTTGTCTCTTATTCAACAGAAAAACAGAAGAGTAAACGCACCTTTTGGACTACTGGCAGACGATACCACACGCTCAATAACAATGGCATTCTTTCCAACCCCACCTGATGACTTCACTTCTGGCTTCAAGTTTTCCACGTCATTTCCGCCCTTCAGTTGTTTCCCAGCATTCCCTCTGTGTCTAATTTGCTGCCAGTTCACTATAAAATCCATTCATTTCAGACAATGTTGTCCTCTGTTCAATTCATTTCTTTGAATGTTTCAGGCTGCTCTAGACCTGATACTATACGGAGCTACCACGTCAGATCTTTATGAGTGTGCTGTCTCGAATTATTTCTTCACAATGTGTATGTTTGTGGTTTTCTTAAGGGCCACATTTACTTGATAGAACTTCAGTTTTCTGTCCTTTAGACCAGTGTTTCCCAACCACTGTGCTGCGGTACACAAGTGTGCCGTGAGAAATCAGCAGATGTGCCGTGGAAGATTATCCAATTTCACCTGATTGGTACTCTAAGGCTGCCTGTTTGGTCTGCCTGTCACTAGAGGGCAGTACAACTTCTCGCTCCAATTAAGTGGGTTGCTAACCGCCAGTAAAAGAAGAAATAAAAGAAATATGAAAGTACATAGTCCTGTAATAGTGATGGATAAATACTTGGAAAAAAAAAAGTAGTCAATCTGACCTGGGTGCTGGAGAAAATTCCGACCCAGATGAAGGCCCTAGCATGAGTAGTGGTCAGAAGAAAGCAAAAAAGGAGAGCTCAAGACAATGCAATGAAAGTTATCTTGCCTTTGGATTCACTTATACTGGGGAACCAATCGAGCCAATTCCGCTATGACTGGTGTGCGGGGAAATATTGTCAAACGATGCCATGGTTCCAAGTAAACTTAAACGCCATCTCCAGACAAAACACCAATCACTTGAAAACAAGAACACGGACTATTTAATTCAACTGCATGAACAGACTGAGAAACAGGCAGCGTTAATGAGGAAAACCACCAAGACGAGTAAGAAAGCACTTAAAGCTAGCTACCAAGTTATCGCTACCAGTTACCAAGCTACCAACTCATCGCTAAATCAAAACAGCCACACACCGTAGCAGAGACATTAATACTGCCTGCCTGCAAAATTATCTTAAACGAGATGATCGGACCTGGCGCTGTTAAAGAAATAGCCCAAGTCCTTCTCTCAAATAATACAATTTCCAGACATATTGAAAAAATGTCTGCTGACATTGAAAAGATAGTTTTGGAAAAGTTGCGCATTAGTGGGAAATTGGCATTGCAAATCAATGAATCTACGGATATCAGTGGACATGCACAACTTATGGCAAATGTGCGCTTTGTACATGGAGACATCATCAGAGAAAACTTTCTGTTTTGCAAGGAATTGCCAGAAAGAACAACAGGAGAGGAAATTTTTTGAGTTGTGTCAGAGTACCTTAAACAAGGAGGACTGAAGTGGCAAAACTGCGTAGGTGTTTGCACCGATGGAGCAGCCGCCATGCTCGGGCACACCAAAGGATTTGTAAACAGAGTGAAAGAGCAACATCCAGATGTCATTGCCACGCATTGTTTTCTGCACCGGGAAACACTCGTTGCCAAGACATTGCCGGCAGACGTAGCTACTGTACTGGAAGATGTTGTGCACATGATAAACTTTGTGAAGACGAGACCAGTAAAAAGTCGCATTTTCGCATCACTGTGTGAGGAAATGGGAGTGCAACATAAAGATTTATTGCTCCACACGGAGATCCGGTGGCTGTCCCATAGCAAAGTTTCAGACCATTTGTATGAGCTGCAGGAGGAACTTAAAGTGTTTTTGACAAATCAGAAGTATGATGACGCTAAGTTGATCTCAAGTGACGAGTGTGCAAGACTGGCATATCTGGCAGATATATTTCAACATCTGATTGACCTGAACTCATGAATGTAAGGCCGAAATGAAAACCTGCTCACAAGTACAGATAAAGTAAATGGATTTTGTTCAAAGGTGCAGCTTGTTGAAAAAGTGCCAACCTTAACATGTTCTTACACACCCAGAAACAGCAGGGTGTCAACAGTGCTGCACTGTGTGAGACAATAGGCAAACATCTGTAAAGTCTTGAGCAGAAGTTGTCATGTTATTTCACTTCACTTTCCACCGATTGCCTTGACTGGGTTAGGAACCCATAGAGCTCAACTGCAGTTGGAAAGGACAGGACTGTGCAGGAGCAGAAGAAATAACTGAGCTGAGACCAAATGGTGGTCTAAAACTGAGCTTTGCTGATCTACCTTTGGACAGTTATTGGCTGACTGCTGCCGAGGAGTTCCCCATTGTGGTAAACAAAGCTATTTCAGTTCTGCTCCCTTTCTCCACAACCTATCTATGCCAGGTGGGCTTTATAAACATGACTGCTATAAAGACGAAAAAAGGAGAGAGACTCAGAGCTGTTGAGGAAGATCTTCATGTGTGTCTTTCTTCAATTCCTGCAAGAATATCAGCTTTGTGTTCCACTAAACAGGCTCAGGTTTCACACTGAGTAAGTAAATTGAGTAAATTGAGACTACATTTTCATTATATTTCAATAAATATACTTTTTGTGACATTTTTGTTTGTGGTGTGCCTTGTGATTTTTCTAATGTGAAATATGTGCAGAGGCTCAAAAAGGTTGGGAAACACCGCATTAGACATTCTGAAAAGAAATAAAAACAAACATTAATATTACATTTCTATTTCAAATTCTGTTTATTCTTATTATCAACTTGGCTACTTTGTTATTAGTTTATATAATAAATAATATTCATTGTATTATTGGATTGGGCTCCTTATTCTGATGTATAAGAATATCAGATGTATAAAGTGTACACATGTCCAACAATGGCACTGTGTTAAATAGTTAATGGTTGAAGGAAAATAAAAAAAGAGATACTTCTAGGCTTTTGCTACAGTAATTATAAAGTTATCCTAGATTTTTGAACTCCATAAAAACAGAATTACTAAACTTGTCTATAACTGGGAGGATGAATAATAACATTACAGTATGCAACCAACCGCATACTATTAGGAGTCACAGAGTCATCGTCTTGTAACAGGCCACAAAAACAGGTTACCTTTAAACTAACAACTACACCGGCAGCCATTCGTCACGCTCTCCAGGACAGCTCATCCACCTGAAGCTAAGAACATTCAGGCCCGTCCAGCACTTGGATGGGCTGGTGCTGGAAGAGGCCAACAGGGGGTGCCGACCCAGTGGTCTGTGTGTGGATCCCAATGCCCCCCAGTGCAGGCAGTAAATATGAGGAGTAAGACAAAGGTCTCGACTCTCTTTCGTAAGGTGTGTCCCCATGTCCTGTCTAAATTGCCCACCACAGCCAAGTCACTCTGGCCTCCTGATCATCTCCTGCCTGCCCCTAACTGGCTAACTCTCTCTCTCATGCCGTCACCAGCTCATGTGTGGTGGGTGTACTGGTGCGAACATCATCCAGATGAAGCTGCACCTTGGTGCTGTTGAAGTGTAAGGCGCTACATACATGCAATTACAGTATGGTTAGTACTTTATATTTTCCCTAACTAGTCCCTGAAAAACTGCCCAGAAATAACGTTTGTATAACAGAATTTTATACAAGAGTAACGTCAGTAGTTTCACTAAAAGAAAGAACCAAAAGAAAACAGCAACAACAACAAATAATAAATTATAATTAAAAGACATTCCAAAAGTGAATCTGAGACCAAGAGAAAAGTCCCTCTAGTTTTTAACAAACATATCCTGAGGTCGAAGATGCTGGACAAAATAAACTTCGAGGGCTTCCAAGGCCAAAGAGTGCCAGGCCCCTGTGGACCTCGCAACGTACAGAAATGTGGCCTTGTGGTCCAATTACAGATCCATATGAGAAGGATCTTGAGAACGTTTCTTCTCTTCAGCATCAGTGGCAGTTACAGAGGACTTGACCAGGAGGCAGCGGCACCAAAACAAATGTACACCAAGAAATACGGAGTTACTTCCTGCAGCAAATCTTACGATTGTGTGCTGTACCACTCACTGTCTGTTAGCAAGGAATTAAGAAAGAGCGACATGTACAAAGTGGACTTGCCCTTTCTTTTATTGCAGTCCTACAGGGGACATGCAACCTGGGTAGTGATCCAAAGACAGGGGAAATGTGCTCAGTGCTTCAGAAGTTGGGGAGAAAAACAAATGGCAAAGACGCAGCCAATCCGGACCTGAGATTCAGATGGAGGGTTCTGGAGGTGCTGGGCAAGAGGGCCACCCATTAGTCTGACACGTCGCACATCTGTCCTTTCTTCTTCAAGTGCTGCTGTCTAATCCTCTCACTAGAACTCTCCCTCCTTTCTTAATGTACCTGTAGAGCAGCCAGCCAAGGCTCGGACGACAGGGGAGAACAAGTCAGATGTCTGCATGTGACGGCACACCATACAGCTCAGCACCTCATACGCTGAGATATTCTGAGAATGTAACGCAAGGTCTGCTGCATACTGCCCGTTTGTGAAAGGCGAACAGGTCTCTTAGGAGCCACCGACAAGACACAATCACTTAAGAGAAGCGTTATTTACAACATGGAGTAACAGCCCTCTTTTGTTATCACTGGTACTGAGGAAAACAAGTGAGCTATTCCTCTGTAAAATGAAAAAGCCAGTGCTGCTTACAGGACAGAGTGAGCAAAGACAGAAGACAATATTCAGACCAGCAAAATATTACAGATCAAGTAAACCGAAATAGTAAAAAACCATGGGACGTCTTGGTGGAACTGTGAACAAATGAGCGCCTCAGAGTGTGAGTAACGCATCCAAGATGGACTGCACACAATCTCTGATGAGCCAGGAGCACCTGGGCAAAGTCAATCCCACTTCTGACACCAGACTGTGGAGACCATTCAACTTTGGTAAAGAGCTGAAGTCACTATGAGGACGGCTAGTAGAGCAGCTTTTTTTGGAGGAAAGCGTCAAGGAGCCATGGCAGGTTGACAAGCAGTTCTGATCAGTTAATCACAGACAGTTTGTTTTATGTAGCATCTGGCAAATTCAACAACAACTTCACTTTTCCAAATCAATCTCTGCCGCCTTCTCAACAATGTGCCAGTAAAATAAGGGAACATCTCAGTAATGTCCTTTCCATTTACAGCAGACTGCTGAATGGGCACTTGTAGCACAATCAATCCCACAAAGCATTGCTTCCTTTGGCTTCAATGTCTTGACATGACTTTAGTCAGTAAGGCCTACAAGTCCTGCAATGAACCAAAGTGGTCTTTTGTGCCCAGACTTTGTGACGTGCTTCTTAGAGCTGATGAGGAATAGAAAACCCTCAGGTGGGCACAAGTGGAATTGCTTAACGGACTGGTCAGGTGGAAATGGCATGCAGGCCTCCTGGACCCTCAACCCAAACTAAAACGAAGCCCACTTGGCAGTGGAACGGTCCTGTTACGTTACCATGTTTTTATTAGTGTTACTATTGTTGCTGTTATTATTGATTCAGTGTGTAAAACGACACACAATCACACACACGTATAGCGGGAAATAACGCAGAAAGGCAAAGGGTAACTGACTGACAAGCCGAGAGGGACAGAGTGGGCATCGTGGGGGCAGAAATGAAGACAACAAAAAGTGCGTTTGCTGCTCTGTGTTTGCTTGCTCTGCTAATTGTATTAAAATGGTAATCGTGTTTTCTACGATCAGTATGCCTCATGAGAAGTTGCACTGATATCTTCTGTCATCTAGCGCACGTCATGTCAAATGTGCACAAGAAACAAACTAATCGGCGATGGGAATGTCTGCGATGTTTTTAGTCGACTGTACAATTCCTAAGAATGTGAACCAGAGGTGTGATCAAGTCCTGCCCTTTCATGTCTGAAGTGATAAAGTTTATAGTCAAGTCAAGTCATTGTTGGGGAGGGGGGGGTTACAATCTCATCAGCAACTGGAATTATTGCAATGTCTGATAACACGAACATCTAAACGAGGAACAGTGAAAACAAATCTTAATGAGAAATAAGAGGAAGTGCTGTAGAAATCCTGGCTTTGCTCTGCCGTAGTTGGCATTTGCACTACTGACTTTCCACTGCCGCTAAAGCACACCAGCTTTACAGAAACAGAATCTGGAAGCCACTTCATAGTAATGCACCTTCATACATAATCAACTTTCATTTCATTATAGCTTGTTGTATATTTCTCAATAAAAACAATCACATCACTTACCACACATTGCTCTTCACTTTGACAGGAGGATCTGATCACTGATTTGTGAACGGTGTGGCCGCATCTCAGAAGAGCTGCTCAACAAGGCAACTGAAGAGGCACTGCCAGTACTCTCACTGCCAAGGTGACCGACGAGCGAGAGTCACTTTAACGACAGCCCATAACAGTCGAGTTGGGCCTCTGCTTGTATGGCATGGATGCTCAGGTTTTCAATGCTTTGCTAAAAAGCGATTCATTATTTTATTTCGGGGACCCCAGGACAGGGCTGAACCCAACTCATCCACTCACAAACACAGCCACGTAAAAGAGCGACAGTTAAAGTATATATTAACTAAAGAAAGGAAGAAACAAAAAACAATCAGTAAACAAATAACACGTACGAAAATCCCACCCAAATTACCCCAATGGCAATAATTACTTGACACACACACTGAACAAATGAAATGGAACAAAACACTAGGCAGTAGACGATAAACAATGAACACGTAGGACAGTCTAAAACACTCCAGTCCAGCCTGTGCGGGTGACAATGGTGACTGGAATGACAAACTGCTGTGAGGGGCTTCTGAATGAAATGTACAGCTGTGTCCTACCAGGTTCCAGAGGTTACATGAAGATCTGCCCTGATTGGGAGTCCTCCTCAGATGAAGAGTCTGCAATCAGGACAACGTGACACAGAAGCAGGTCAATCCAGAAGGAACAGCCGAGGTTGTGTTTGTGAGTGTGAAGCGTAGAAACAAACAGACACAGATGGTCACAATCCCTCTTTCGGCTCCTTTTTAAAGACTCCTAGACGTCTAATCGTCCTTCTTACCAGCAACTCATGTGCCACTCTGTAGGTGCCCAATGGCTGCCTACTGGACCTGCTGGCTGTATGAGCAGCGCTGCCACACCTCAATTCAACCACAGCAACTTTCAGCTTTTTTGGGTTATTTTTTTTTGCATTTTATAATGGGTACTGAGTGCTACATATTACTGTACAAGTATGAAAGGCACAAAAAGAAAGAAAGAAAGAAAGAAAGAAAGAAAGAAAGAAAGAAAGAAAGAAAGAAAGAAAGAAAGAAAGAAAGAAAAAGAAAGATGGGCACTAAGTGGTATATATTAGTATCCAAGTATAAAAGGCACTAAAAGACAACAATAAACAAATATGGACATTAACGAATTAAACGCTGATTTGCATCTTTGGATTTTATGACGCAATCCTTTGACAAATAAAGAAACAAACAAACATTTGAATGTCATTGGCTGGGTGGCGAGGGCGCTGGTGACGTCAGCTGCAGAGCGGGAAATATTGAAAGGTTTAGCGGTTTACCGGGCATTTTCCACCTAAGGACACAGCAGGGAGAGACGCGATTAGTGAACTCGCTAAGTTCTGATGTCACTTCTTATGTTTCAGTACTAACAGCAAGTTTCATGTTTTTAAAAAGTTGCTTAAAGTTAACGGATTGCTATACACTTTGGGGTTTAACATTCACACCGTGCGGGCCAGCCGTTTCATTCAAGGGCGCCTTGGAATGTCATATCGTCAAATGAATGTGGTAGTTGTGACTCGGCGTCCTGATGTGCACAGAATTGGCCGAGTTTGATTTACAGTGTTTCATTAGCACAGTTCTGTTATGTACCGTTTGAACATCTTGCAGTTCTGCGTCTTATCAAAAAAGAAAATTATACAAAACAATCTTTAGAAAGCTTGAATGTACAACTGAGCATTCTAGGAATAAAAACGAAAAGTAAAAAGAGTAAAATTGTTTATAGAGTACCTACTTTTAGAGTACAGTATATGATTTTTGAAAAGAAATGACAAGAAAAAAAAGAAAGCTGTTTCAACGTAAAAAAAAATATATATATATATATATACATATATAGAATAATAATATACATATATATATACATATAAACGGACAAATTAGAAATAGAATACCTTGTGTATTTATCATTATTACTCAAAATTACTTTTGACAACTCCCAGTGCTGTCTTTAAATACTAAATGTAAGTGTAGAGAATATTTCTTCTGTAGTGTGAGAACAAGGGCTGAAATAAAACCAGTAAGTGTACTGTATGACTGAATAATAAATGAATAAATGTATATTTGGGGGGGAAAAATTCAAGAGTTAATATCAGATGTTTTAACAGGTTTTATTAGAGGACAGAAAAATATCTGATATCCTGCATTTATTACTTGTTTAATTAGTTATACTATAAATAACACTTGAAAATGACAGTTGGCAGCACAGTTTATCAATTGATGAGTCACTTTATCAAAAGGATACGGCCTACTGTTTCTGAATCCTTGTCCAGAATGCCAAATGCTAAATGTCACTTTAACTTTAACTCCCACTAAACTCAAAAATACTGAAACCTGCGGCCTGTTTGTCAAGTTTGCTATTGGAAGACAAGCTGTAAGTGTTGGACTTTTGTGGAGCTTTGTCTTTAAAATTCAACTGCAGAAGAGTTAAATGAGTCTGTAGGAAAACTGAGCTATGAGTCAGAATATGTAAAAAGCGCATTTTCCATAAACACTTCCCCAAAGATGTCAGTCGCACCCCTAGACTCAAGGACAGATTTTATTCAATAGTCATTTGTTCTAACATTGACAATGACAATATGATCCTCCCTGTCTTTACCACGTCCCTACCTACAATTCCAGTAAGAAGGCCCACCATACGAGGCTCTCTGGCCTTAGAGCACATCATCTTTCTAATGACGAGTCCCACACCATCACTACTTGTCTCCTCCTGGGGACTGGTTTTGAGATGAGGTGTTGAGATTCCTCACGCCTGCCTATCATCTGAGAGTTAACTGATTCTTCATCCTGCTCTGCATGGCTGTATAGAAGTGACGATGCTTTCTTAAAGTCCTAGACTGGCACATTTGCAGTTATTGTAGAGTGGAGCAGATGTTGTAATGCTGAGGTGACGTGTTCATTTTCTTTTTATATCTAATTGTTCTGTTTTGCTCATTAGATCCAGGGGGAGATCAAAGAGGCCCGCCAGGAGAAAGTTTTTGTTTCTTTTAAATATCTCATAATTTAATGTGCATTGTGATTGGAACTTTATGGCTGCTTGTTAAAGTTCATCTCTTCAGGCAGGAAAACAGCTGAATTGAAATCCAATTTTAAAGCTTTGAGTTCTCACTGCATTGTCATGTGTTTGCTTGAGCTCATCCGTTTGCCTGTTCTCCCTGCTGCACTTCCTTCCATTCTCTGGTCACTAACTCACTTTCTTCTGTGAATAGCCAGCTCCAGGGTTCAAAGCAGATGACTTCTGCCAGCCTGAGAATTGAAATTCTTTTATGTCAGCTGTCTATTTCAGAGGCATGGAAACCAGGTGGGAACATGTCTGAAACAAGGGGCATTTATTGGGTACCCAGACCTAAAAGAGAAGAGATTGGGCAGGAGAATCTTGTCCAAAGCCAAAGTGATACTGAACAGGAGTGTCCATCACCTCTACAGTCCACTTAGGGTGCTGTTGTCACTGTCACATGGTCATCAAAAAGAGTTAGAGTTCAGTTTCTGGGTGGGGATTGGACACTTTGAACTTTGCATGGGTTCAGTCCAAACACTCTCAGTTTTTCTGTCCATCCAGTTCAGGATCATATGGAGCTGGGTGCAGATCACACACTGCCCTGTCCTACTGCAGGGCACATTTACACTTACACCCACTGGGACACACACAGACGAAATTAAAGAGCCGTGAATCAGCCTATCCTAACATTATGGTATGTCACCAGAATAAAGTTATTGTTTTATAGTGCATTACAGGATGTTTGTGTGAAGGCCTGAAAAACAAGGGGCTTTACACCGAGTTTGGCATAGTGGCCACACTGACCGCTGTCTCCATTAGGAGTGATGTGTCTATACGTCTGTCACATTGGAGCAGTCAGATCCACTTGTAAACTTGACGTGTCTCCACATACGTGTACAAGTTGTTATGTTAAAATCTGTAACTTTCCAATTTCTCAACCAATTTGTCAGTTTATGTAGCGTATTATTTGTAACACTTTTGCAGGAAGCAGAGACAGTATGAGCCTTATTGTTTTAGAGCTAAATAATAAATAAATATCAAACCTATTCAGTTTTCTCTGAAGAGAGTCAAGGCTGGGGGGCTGTCAAAAGGCAGGGCCTGTTAAAGCCCACTGCGGCACTCCTGTATGATTCAGAGAGAGACCCCTTTCCAGGTAGATGAGGCGTGCAATGGGTGTCAAAAAAGGGATTAGTACAATATAATACACAGAAGAGGACTCAAGTAATCCTCAGTACAATGCATGGTAACAGTACAAGTACAAAACTAACTGCATGAGTGCCTGTTAAGGTCCGTGTGCTCTTGTAGTGACAGGACAGCAGGCAGGCAAAATGAGGACGACATTATGAAAGGTTATAGTGGCCCTGACTAATGGGGACAGGTGGGAGGAAGTAGTAGTTACAAGCTATAAGTGCCATATGGGATGAACGGGCATGCCGGCCAGGACCGTGAAGGGGTCTTTACCTGGATGGGATGCCCCAAGTAGATGGATAGGCATCCTGTCCAGAATGAATTCTAATACCTTCCCTAGCAGGGATGAAAGGGAACGAGAACTAATGACGGTTTCCAGGAGCAGCCTAGCCCACCAGGATAACAGCTGCCCTGTATTCCATGCAGACTCTAGCAAGGAATGCCAGGAGTTGTAGTTCAGCATTCCAGCCCTGCTGGGGTCCGGGGGTGCTACAAGAGGGCACTGCAGGGACTTATACTCCCTATTCTCGACTTCCGTATGTCTCAGTAGTGTATCCAGTTGGCAAAGTCGTACTGTCAGGTTCAAAACTGAAGGAGCTGCACTGCCTTGTCGAGAGAATCGAAACTGGGAGGAAAAAAGGCAACAGTCGACTGGAAGAGGGCAGTGCAGTAGAGAGAGAGAGAGAGAAGGAGAAGAAGAGGTGATGGGAAGAGAGACAACTTGTGCTTTGACACTTTTATGGAGGTATTTGTGGAATAAACATCCTTTGTTTGAACCCGGGACTGTCTTGTGCGTTCGTGTTTGGGGCTCACAGGCACCCCCAATCTATCACAACAGTGGCCAGAAACTTCAATATCTAAGGACGGACCCCAAGCTTCTCTCTCACTCTCTCTGTCTCTGCAAGAAGGTGTAAATGGCCAATAAAGTGAATTATTGATATCATATCATAACACCACCTCCAAATGTCAAGTTAGTGTGAAGATGACCACCGTGAAGGTCACTACCACAGGTGTGAGGGAGCCCTGCCATAGGCACGGCTCAGTTCACTGTGACAGACATTGAGGGCTATGAAAGTGCTTGGGACTGGCATACGTAGTTGATGGACATCTTTGGAAGAACATCTCCTCATTGACAACTGAAGACGTATTCAGAACACGTTCAGTAGGCGATAGTCGAAGGGTGCAGGCTTTACTTTTACTACAGAGTTAGGTATGGGTGATATTTTCTGCCAAAACCAAAATGAAATGAAAGTTATAAAATGAAAATGCAACCTCCTGTTACCAAAACGACGATTAGAGAAAGATTGTGAGAGTGTCGTCTCGGGTTTGGAAGGGCATTTTTTTTAACACAGCCGACACACACAACAGCCAGGCATCTTTCCTACGGCGGCTGGAACTTGAACCTCCCTACAAGCTCTTCCCAACGGCCTCAGATTCCCCATAAGACACATCGACTTTTGTCCTACATTCTCCACAAAACTTGAATATTTTCAATTTCACAAAAATGGAATTGTTTGTTACAGGAGATACAGTATGTAATGTTTCACTTTACATTCTTAGGAGGCACCTAATAAAGTGACAGTCCTTCGTATATTCACATGTACTGTAAATGTACCTTTGGCTGTCTACACTTCTTCCAGTAATGTGGAGCAGATCTGTCTTGGTGGGAACTTGACGTCATAGTTTCCTTTATGCAGAGAGAATACGTCATCTGTAAAGGATCTGCTTGACTACAGTCAGGTCAATGTACTGACGTGGGCAGAAAGTACAAGAACCTTAAGATAATTAGGAGCACACATTGGGTTACCTTAACGGTACTTGAAGCTGATGTGGTGTCCATGTCCACTGATGCTGAGCTTAGGTGAAGTACAAACTCACGTAAACAGGGCCGGCCCAAGCCTTCATGGGGCCCTAAGCAGAACAAGCCGCCTTGGCACTGCCAAATCTACTATTGTCAATGCTTGATCATTCACACACCTACTATAAATTTAACACAGCCATTTTATTAGTTGTTTCCATTGTCAGCCTGGCCTGTTTTCACCCTTCTGTGGTTTTTACTCTTAAAATGTATTAAACTTTTGCAGCATGCTTATGCGTAGACTTTAGAAAATAAACGTCACACACGTGTGCTTGGGGGGCAGTCAGTGGGCTCAACTGAGCAAGGGGCTGTGTCCAGAGAGCTGTTACAAAGTGCAATAATGCCTGTGCTCCTTCATCTACAGATGCTCAGAAGACTCACTCCGAAGGCCCTCCCACTAACTGACCTCCTTTCCGCCCATCTGGCCCTCCTCTTCCTCCTTCACCACAATATATGAACGCCATGCACTTACTGCGGGCCGTCTGCGTTTTGACTTCGTCTCCAGTGACTACTCTCTGCAAGTTTTACAATCTGTTTTCTCTCCTTCTTTTTTTGACAGTATATGGAGTGGTCCCCCAAACCTTTTCCGTGGTCTTCCCTCTTCATTTACAAGAGATTGCCTTTTCATTTTATAATGTTAAGTTTTTGTTTGTTTTTTTTTTCCAGAAAATGCCCCCCCATACACTGCTTAGAAAAGTCTTCCTAAATGCAGTTCAGTTTGCACCTCCAGCGTCTTTGTCCTTCTAATTTTGTGAAAGAGGTTCGGTTGAGTTATATTGTGACTTCAAGTCGGCTACATTCGTAGTCAATGTTGTTTGAAAAGAGTGCAAGAACAGGAAGGTTCATTAACTTCTGTGTTTATTTTTATTTTTCAGATTGGTGAAAATGAAGCACAATTGCGACGTTTCACAAATATAACATTACAACATTTGAGACAGTTAAGAGCAGAAAACAATAGTTTGTCAAGTGACATTCGACAGAGGGAAAATGACCTCCTCCAGCTAAATAATAACATCGTTGGCGTAAATAACCAGATTCATGCCTGTCTGAATGAAATGGAGGATATTTTTTCATCGCATGTGCAATGCAGAATAAACTAAAATTAATTGTAAGTATAACATTATTTGTGCTAAAAATGTGAAATGTAAAACCAAATTAGCCAATATGGCCATCAACTGTTGCCATCAGATCATTCGTCCTCTTTGTTTGTCACTTGTGGTGACATTAAATTTGGACAGGTGGATACAAACCTGTAAAGTCCATCCAGAGAGTGACTGGGCAGGCTGGGATACCACTGACATCTTGGCTCTGTGCACAACCTGCTCTGCGTTTGTCCGCTTTGCTTCATTTGCTCTTGGATTAGACACAGTGAGGGTCAAATCGGCAAATCCAGCGGTGAAACACACAAATTATCTGAATCTGACACCAAACAGCAGACCTGTGCAGTGACACAAATGTCCCCAGATCTGAGGGCGATGGCTGTGTGTGTGACTGAATGTCCTGGAAGAAGCACGTCTAGTGATTCATTTCTCTCTCGTTTTTTCTTTGTAGGTTGGAGCCACCTGGACGTTTTTGAAATTCTTTGTGATGTTCTGTTCATTTTAACTTTGTTCTGTTTAAAAATGTAATTAAAAGAAATGTGTATGAAGTTCTTGTGAGGTCTTCTGTCTTAGCTGAGGGGGTTTGGGTGTCAGGATGGCAGTACCCAGTAGCACAGAAGATTCACGGAGGTCCCACCATCAGGCACAAGCGATACACCCGGATTGATGGTGTGCGCTCCATGAGTAAGGTGGGCAGCAGTAGGCAGACGGACAGATGGAGATTTAGAGGATGAAACCAGAGCTGCCCGTGGGATGAGGAGAGCCAGAACCGCGTCTTTACTTGTCGCGTCAGTGGCAAATTCCCTTCAGCCCACTCTACTGAAAAGGAACAATTCAGATCAAACAAAATAACCCCAGCCATACACAGACAGCATGTACCTACATATATATGTGTGTGTGTGTGTGTCTACTTAAATGTTCTACAGGTGGAGGGTCCATCGGCAGTAGAGGAGAGAACTTCACACTCAAGTCCATTTGACCTTTGCCAGCAGGCGACTGTGTCCCTCTCTGGACGCCCCAGTCGCTGTTGTTCATCTCATGAGGCTGCGACACTGATGACGGCAGCACATTCCCTTCAAGGTCTGCCAGAGACCTGGCGTCACCACGAGGCAGCTACAGGATTTCCAAGTGCCCATCCATATTCCAGGCTGATATGATGCCATAGGAATGAATTTGAATTTGAATTTAATTTCATGACACTGCATTGAAGGGTTTGTGTCAAATGCTTTCATTCTGCTGCGTGTGCTTCATCTTCAATATGCGCTGGAGGAGGAAGAAGAGCTGCTGGTGGTCCTGTAGCAGGGCTGATGCTGGCCATAAGGCACTGTATTTTTTAGGGGGGCGAGGTGTTACACTGTCTCCACGTTGTTACCCACATCAGTAGGTAAAGGGCTTTGTGACGCCGGTTTCGCAAGTTCCATGTACACTCAGGGCTGTAAAAAGCACATTGTACTTTATACAGATACGCTCAACTAGTTATGCCTGATGAGAAGAGTGCAGCTTCAAAACTGACCAAGTTTCACACACAGTGGCATAGGGGCGATGAAGGGAATTCATTCCAAACTGTACACTTAGAAAGGGAAATGCAACACACTGTCCTTCTATTCTACACACCACAGACAGTTTAAATTTGGCTTAGGTAAGAAGCCATCTATTGTCACCTACTTTTTACTTGTCTGTGTGTGAAACTCACTTCTTCTGTGGGTTATCAGCAGCTGAGCTCCTCTCCAAACTGTGCCTGAGCCCCTCAGATCTAAAGTCCTAAGACTTCAACTTCTCGTCTCTGTGTCTTTTGTCAACAGGCAGAAATGTAGAGTTTGTTCCATGATATAATTGATAATCCGCTCCTTACCTCACCTGGGCAAACGGAGAAAGAAAGTTTCTCATGCAGAAATGCAGTTGTGACATTGAGGCCAGTCTCTTGTCATTAAACTGATTATATTATGTTTACAGTAACGTAACCTGTGACCTTTTTTAAATCAGATTCCGATTTAATTTTACTTTTACTCTAATCCTGTTTGGATTTGATGGTGGCTTATGTATTGCCTAATAGCTTATAAATGCGTGCTTGTTTTTGCAGATCCTGTACTGTAGGCCATGGAAGGCGCAAACTGGCGTACTCATTGGCATGTCACTGCTGTGTAGGAGGAGAGGCTGCCAGGCAGAGAGGTTCTTCAGTCCAAAGGAACGAGACATACACTGCGGTCTGAATGGACAAAAATGGCTGAGTGAAGTGCAGTCGTCAGCACTGTTTGACTACACTGTAGCTTTTATAACTTAAAAGTCTAGGCAGGGATGAGCCCGTGCAGCAGTGATACATTGACTTCTAGCTTTGAATCGTTTAGAAAATCTGATGTCATGAGGAACGTCACGACTTCTAATTGGTTCAGTAACACTGAGAACACAAGAGTCCGGAGGCACGCTCAAATGTAGATAAACACTTATTCTGGAAATTCCATCCTCTGAATAAAGTCCACCACATTTACATTTGGTCCAGTGATACTGAACACTTGAGAGGTGAAGGCAAGGGTTCGATATCAGAGGCAGGGTGAAGAAAATTCTGGAGAATGGCTATTCAGCTCAGGTTTTTCTGGTGTACTGGTCATCTCGCTGTGAACGCTGCTCATGCTAAGCTGGCGTGTAGAGTTCACTAAACACACCTTTTCTATCCAGCAGCACAAGACCACCTGATTTCCTGATGTATGCCCTCATTTCAGAAGGACATAAGTGACAGATGTGAACTAATTAAGAAAGAGTCCACTTGAACATCTTGATAGGACAAAAGAATCTTGACTTGGCATTTCATAGGCCTTTGGACACATTATTGTTTCTGAGGACATCTTCTTACAGCTCCTGGAAATCTGAATACACACCACAATTCATAATCTCTATAGCATGACTAAATAGAGACTTTCTGTTTTTTAATAAAAGAAGTCCTGTAATTTCTAGGAGTTCTAACGCAGGTTTAATTGACCTGTTATGTCAGTGTTTGCGTTCCTACTTTTGGCTCAGGTCCTTCCTACCACCTGGTCTCTTACTGTTGTAACAGACCCCATCGCCCTCCCCTCTAAACTGGGCCCACAGAACAGATGTATGAAGGTACAATCTGTCACATAACGGATCATCTACACCAACTACACCATTCAGTGTCTGTGGCGTCTCCACGCTCTCCATCCATCTTGAGTTGGTCAGGTCCCTCCGATGGTGTAACAGCCAGTCAGACTGGCACTGAACTAGTGTACACTCTTAGTGATTCGTGAGGGTTTCATGGAGGGTGACCAGGCCTGGCTGGCAGGCAGGCATCTTTTTACACACTCTGTCCAGCCTCAGTTAGATCCACAGAGGTGGCAGGGTGTTTATATTACTAAATGAATGTTTTAGTTAAGAAAGCAAACTTTAAGGCAAATGAACACATGCCATAGTTGTGAAATGTAACGTTGATTCCCAAACACCAAATTTATCCTTTAAGCTCAGAGAACTGCATTTTCTCTTTTCCACATTCTCGTAGAGGACTTTATTGCCTTTTTTTACTTTAAATATGGCTTCCTCCTCACCTCTTTACCATGCAGCCCAGACTGTTGAGCAACAACAAATCCTAACCAGATATGGCAATCACTGGCCACATTAAACTGGAGAAAATTAAAGAACAGCGTCATCACACCAGAGTTCAACAACTTGTTCTTTAAATTTTCAGCTTTCCCTTCAGCACTGCAGCCAATTCTTAACACAACATTTAAAATTCCCATGAATGCCCAGATGAAGTGACTTTGCTTGCTTGCCATTGGAAGAAGTCACAATTAGCAGACTGCTGGGCTGACCACTTATACACTCGGCCCCTGCTGCATCCCCTCGCTTTGAGGAAGTCGAGATTAATCTCTGATTTTCTTACACATTGCTGCCTCTATTTTGAGTTGGTTTTTTTTCCCTTCGTTTCCTTTCGTCTTTCATTTACTTTTATGTATTTATTTACTTTTGAGGATCTTTCTCCATTCCCCTCTGTCAAGCTGCATCTTGTGCTCCCTTCTTCTTTGCTGCACTTAGGCTCAGTGGAGTGAGTGGTGGCAACTTAGATTGTGAGGATCATACGAGTGGAAAGGCACACCTTAGGGGTGGAGTGTGGCCTTCTCGCATTGCACCTTTATCTCTCTATTTCTCTCTTTATCTCAAAGTCACTTACTCGATAGTATGGCCCATCGGGGGCACAGCCCACTGGGAATTAACCGTTTGCACCAGTAAACCAATACAAGTCATCTGTGCACTGGTGAGTTGCGGTTTACTCTACTGAGTCATCTGCTCTCTTTGCAGGTTCAGTTCTAATTTAAATTTTACCAACTCCTTCTGTTTAATTTAACACCCTTCATGGATTAATGAGTAACCCTTATTCTTCCTCTCATCATTTTCATTTAAGATTTTGCTATTTATCTCAAAATAAATAGTATCAAGAGTGGTATTGTGATCCTTAGCCTCCTTTGGAGCTATAAATATGCTCTTACCACATGTGCCATGGAGCAACGTCTGCCAAAAGCTCAGGTTCAGATGAGTGCATCCCGTTAAGCTGTGTGGCTCAGGTTTGGTTTGCTCTAAGCGTTTCAATCTGTGACTTTACACTTTGTTATGCGAGTGTCTTGGCCTGAGGGAAATAACAAGAAACTGCTGGTCAAGGATTATGTCTGTCACCCTTAGACAGCATACACCCTGGTGTGCTTAATGTCGATCCCATAATAAAGACTTGAGCTCAATACTCTACTTCTTCAAAAGGTGAATTTGAGGTCCACTGCATGAGGGCACCTGTTGTGTGTCTGAAACTAAACTCAGTAAAGACTCGGGCTTGGAAAATGGGATTCCTGTACCTCCATTTCTCCATTTAAAACTAAGGTATTACTAACAAACACTTTGAAACGAATCATTTTAAATCAATTCTAAACTATTTCAAGGGAATTGCAGCTCTCCAGCCACGTTTTCCTTGAAGGGTGTAACTTGGATGTCACACCTGCCATAAAGATTCTGTACATTGAACGAAGACCTGGGGACCCCTTACTGCGAGGGAGCAGCACTACCGCCACACCACCGTGCATGTTTAATACCTGCTTTAATACATTTCATCATGAAAATGATATCAAGTATTTATCTTAGCATTCTAAGTGACCAGACAATAGGAATATCATGAAGTGAATGGATTCTGTACGGTGATCGCTGCTGGCGCCTCCTCAGTGCAGGAAGAAGTCAGTTAAATAAGAGCGTAGTGATTAACAACTGGGTCGGGGAACACTTAATATAAAATATTTAATGTGCTATATGAACTTATGATGGAGTTTGAGAAAATCTGGGAAATTAAACATTGATTTTAAGATGAAGTTTCGTTTATGACATTCTACTAACAAAATAAACAACAAGATTAAAGTGGAAATGTCGAAAATAAAGTCAACGTGTCGACATATAGTTTTTTTTTTTTTTTTGTCCTTCTTCACCATGGCCTCAATACGCTTCAGTAACAAACAATTGGCCCTAACGGTGTGCTCAAGCTTAACTTTAGCCTCCATGAAATGGCCCTTAAAAGCGCATCTTCGGTGAGAACACGGCGGATGCCTGTGCTTCCATAACGATACAAATGAAACCCGATGCAGCTTATTTTACGGATCAAAAACAAAATATGTTGCGATATCAGAAGAACCTTTCAAAATTGCCATTACCTGGTAACAATCCACTTGACAGGTTTGGCAGAAGATCACAGTGTGCCGTATATTTGAGTATGTCTCATTGGGCTAAAGACTGTACGATTAAATGTGAATGAGTGAAACTCACAGAGGGTAATGTAATGTATTTAAACAAGGAGGACACTGCATAATGTAACGCTACTAAAAGAATTAATATTTGGACACACCAAATGCAACATTGAAACAGAAGTGATCACTGCAGATATCCCTTTGCTCTTAAGCAAACCATCTTTAAAGAGAGCTGGAGCTGTGCTTGACATTGAAAATGACAGAGCAGTGATGTTTAACACTAGATATACGAAAGCTTACGAAAAAACTTAAACTTAAATCTGCTCGCACCTCTCTGTCAGCGCCTTTTGTCTTGTAAATGTGTCGATAAGCCGAAGCAGCCTACTATCCCATCCTCCCACCGCCACAGAAAGTGCAAAAATCGCTCTCCCAGCTCAAGTCTGGTTTATCAGGGAGTGAAGTAGTATCTAGAGCTGTATAAGCTAAAAAAATATATTGTTACTTGGAACACATGCATTTCACGTGTGTTCCGTGTCTACAAAGATCTATGTAAGTATAGAATGACAGGAAATGCAAGAAATGTTGAACCAATACCTAAAAGACAAATTTTATCCATGATTTAGTACCAACGACAAAATATAGACATGAAGTGTATAATGTGTGAAGACTGAAATCCAAATATCAAATAAGAACTTTCACAAAAGGTATAAATATAACGAAACAAGTGCGCTTTTACTCAAGACTATAACCAAAGAAAAAGAATTCAGGTTACTGTGGGTCGTTATAGCGACTTCTTTGCCGGTAAGAGCTGCTGACTCCTAAACAAAGGGTCACCAGTTCGAGCCTCCCCGCATCTCAAAATAAACGTTTTGAGTAGTCAGCTGCTCTTATTGTTGCTGTTATACCATAAAAACATACATTTCATTTGAGTCTGTAACAGCCGGTTAAATTTACGGTACTTGTAAAGGTTAACGTTTGTTTGGTTGTTTTTTTTATTCAGTTTGATTCTCTCAGTCGCGTTCACGCTCCTCCCGATCCGACACTGTTAGTTTTCAAATAAAGATGTGCTATAACAGAGGTGAACTCGGATGAGGACGAGAGTTCTACATCGGCGAAAGAGAACAGAAGCACCTCCACACCCCACAAGAAACGTCCAATCACATATAAGAACAACGTAGCTGCACCAAGCGTAAAGGCGAAAAATGGCACGGCTTAAATGCACCCTGAGGTCCCCCGAGCAGCCATGTGTCAAGGGAATTCTTGGTAGCGAGAACCAATCAGATCCCTTTCCGCTACCAACATTCTACCAAGAATTGAAAGCTCAGTCCAATCGCAGACCGTATCGTCTACCAAAACTTGGAAAGGGCGGGCCAGCTACTTGTCAATTAATGTATTCTGCAAAAGCTTGTTTAAGCCGGCACACAGACACTTTGCGATTTGCGTTTATTTTTTAACTTTCTATAAAATTTTTCACGAGTGTCGGTTTGTGCAGATATACTGTATTACATTCACGTACACATTTTTTGAATGATTTTTAAAACATTCTTCATGCACTTTATTACAGATACTTAATACGTTTGCAAAATGTGTAAAGAGAGTTATAATAATGTATAAATATAATAAACAATGAACTGTATAATCAAAGTTTCATTTTACAGAATGAGGTTTATTAATAATAATAATAATAATAATAATAAAATAACAATAATAATAATATGAAGTGCTGTATAATTGTAAAAATACAAATAATAGAAAATTAAAACTTTTTTTTCTTGACTTCATCTTTGGCAATTTAAAAACTTTTTTTTTTTAATTCATTTTGTGGGTGAGTTTTTAAACTGTTTGTACATACTTCCTACAGAAGACCTGAGGAAAGTCTTTCTGGTATATAAAGGCCAATAATTATTAATGAATTACTGCAGTAAATATTATATATATACTGTATAAATACATATATATATATATATATATATATATATATATATATATATATATATATATATATATATATATACTGTATATATACCTGTTAAATCAAGTGACTTTTTTTTATTACTTAACGTTAATTTCAGAAATCATTCATATAAATACTAATATAGAATAATAATTATAGTTACATTGTATATTAACACTGATGCTATAAAATAGACCTACACTTTTAATACTCAGACGATTCTAATCATGTTGTAGAACTGCATATATAGATATATATATATATATATTAAATTAACTACGTGGTGTGTGTGCTGTTCACTATATCACAATATAGTTGTTTTGTGCTAAGTATATAAACATTTCCCTTTGCAATATTTCCAAATATTTATTTTTACCTACTTTAAATGAATTAAATGTCAGCATCAACTAGAATCAGTTACTTCCCAAATTTTATAAATATATACAAAAACAAGGTTGTGCACTATTATTATTTATTCATTCTTATTGTGCTCTCATTTTTATTGTACTCCTCTTGATTATTTGTGCAGCCATCTTAGAGGTCGGTAAAGGTGCAATACAAGGAAGTGAAATGCATTATTATTTGTTATCATTATGATTCAATAGAAAGGGCAGGCAGTTTGTTTAAGTGTGATTTTTAACAATGCTTGTTGTCCATGTGTTCCTTGACAAATCAATCAATTCATTAAACTTTTTTTTTTTTTTAAATCAAAAATGAAAAATAAACAACTACATCTGCAATGTAGGATTCAAAGCACCGTTTGTTGAAGAGAATTTTTTTTCAAATTATTTTAGAGATATCTTCTTCTATTCAGCAATGTGCCGTGAGTGGGATTTGAACCTGGTTGACTGCGATAATTTCTGGTAGATCATCTCTCAGGAATCACAGCTATACATCGACTAATACGCGCAATCCTGAGGAGCCCCAGAGCAGCCATTAGTCGAGGTCATTCTTGGTAGCGAGAACCAATCAGATCCCTTTACACTATCAAGACTCTACCAAGAATTGAAAGCTCAGTCCAATCGCAGACCGTATCGTCTACCAAAACTAAGAAAGGACGGGCCAGCCTCTTGTCAATTAATGTATTCTACAAAAGCTTTGTTCAAGTCAGCACACAGACACTTTGCGATTTGTATTTATTTTTTAACTTTCAATAAAATTTTTCACGAGTGTCGGTTTGTGCAGATATATTTACATTCACGTAATTTTTATCTAAAAAGACAGAACTGTGTGTACATAATTCCTACAGAAGACCTGAGGAAAGTCTTTCTGGTATATAAAGGCCAAAAAATATTAATGAATTACTGCAGTAAAAATTATATATATATATATATATATATATATATATATACTGTATAAATATATATATACCTGTAAAAACAAGTGTCTGGTATTTTTTTTGTATATACTTAACACTAATTTCAGAAATTGCTCATATAAACACTAATATAGAATAATAATTATAATTACATTGTATATTAACATTGATGTTATAAAATATGCTTATAAAATAGACCTACACCTTTAAGACTTGGACAATTCTAATCATGTTGTAGAACAGCATATATATATATATATATATATATATATATATATACATATATTAAATTAACTACGTGGTGTGTGTGCTGTTCACTATATCACAATATTGTTGTTTTCTGCCAAGTATATAAACATTTCCCTTTGCAATATTTCTAAATATTTATTTTTACCTACTTTAAATTAATTAAATGTCAGCATCAACTAGAATATATTATTTCCCAAATGTTATAAATACTGTACATAAAAAAACGCCATTTTTAACTATGCTTGTTGTCCATGTGTTCTTTGACAGATCAATCATTCATTAAACATTGTTTTTAATCAAAAAAGAAAAATGAACAACTACATCTGCAATGTAGGATTTAAAGTAGCATTTGTTGAAAACAAAGCTTTTAAAAAAATTATTTTAGAGATATCTTCTTCATTTCAGCAATGTGCCGTGAGCGGGATTCAAACATGGTTCACTGTGATAGTTTCTGGTAGCTCGTCCCTCAAGAATCGCAGCTATACCTCAGCTAATCTGCACAATCCTGAAGTCCCCCGAGCAGCTGTGTCGAGGAAATTCTTGGTAGCGAGAACCAATCACATCGCTTTCTGCTATCAAGATTCTACCAAGAATTGATAGCTCGGGCCAATCGCAGACCGTATCGGCTACCAAAAATTGGCGAATCACGGCTTGTGTTGGCTACCAAAACTCGGAAAGGGCGGGCCAGCCTCTGTCAATTATTTAATGTATTCTGCAAAAGTTTGTTCGAGTCGGCACACAGACACTTTGTGACTTGCATTTATTTTTGAACTTTCTAAAAAAGTTTTTCATGAGTGTCGGGTTTTTGCCGATATATTTACATTCACGTACACATTTTTTTAATGATATTTTAAACATTCCTGGTGCAGTACATTACAGATATTAAATATGTGTTCAAAACGTGTAAAAAGAGATATAACCTGGTATAAATATAATAAACATTGAATTGTATAATCATAGTTTCATTTTACAGAATGAGCTTCAAAAATAAAAATAATGCGAAGTTCTGCATAATTATAAAAAAAAACAATCATAGAAAGTGAAAACTTTTTTTTTCTTGACTTCATCTTTGCCAATTTAAAAACTTTTTTTTAAATTCATTTTTGGGTGAGTTCATTTTTATCTGAAAAGACAGATGAACTACGAGTACATATTAACTACAGAAGACCAGAGGAAAGTCTTTCTGATATACAAAGACCAATAATTCTTAATGAATTACTGAAGTAAAAACTATACATATATATATACATACTGTAGACATATATATACCTGTAAAAACAAGACTTTTTTTTTTACTTAACACTAATTTTACAAATCGTTCATATAAATATTAATATAGAATAATAATTATAATGCATATTAACGTTGATGTTGTAAAATATGCTTATAAAACAGACATACACCTTTAATACTCAGACGATTCTAATCATGCTGTACAACAGCATATTTATATATATATATATATACATATATATATATATATATATTAAATTAACTAAGTGGTGTGTGTGCTGTTCACTATATCACAATATAGTTGTTTTGCACTAAGTATATAAACATTTCCCTTTGCAATATTTCCAAATATTTATTTTTACCTACTTCAAATGAATTAAATGTCAACATCAACTAGAATATGTTACTTCCCAAATTTTATAAATACATACAAAAACAAGGCTGTGCACTATTATTATTTATTCATTCTTATTGTGCTCTTATTTTTATTGTACTCCTCTTGATTATTTGTGCAGCCATCTGAGAGCTCAGTAAAGGTGCAATACAAGGAAGTGAAATGCATTATTATTTGTTATCATTATGATTCAATAGAAAGGGCAGGCAGTTTAAGTGTGATTTTTAACAATGCTTGTTGTCCATGTGTTCCTTGACAAATCAATCAATTCATTAAACTTTTTTTTTTTTTTAATCAAAAACGAAAAATAAACAACTACATCTGCAATGTAGGATTCAAAGCACCGTTTGTTGAAGAGAATTTTTTTTCAAATTATTTTAGAGATATCTTCTTCTATTCAGCAATGTGCCGTGAGTGGGATTTGAACCTGGTTGACTGCGATAATTTCTGGTAGATCATCTCTCAGGAATCACAGCTATACATCGACTAATACGCGCAATCCTGAGGAGCCCCAGAACAGCCATTAGTCGAGGTCATTCTTGGTAGCGAGAACCAATCAGATCCCTTTACACTATCAAGACTCTACCAAGAATTGAAAGCTCAGTCCAATCGCAGACCGTATCGTCTACCAAAACTAAGAAAAGACGGGCCAGCCTCTTGTCAATTAATGTATTCTACAAAAGCTTTGTTCAAGTCAGCACACAGACACTTTGCGATTTGTATTTATTTTTTAACTTTCAATAAAATTTTTCACGAGTGTCGGTTTGTGCAGATATATTTACATTCACGTAAACATTTTTTGAATGATTTTTAAAACATTCTTGGTGCAGTTTATTACAGATATTTAATATGTTCGCAAAATGTGTAAAGAGAGATATAATAAGGTGTAAATGTAATAAACATTGAATTGTATAATCATAGTTTCATTTTACAGAATGAGCTTTAAAAATAATAATATGAAGTGCTGTATAATTATAAAAATACAAATTATATAAAGTGAAATTTTTTTTTTCTTGACTTCATCTTTGTCAATTTAAAAACTTTTTTTTTTAATTCATGTTTTGGGTGATTTAATTTTATGTGTATATATTTCCTACAGAAGACCCGAGGAAAGTCTTTCTGCTTTATAAAGACCAATAATTCTTAATGAATTACTACAGTAAAAATTATATAAATACTGTGTTAATTTTTATCTGAAAAGACAGATGAACTATGAGTACATATTACCTACAGAAGACCAGAGGAAAGTCTTACTTTCTGGTAGCTCGTCCCTCAAGAATCACAGCTATACCTCAGCTAATCTGCACAATCCTGAAGTCCCCCGAGCAGCTATGTGTCAAGGTAATTCTTGGTACCGAGGACCAATCACATCGCTTTCTGCTACCAAGATTCTATCAAGAATTGATAGCTCGGGTCAAAAGCAGACCGTATTGGCTACCAAAAATTGGCGAATCACGGCTTGTGTTGGCTGCCAAAACTCGTAAATGGCGGGCCAGCCTCTGTCAATTATTTAATGTATTCTGCAAAAGTTTGTTCGACTCAGCACACAGACGCTTTGAGACTTGGGTCTATTTTTGAACTTTGTAAAAAGCAAGCAACTGACACGCAGGTAAACAGACTTGAGCTGAGAAAACTGTGCGGCGGTGGGGGGGATGTGATAGCAGGCCGCTTGCTGTTTGCTGCTTATCCACACGTTTAGAGGACAAAAGACGCTGACGGAGAGGTGCAAAGTGTTTTAAGGGGGGTCGGATCTACGAGTTTTTTTGTAGGCTCTGGTAATTCTAGTGTTAATGATCGAGGGTCAGAGTATTTCTGCAATTGAAACCATGAAAGAAATAAATCAACTTAAAGACAATTTGGCCTTGAAACAAAGTACTTTCTTTCTTCCCCACTCCGTTCGTAATTTAATGGCAAAATTGCAAGAAAATGACTGCAGTGGTGTTGACGAAGAATATATGAAAACTATAGCTGCTGAGTTCTATAAAATAAGCAAAGAATATTTGGAACAGTGGACTTTGTTCTGTGAAGAATTAGAAATATTTGAATGGGCGAATATAACCAAAATACCTACGTGGGAAGACATTCAAAGTGTAATGGATGTATTGATTGAAAAGAGATTTATTAATTGTAACCAAGATACAGAAATATTTGATGAGTATTCACTTACTTCTAACTACATTACCTTGCAAAAAGTGACAGAATGGAACACTGGGAGTGTTTCAACCGAAAGTCATTGGGAGCAATTGTTCAAACACTTTCACACCAATAATTTGAATCATATGAACTTTAGTATAATTATTGAATATATTTTATGTCTGCCTGGCACTAATGCACCCGTAGAAAGGGTCTTTTCTCTTATGAATAAGTTGAGGATGAGCGAAAAAACACAGTTGTAAGTCGCAGTTCTTAATGCAATGTTAATTACCAAAGTAAATTTTAAGAAATCCTGCCAAGAATTTAATTCTTATTTGGAACACCAAATATACTTAAGAAAATTTATTCTTCAGAAAAATATAAGACCACATAAATTATTTATTTTCATGTATTCATTCTTGTTCTTTTTCATTAATAAATAAAAACTATGAAGAAATACGCGTTTTCTTGAATACACATACTATTACCTAAAAATTAGTAGCTGTCCCGTTTTAAGGAAAAAAATTAATGGTCACGTTAAGCATGATTAGAATTGTCTGAGTATTAAAAGTGTAAGTCTATTTTATAAGCATATTTTATAACAGCAATGTTAATATAGAGTATAACTATAATTATTATTATTCTATATTAGTATTGATATGAACGATTTGTGAAATTAATGTTAAAAAAAAAAATACTAGTCACTTGTTTTTACAGATATATTTATACAGTATATATTTAAATATATATATATATATATATAATTTTTACTGCAGGAATTCATTAAGAATTATTGGTCTTTATATACCAGAAAGACTTTCCCGGGGTCTTCTTTAGGAAATATTTACTCATAGTTCATCTACCTTTTCAGATAAAAATGAACTCACCCAAACAATGCATTAAAAAAAAAGTTTTTAAATTGCCAAAGATGAAGTCAAGAAAAAAAAATTTTCATTTTCTATGATTTGTACTTTTACAATTATACAGCACTTTATATTATTATTATTATTATTATTCATAAACCTCATTCTGTAAAATGAAACTATGATTATATAATTTAATGTTTTAATTTTATACATTATTATAACTCCCTTTACACATTTTGCAAACATATTAAATATCTAATAAACCAAGAATGTTTTAAAAATCAATTCATAAAATGTGTACGTGAATGTAAATATATCTGCCCAAACCGACACTTGTGAAAAACATTTCTAGAAAATTCAAAAATAAATGCAAATCGAACAAGCTTGTGCAGAATACATTAATTGACAAGAGGCTGGCCCCGCCCTTTCCAAGTTTTGGTAGCCGACACAAGCCGTGATTCGTTGATTTTTGGTAGTCGATACGGTCTGCGATTGGCCCAAACTTTCAATTCTTGGTAGAGTCTTGGTAGGAGAAAGCGATGTGATTGGTTCTCGCTACCAAGAATTACCTCGACTCATGGCTGCTCGTGGGACCTCAGGATTGCGAGTATTAATTGAGATAAAGCTGCGATTCCTGAGAGACGATCTACCAGAAATTATTGCAGTGAACCAGGTTCGAATCCCGCTGACTGCACATTGCTGAATGAAAGAAGATATCTCTAAAATAATTTCAAAAAAAAAATTCTCTTCAACAAACGGTACTTTGAATCCTACATTGAAGATGTAGTTGTTTATTTTTCTTTTTTGATTAAAAAAAAAGTTTAATGAATGATTGATTTGTCAAGGAACACATGGACAACAAGCATTGTTAAAAATCACACTTAAACAAACTGCCTGCCCTTTCTATTGAATTGTAATTATAACAAATAATAATGCGTTTCACTTCCTTGTATAGCACCTTTACCGAGCTCTCAGATGGCTACACAGATAATCAAGAGGGGTAAAATAAAAATGAAATAACAATAAGAATAAATAAATAGTAGTGCACTGCCTTGTTTTTGTATATATTTGTAAATATTTTCTACTTGATGCTGACATTTATAGGTAAAAATAAATATTTGGAAATATTGCTAATGGAAATGTTTATATACTTAGTGCAAAACAACTATATTGTGATACAGTAAACAGCACACACACCACTTGGTTAATTTAATATATGTAAATATATATATAAATATGCTGTTCTACAGCATGATTAGAATCGTCTGAGTATTACAGGTGTAGGTCTATTTTATTAGCATATTTTGTAACATCAATGTTAATATACAATATAACTATAATTATTGTTATTCTATATTAGTATTTATATGAACGATTTGTAAAATTAGTGTTAAGTAAAAAAAATATATATATATACCAGTCCCTTGTTTTTATAGGTGTATATATTTATATTGTATATGTATGTATAATTTTTACTTCATTAATTCATTAAGAATTATTGGCCTTGGTCTCGTCTTTTACAGGAGATAGACGTCTGAAGCGGAGCTCTGTTAGCACCTGCTTTGTTTTCTCACGTATTTCTTATTATTTAGAGATATCCTGTATTTACCCGACCCGAGGACCTTTCATTACAGTATATAAACATGAGTAACAAGAAGAGAGGTCCGAAAGAACCGGAAAAGAAAATTAAACCTACATCAAAGTCTAGACAGACATCAAACCCAAGTGAGAGGTACGGCCTCTCGGAGACAGACCTGGAACTGGCAGACGAATGCGCAGACTTCCTAGGACCTTGCACCACTGCATCATCTCCAGTCGAGACGGAAAATGGGAGTGAAGATGCAAGTGATGCAGGTCACGATGGATCGCCGATTTCATAAGTAGATCAATCGAAACTAGAAAAGGCCCTGCAGTACGTGCTCTCATGTACTCTTTGCAAGCACGAAGCATCGGCTGTAACAGGAGCGGCAATTCCACCCGCGGAGCATGAAAACCGAAGCGACCTGTCCGAACTGAAAGAGATGATCGCAACACTGCTGACTGCCACCTCCACAGCTGTAAATGAGCTTAAGAAGGAGCTTAAGGGGCTTAAGAAGGATAACAAAGACCAGGAAATGCGTCTATTTAATCGTTTTGATTCGACCTTTAAAAGTATAGTGGGGAAAATAGAGGAACACATTGAAGAAAATCGATCCAAACTGAAAAAACTTGCAGGTCAACTGGATGATGTTACCAATCAGCTGGATGATGTTAAACAGGCATTCACGGCTCGAATTGAAACAGCAGAACAATTGGTATCTTAACGCTGATGAAAAAGCTACAGCTCCGAATTCCGAATACAAAAAAATCGGACACAGACTTGCAGCCCTGGAGGATGCATGCAGAAGGAATAATATTAGAATTGAAGGCCTACCTGAGAAACAAGAAAATACAAACCCAGCGAAATTTGCAGTAAAATTACTCTCTAAAATAATTAGAGATGACTTTAAACCAGATACCGAGATAGCAGCAGCTTATCGTATACGCAGTTGAAATACCTTTAAACCTACGTCTTTTATTGTCCGCTTTGAGCGACTATGATGTAAGCTTGATGTGATGGCACTTCTCTTATTATTTGAAAATAATCTCATCTGTATTTTCCCCGACTTTTCACCTTTAACAGCTACAAAACGGGCTGCCTTCTGCAACGTAAAACAGCTGTTATGGAAAGCCAATATCAAATATAGCCTCTTGTATCCCGCTAAACTGAAAGTGGAAGTCTGTGGCCAATATTATGTATTTTCAAGCAAGGAGGAAGCTGAAAAGGAATTAAAGAAGCTGTTCCCAGTACTCTTTTGAAAGACAATAATGAGCCGTATTCTGTCAAGGCATGGCAAGGAGCTATCACCTGCTGTCTGATCCACTTGTAAAGATATGGGTATTATAATCATACATCCCTTTCTTTACTGGGACGCTATATGTTTATGTTTTAATTACAATTATAGACGTGAGTGTGTGGATGTAATTAACGTAGGGTTTGTTTATTTATTTATTTTTCTACTTCCCTAAAGGAGACTGTTTAACAACATACCCTTGGTTTATTATTATTTCTACTACTGCATTAGGATTTACTTTGCTTATTTTAAGACCACGTTTCAACACCATTCCCAGGGTTCATTAATTCATCTTATTATTTTAAAATTGCTGAAGATTATATTTTAAGCTTAAAGACTGTTAATGATTATACAGTATTTTTGGCAGGTAGTATTTAAACTTTAGCTGCAATATATATCTCTACTTTTTAATTCTCTGACGCCGCTGGGTGGGGTGGCTTGTTTTGTTTTGGACGTGCTCTGTCTCTCGGTATGTCAGAGGACTGGGACATTGTGAAGTGGGGTCTAGCCTCGTGGGGAGGCAAAATGGGGGAGGGATAAGGGGGGGGGGAGAAGGAGAGCAGGCTATATCTAATCTATCCTTTTAATCCTTATAATTATAACTATCAACACAACAATAGGCTGTATGGCAATAACTCGTGGGGAAATTGGAAATTAAGATTATAACTGCCTCACTACCAGTTAAGAGTATAAAATGACATTAAAAATTCAGAATCATTGTCTCCATGATGGGACAGTTAATTTTGTGAGCTGGAATGTTAAAGGCCTGAATCAGTAATTAAAGAGAAAGATAGTATGTTCTCAGCTAACAGACTTAAATGCTAAAGTAGTATTTTTACAGGAGACCCACTTACTAAGCAAGGATCAGTTCAGACTACAAAAAGACTGGACTGACCAAATGTTCCATTCTAGCTTTACAAAGTAAACTAGAGGTGTGGGATTTCTCATACATAGAACAATTCCATTAGTAGCGTCAGATGTAGTATCAGATCCTGAAGGGAGATATGTGATGGTTATTGGCAACTTATTTAACTGTAAAATGATTTTGATAAATGTTTATGCACCCAATGTCGATGATAAGGAATTCATGTAAAATCTATTTGCATCCATTCCCAATGTGAATACTCATAAAATTATAATGGCTGGGGACTTTAATTGTGTTTTAAATCCACTCTTAGATAGGACTCCTGCCACAGGGGGGATGACATCTAACACTGCAAAGACAATTACACAGTTTGTAACCAACCACAACTTATCAGACCCCTGGAGGTTTCTAAACCCAAACTCAAGAACATATTCGTTCTACTCACCAGTGCATCATAGCTACTCAAAAATCAATAACTTTTTTATAGATAATAATTTCTTGCCTACGATTAAATCTTGTAAAAACGACACAATTGTTATCTCCAATCATGCACCTCTGGTTTGCGAGCTAAAATCATTATGCCCCCCACACTCACCTCGCAGATGGCGCCTTAACCCACTTCTATTAATAGATGAGAACTGTATAGAATTTATATCCAAACAAATTAGCTTCTTCCTAGAGACAAACACACCCTCAGAGGTCTCTACATGAACACTCTGGGAAAATCTAAAGGCCTTCTTAAGAAGACAGATTATCTCATATCTTCCCACAGAAAGTGTTAGAGTTCAGAAGCGAAATTACTAGAATAGATGAAGAACTAGCCAGGCGTCCAAGTAAGGCTCTTCATAGGAAAAGGCAGGCTCTGCATACAGAACTCAACATCTTCACAACTAAAGAAACTGAACAACTTATTAATAAATCAAGACATCATTACTACAAACACGGAGAGAAAGCTAATAAGTTTTTAGCTCAACAAATCCAGAAGCAAGAAGTTCGCAATTCAATCCCAGTAATCACCAACAGTAATGGAGATGAAATCATTGACCATAAAAATATAATGCACACATTTAAAGATTATTATAAATCCATATACTCTACTGAGTTTAAAGAAGACAACACACAATGCATTTTTGGATACATTACAGATACCACAAATAGATACTTTAAGTGCTGAGGAACTGGATAAACCTCTGACCCTATCAGAATTACTAGATGGTATAAAGTCACTTCAAGGCGGGAAATCAACAGGCCCTGCTGGCTACCCTATAGAATTTTATAAGAAATTCTCCACTCAGCTAGCTCCCCTCTTATTGGCAAAATTTACAGAAGCTAGAGACAATCAAATTCTACCTCAAACTTTTCGTCAAGCATTAATCACCGTCTTTCCGAAACAAAATAAGGACTTGTTACAATGTGCATCATACAGACCAATTTCACTTCTGAATAATGATGTTAAGATACTCTCAAAAATCATAGCTAGAAGGATGGAGAAAGTGCTGCCTTCGGTAATATCACAGGATCAAACTGGATTTATTAAAGGCCGACACTTATCTTCCAATTTTCGACGCCTGTATAATGTTATATATTCACCAGCAAAGTCAAACACCCCAGAGATATTATTATCATTGGATGCAGAAAAAGCATTTGATATGATTGAATGGAACTACCTTTTCACTACATTGGAGACATTTGGGTTTGGCCCGAATATTTGTGCATGGATCAAACTACTGTATACCAGTCTATAAGCGTCAGTCTGTATCAACAACAGTTGTTCAGACTACTTTACAAGGATGCCCTTTGTCACCACTGCTATTTCCAATCGCCATTGAACCACTGGTGGTCCACTGTCGAAATTCTTATCAGATAAACGGGATTATCCAAGAAGGACTAGAGCAGAAAATTTCTCTATATGCAGATGATATGGTTTTATATATATCAGACCCAGAAAACACTGTGCCTGCAGTTTTAACAGCACTCTCAGATTTTCAAAAGATTTCTGGTCTCAGAATTAATTTGAATAAAAGTATACTCTTTCCAGTGAATCCACAAGCATATAATATCAGATTGGACACCCTACCTTTTACCTTAGCAGATCAGTTTAAATACCTAGGGGTAAATATCACAAATAAACATAAAGCTCTTTATCAAAAAAAATTTGTCATCTGTATGGAAAAAATTAAGTAAGACTTGCATAGATGGTCAACCCTTCATCTCACTCTAGCCGGAAGAATTAACGTTGTAAATATGAATATCTTTCCTAAGCTTCTTTTTTTATTTGAAAACATCCTAATATATATCAATATATCATTTTTTAAGCAATTAGATTCAATCATAACCTCATTTCTTTGGAACTCAAAACACCCACGTATCCGAAGAGCGACCCTACAAAGACCTCAGGCAGAAGGTGGCATGGCTTTACCTAATTTTCAGTTTTATTACTGGGCAGCAAATATACAAGCCATAAAAACCTGGACACAAATAAATGAACAAACACAGGCCTGGTCCGCAATAGAAGTAAAATCCTGCAGCACTTCTTTATATTCCCTGGTCTGTGCTCCAGTAAATGCAAGTAATCGCAAATATACTAATAACCCAATTGTGCTTCACTCACTCAGAACATGGAACCAAATTAGAAAGCAATTTAAGATGGAAAATCTTCTGTCTGTGGCACTCCTACAAGAGAACCACCTCTTTCAACCCTTGCAAACATATCCAATTTTTAATATCTGGAAAAGATTTAGGATTAAATTGCTCAGAGATCTTTATATAGACAACATCTTTGCATTTTTTGAACAATTACATTCGAAATTTAACCTTCCAGCTACACATTTCTTTCACTATCTTCAAATTAGAAACTTTGTCAAACAGAACCTGCCCGATTTTCCTCATCTCGTACCCTCCACCATGCTGGAAAAAATACTGCTCAACTTCGAGGACTTATACACCATTTCTGCAATATATAAAATTTTATTAGAGTCCCTTCCTTTCAAAGATCCAAGAGGACAATGGGAAAAAGATCTCTTAATTAATATATAACAAAAAAGAGTGGAAGGTAGCAATGCAGAGAATTCACTCGAGCTCCGTATGCGCAAAGCATAGAATTATTCAACTCAAAATTATATATCGAAGTCATCTGTCTCGCTTAAAACTGTCCAAAATATTTCCAGGACAAGATCCAACCTGCGAACGCTACAACCAAGCTCCTGCCTCACTGGGTCAGATGTTCTGGGCCTGCACCAAATTAACATTTTGGACCAAAATTTTTAAGTGCCTTTCAGACAGCCTTGGTGTCACAATCCCTCCTAACTCATTAACAGTTGTGTTTGGTGTTCTTCCAGATGGATTTGAAATGGAGAAGGACAAGCAAACGGTGATTGCATTCACTACACTTTTGGCACGCAGACTTATTTTGTTAAATTGGAAGAATCCTAACTCTTCTCTTATAAGTCAGTGGGAAACCGATGTTTTATATTATTTAAAATTGGAAAAAATCTAATTCTAATTAGAGGATCTGTACAGAATTTTTTCAAAACCTGGCAGGATCTAATCAATAATATTTTAGAATAAGAAGAATTTTCTTTCCTTCTCCATTTATCCATAAAATATATTTTGCCGTATTAAACTCAATAATTTAGGCATGTTTACAAGCCTTAAGTATTACTCCTTTGGCCATGCTCTCCTTCTCAGGGGTGAGGATCGATTTGCTTTCAATCCTATTTTTTGTAAAAATTGATCTATATGTATGGGTTGATTACAATAAAATTAAAAAAAAAAGAATTATTGGTCTTTATATACCAGAAAGACTTTCCTCTGGTCTTCTGTAGGTAATATGTACTCATAGTTCATCTGTCTTTTCAGATAAAAATTAACACAGTATTTATATAATTTTTACTGCAGTAATTCATTAAAAATTATTGGTCTTTATAAAGCAGAAAGACTTTCCTCGGGTCTTCTGTAGGAAATATATACACATAAAATTAAATCACCCAAAACATGAATTTAAAAAAAAAAGTTTTTAAATTGACAAAGATGAAGTCAAGAACAAATTTTTTTCATTTTCTATGATTTGTATTTTTATAATTATGCAGCAATTTATATTATAATTATTTGTAAAGCTTACTGTGTAAAATAAAATTATGATTATACAATTCAATATTTATTATATGTATATCTTATTATATTTCTCTTTACACGTTTTGTACACATATTTAATATCAGTAATGAACTGAACCAAGAATGTTTAAAAATTCATTAAAAAAATGTATACGTGAATAAATATATCTGCACAACCCGACACTCGTGAAAAACATTTTTAGAATGTTCAAAAATAAACGCAAATCGCAAAGCATCTGTGTGTCGACTCAAACAAGCTTTTGCAGAATACATTAATTAATTGTGACAAGAGGCTGGCCCGCCATTTACACGTTTTGCTAGCCGACATGAGCTGTGATTCGCCAATTGTTGGTAGCTGTCCGAGCTGTCATTGGCCAATTCTTGGTAATCGATATGGTCTGCGATTGGACCGAGCTTTCAATTCTTGGTAGAATGTTGGTAGCGCAAATTGATCTGATTGGTTCTCGCTACCAAGAATTACCTCAACACATTGCTGCTCGGGGTACCTCAGGGTGCATTTAAATGTTGCCATTTTTCGCCTTTACTTTGGTGCAGCTACGTTGTTCTTATATGTGATGGGATGTTTCTTGTGGGGGGTGGAGGTGCTTCTGTTCTCTTTCTCCGATGTAGAACTCTCGTCCTCATCCAAGTTCACCTATGTTATAGCACATCTTTATTTGAAAGCTAACAGTGTTGGATCGGAAGGAGTGTGAACGCGACTGAGAGAATAAAACTGTAATTAAAAAGCAACGCTAACCTTTACAAGTACCATACATTTACACCGGCTGTTACAGACTCCTGCGGTGGGTTGGCACCCTGCCCAGGATTGGTTCCTGCCTTGTGCCCTGTGTTGGCTGGGATTGGCTCCAGCAGACCCCCGTGACCCTGTGTTCGGATTCAGCGGGTTGGAAAATGGATGGATGGATGTCACAGACTCAAATGAAATGTATGTTTTTATGGTATAACAGCAATGATAAGAGCAACTGACTACTTAAAACGTTTATTTTGAGATGCGAGGCCCGAACCAGCGACCCTTTGTTTAGGAGTCAACAGCTCTTACCGGCAAAGAAGTCGCTACAATGACACACAGTAACCTGCATTCTTTTTTTTCGGTTATAGTTTTGAGTAAAAGCACACTTGTTCTGTTATATTTATACCTTTTGTGAAAGTGCTTATTTGTTGTTTGGATTTCAGTCTTCACACATTATACACTTTATGTCTATTTTGTTGTTGGTACTAAATCATGGAAAAAGTTTGTCTTTTAGGTATTGGTTCAACATTTCTTGCATTTCCTGTCATCCTACACTTACATAGATCTTTGTAGACACGGAACACACGTGAAATGTATGTGTTCCAAATAATGATTAATTTTTTTAGCTTATACAGCTCTAGATACTACTTCACTCCCTGATAAACCAGACTTGAGCTGGGAGAGCGTTTTTTGCACTTTCTGTGGCGGTTGGAGGATGGGATAGTAGGCTGCTTGCTGCTTCGGCTTATTGACAAATTTACAAGACAAAAGATGCTGATGTAGAGGTGTCAGCGATTTAAGGTGGGCCAGATTTACGAGTTTTTTGCAAGCTTTGGTATATCTAGTGTTAAACATCACTGCTCTGTCATTTTCAATGTCAAGCACAGCTCCAGCTCTCTTTAAAGATGGTTTGCTTAAGTGCAAAGGGATATCTGAAGTGATCACTTCTGTTTCAATGTTGCATTTGGTGTGTCCAATTTTGGCCGAAAATATTAATTCTTTTAGTAGCATTAAATTGTTCAGTGTCCTCCTCTATTTACATACATTACATTACCCTTCTGAGAGTTTCATTCATTCATATTTAAGTGAACAGTCTTTAGCCCAGTGAGACATAATCGGATATACGTCACACTATGATCTTCTGCCAAACCTGTCAAGTGGATTGGTACCAGGTAATGGCAATTTAGAACGGTTCTTCTGATATTGCGATATTATTTGTTTTTGATCTGTAAAATAAGCTGCATCGGGTTTCATTTGTATCATTGTGGAAGCGCAGGCATCCGCCGTGTTCTCACCGAAGATGCGCTTTAACAGCCATTTCATGGAGGCCAAAATTAAGCTTGAGCACGCCGTTAGGGCCAACTGTTTAATACTGAAGCGTATTAAGACAATGGTGAAGAAAGACAAAAAAAAAAACTATATGTCGACACGTTGACTTTTTTCTCGACATTTCCACTTTAATCTTGTCGTTTATTTTGTTAGTAGAATGTCGTAAACTAAACCTCATCTTAAAATCTAGATTTTCTCAAACTCTGTCATAAGTTCATGTAGCACATTAAATGTTTTATATTAAGTGTTCCCTGACCCAGTTGTTAATCACTACGCTCTTATTTAACTGACTTCTTCCTGCACTGAGGAGGCACCGGCAGCGATCACCGCACAGAATTCATTCACTTTATGATATTCCTATTGTCAGGTCATTTAGAATGCTAAGATAAATACTTGATATCATTTTCATGATGAAATGCATTAAAGCAGGTATTAAACATGCACGGTAGTGAGGCGGTAGTGCTTGTCCCTCGCAGTAAGGGGTCCCCAGGTCTTTGTTCAGTGTACAGAATCTTTATGGCAGGTGTGACATCCAAGTTTCACCCTTCAAGGAAAAAGTGGCTGGAGAGCTGCAATTCCCTTGAATTAGTTTAGAATGGATTTAAAATGATTCGTTTCAGAGTGTTTGTTGGTAATACCTTAGTTTTAAATGAAGAAATGAAGGTGCAGGAATCCCATTTTCCAAGCCGAGTGTTTACTGAGTTTAGTTTCAGACACGCATTCAAATTCACCTTTTGAAGAAGCAGAGAATTGAGCTCGTCTTCTTTATGGGATCGACATTAAACACACCAGGGCGTGTGCTGTCTAAGGATGACAGACATAATTCTTGATCAGCAATTTGTTGTTATTTCCCTCGGGCCAAGACATTCGCATAACAAATGTAAATGTGGTGGACTTTATTCAGAGGATGGAATTTCCAGAATAAGTGTTTATCTACATTTGAGCGTGCCTCCGGACTGTTGTGTTCTCAGTGTTACTGACCCAATTAGAAGTTGTGATGTTCCTCATAACATCAGATTTTCTAAACAATGCAAAGCTAGAAGTCAATCTATCACTGCTGCACGGACTCATCCCTGCCTAGACTTTTAAGTTATAAAAGCTACAGTGTAGTCAAACAGTGCTGACGACTGCACTTCACTCAGCCATTTTTGTCCATTCAGACCGCAGTGTATGTCTCGTTCCTTTGGACTGAAGAACCTCTCTGCCTGGCAGCCTCTCCTCCTACACAGCAGTGACATGCCAATGAGTGCGCCAGTTTGCGCCTTCCATGGTCTACAGTACAGGATCTGCAAAAACAAGCACGCATTTACAAGCTATTAGGCAATACATAAGCCACCATCAAATCCACACAGGATTAGAGTAAAAGTAAAATTAAATCGGAATCTGATTTAAAAAATGTCACAGGTTACGTTACTGTAAACATAATATAATCAGTTTAATGACAAGAGACTGGCCTCAATGTCACAACTGCATTTCTGCATGAGAAACTTTATCGATTCAATCATGGAAACGCTTTACATTTCTGTCTGTCGACGAAAGACACAGAGATGAGAAGTTGAAGTCTTAGGACTTTAGATCCGAGGGGCTCAGCCACAGTTTGGAGATGAGCTCAGCTGCTGATAACCCACAGAAGTGAGTTTCACACACAGACAAGTAAAAAGTAGGCGACAATAGATGGCTTCTTGCCTAAGCCAAATTTAAACTGTCTGTGGTGTGTAGAATAGAAGGACAGTGTGTTGCATTTTCCTTTCTAAGTGCACAGTTTGAAATGAATTCCCTTCATCACCCCTATGCCTCTGTGAGTGAAACTTGGTCAGTTTTGAAGCTGCACTCTTCTCATCAGGCATAACTAGTTGAGCGTATCTGTATAAAGTACAATGTGCTTTTTACAGCCTTGAGTGTACATGGAACTTGCGAAACTGGCGTCACAAAGCCCTTTACCTACTGAGGTGTGTAACAACGTGGAGACAGTGTAGCACCTCGCCCCCCAAAAATACAGTGCCTTATGGCCAGCATCAGCCCTACTACAGGACCCCCGGACCTCTTCTTTCTCCTCCAGCACATATTGAAAATGAAGCACAAGCAGCAGAATGAAAGCATTTGACACAAACCCTTCAGATAGATAGATAGATAAATAGATAGATACTTTATTAATCCCAGTGGGAAATTCACTTCAATGCAGTGTCATGAAATAAACTGATCATATTCATTCCTATGGCATCATGTCAGCCTGGGATATGGATGGGACTTGGAAATCCTTCAGCTGCCTCGTGGTGACGCCAGGTCTCTGGCAGACCTTGAAGGGAATGTGCTGCCGTCATCAGTGTCGCAGCCTCATGAGACGAACAACAGCGACTGGGGCGTCCAGAGAGAGACACAGTCGCCTGCTGGCAAAGGTCAAATGGACTTGAGTATGAAGTTCTCTCCTCTACTGCCGATGGACCCTCCACCTGTAGAAGATTTAAGCAGACAGGCAGACACACACACACACATATATATGTAGGTACATGCTGTCTGTGTATGGCTGGGGTTATTTTGTTTGATTTGAATTGTTCCTTTTCAGTGGAGTGGGCTGAAGGGAATTTGCCACTGACCTGACAAGTAAAGACGCGGCTCTGGCTCTCCTCATCCCACGGGCAGCTCTGGTTTCATCCTCTAAATCTCCATCTGTCCGTCTGCCTACTGCTGCCCACCTTACTCATGGAGTGCACACCATCAATCCGGGTGTATCGCTTGTGCCTGACGGTGGGACCTCCGTGAATCTTCTGTGCTACTGGGTACTGCCATCCTGACACCCAAACCCCCTCAGCTAAGACAGAAGACCTCACAAGAACTTCATACACATTTCTTTTAATTACATTTTTAAAGAGAACAAAGTTAAAATGAACAGAACATCACAAAGAATTTCAAAAACGTCCAGGTGGCTCCAACCTACAAAGAAAAAACGAGAGAAATGAATCACTAGACATGCTTCTTCCAGGACATTCCGTCACACACACCGCCATCGCCCTCAGATCTGGGGACATTTGTGTCACTGCACAGGTCTGCTGTTTGGTGTCAGATTCAGATAATTTGTGTGTTTCACCGCTGGATTTGCCGATTTGACCCTCACTGTGTCTAATCCAAGAGCAAGTGAAGCAAAGCGGACAAACGCAGAGCAGGTTGTGCACAGAGCCAAGATGTCAGTGGTATCCCAGCCTGCCCAGTCACTCTCTGGATGGACTTTACAGGTTTGTATCCACCTGTCCAAATTTAATGTCACCACAAGTGACAAACAAAGAGGACGAATGATCTGATGGCAACAGTTAATGGCCATATTGGCTAATTTGGTTTTACGTCTCACATCTTTAGCACAAATAATGTTATACTAACAATTAATTTTAGTTTATTCTGCGTTGCACATGCGATGAAAAAATATCCTCCATATAATTTAGATAGAGATGAATCTGGTTATTTACGCCAACGATGTTATTATTCAGCTGGAGGAGGTCATTTTCCCTCTGTCGAATGTCACTTGACAAACTAGTTTTCTGCTCTTAACTGTCTCAAATGTTGTAATGTTATATTTGTGAAACGTCGCAATTGTGCTTCATTTTCACCAATCTGAAAAATAAAAATAAACACAGAAGTTAATGAACCTTCCTGTTCTTGCCCTCTTTTCAAACAACATTGACTACGAATGTAGCCGACTTGAAGTCACAATATAACTCAACCGAAACTCTTTCACAAAATTAGAAGGACAAAGATGCTGGAGGTGCACACTGAACTGCATTTAGGAAGACTTTTCTAAGCAGTGTATAGGGGGGCATTTTCTGGAATAAAAAAACAAAAAAAAACTTAACATTATAAAATGAAAAGGCAATCTCTTGTAAATGAAGAGGGAAGACCACAGAAAAGGTTTGGGGGACCACTCCATATACTGTCAAAAAAAGAAGGAGAGAAAACAGATTGTAAAACTTGCAGAGAGTAGTCACTGGAGACGAAGTCAAAACGCAGACGGCCCGCAGTAAGTGCATGGCGTTCATATATTGTGGTGAAGGAGGAAGAGGAGGGCCAGATGGGCGGAAAGGAGGTCAGTTAGTGGGAGGGCCTTCGGAGTGAGTTTTCTGAGCATCTGTAGATGAAGGAGCACAGGCATTATTGCACTTTGTAACAGCTCTCTGGACACAGCCCCTTGCTCAGTTGAGCCCACTGACTGCCCCCTAAGCACACGTGTGTGATGTTTATTTTCTAAAGTCTATGCATAAGCATGCTGCAAAAGTTTAATACATTTTAAGAGTAAAAACCACAGAAGGGTGAAAACAGGCCAGGCTGACAATGGAAACAACTAATAAAATGGCTGTGTTAAATTTATAGTAGGTGTGTGAATGATCAAGCATTGACAATAGTAGATTTGGCAGTGCCAAGGCGGCTTGTTCTGCTTAGGGCCCCATGAAGGCTTGGGCCGGCCCTGTTTACGTGAGTTTGTACTTCACCTAAGCTCAGCATCAGTGGACACGGACACCACATCAGCTTCAAGTACCGTTAGGGTAACCCAATGTGTGCTCGTAATTATCTTAAGGTTCTTGTACTTTCTGCCCACGTCAGTACATTGACCTGACTGTAGTCAAGCAGATCCTTTACAGATGACGTATTCTCTCTGCATAAAGGAAACTATGACGTCAAGTTCCCACCAAGACAGATCTGCTCCACATTACTGGAAGAAGTGTAGACAGCCAAAGGTACATTTACAGTACATGTGAATATACGAAGGACTGTCACTTTATTAGGTGCCTCCTAAGAATGTAAAGTGAAACATTACATACTGTATGTCCTGTAACAAACAATTCCATTTTTGTGAAATTGAAAATATTCAAGTTTTGTGGAGAATGTAGGACAAAAGTCGATGTGTCTTATGGGGAATCTGAGGCCGTTGGGAAGAGCTTGTAGGGAGGTTCAAGTTCCAGCCGCCGTAGTAAAGATGCCTGGCTGTTGTGTGTGTCGGCTGTGTTAAACAAAATGCCCTTCCTAACCCGAGACGACACTCTCACAATCTTTCTCTCTTTTGGTAACAGGAGGTTGCATTTTCATTTTATAACTTTCATTTCATTTTGGTTTTGGCAGAAAATATCACCCATACCTAACTCTGTAGTAAAAGTAAAGCCTGCACCCTTCGACTATCGCCTACTGAACGTGTTCTGAATACGTCTTCAGTTGTCAATGAGGAGATGTTCTTCCAAAGACGTCCATCAGCTACGTATGCCAGTCCCAAGCACTTTCATATCCCTCAATGTCTGTCACAGTGAACTGAGCCGTGCCTATGGCAGGGCTCCCTCACACCTGTGGTAGTGACCTTCACGGTGGTCATCTTCACACTAACTTGACATTTGGAGGTGGTGTTATGATATGATATCAATAATTAACTTTATTGGCCATTTACACCTTCTAGCAGAGACAGAGAGAGTGAGAGAGAAGCTTGGGGTCCGTCCTTAGATATTGAAGTTTCTGGCCACTGCATTGTGATATATTGGGGGTGCCTGTGAGCCCCAAACACGAACGCACAAGACAGTCCCGGGTTCAAACAAAGGATGTTTATTCCACAAATACCTCCATAAAAGCATCAAAGCACAAGTTGTCTCTCTTCCCATCACCTCTTCTTCTCCTTCTCTCTCTCTCTCTCTACTGCACTGCCCTCTTCCAGTCGAATGTTGCCTTTTTTCCTCCCAGTTTCGATTCTCTCGACAAGGCAGTGCAGCTCCTTCAGTTTAGAACCTGACAGTACGACTTTGCCAACTGGATACACTACTGAGACATACGGAAGTCGAGAATAGGGAGTATAAGTCCCTGCAGTGCCCTCTTGTAGCACCCCTGGACCCCAGCAGGGCTGGAATGCTGAACTACAACTCCTGGCATTCCTTGCTGGAGTCTGCATGGAATACAGGGCAGCTGTTATCCTGGTGGGCTAGGCTGCTCCTGGAAACCGTCATTAGTTCTCGTTCCCTTTCATCCCTGCTAGGGAAGGTATTAGAATTCATTCTGGACAGGATGCCTATCCATCTACTTGGGGCATCCCATCCAGGTAAAGTCCCCTTCACGGTCCTGGCCGGCATGCCCGTCCATCCCATATGGCACTTATAGCTTGTAACTACTACTTCCTCCCACCTGTCCCCATTAGTCAGGGCCACTATAACCTTTCATAATGTCGTCCTCATTTTGCCTGCCTGCTGTCCTGTCACTACAAGAGCACACGGACCTTAACAGGCACTCATGCAGTTAGTTTTGTACTTGTACTGTTACCATGCATTGTACTGAGGATTACTTGAGTCCTCTTCTGTGTATTATATTGTACTAATCCCTTTTTTGACACCCATTGCACGCCTCATCTACCTGGAAAGGGGTCTCTCTCTGAATCATACAGGAGTGCCGCAGTGGGCTTTAACAGGCCCTGCCTTTTGACAGCCCCCCCCAGCCTTGACTCTCTTCAGAGAAAACTGAATAGGTTTGATATTTATTTATTATTTAGCTCTAAAACAATAAGGCTCATACTGTCCCTGCTTCCTGCAAAAGTGTTACAAATAATACGCTACATAAACTGACAAATTGGTTGAGAAATTGGAAAGTTACAGATTTTAACATAACAACTTGTACACGTATGTGGAGACACGTCAAGTTTACAAGTGGATCTGACTGCTCCAATGTGACAGACGTATAGACACATCACTCCTAATGGAGACAGCGGTCAGTGTGGCCACTATGACAAACTCGGTGTAAAGCCCCTTGTTTTTCAGGCCTTCACAGAAACATCCTGTAATGCACTATAAAACAATAACTTTATTCTGGTGACATACCATAATGTTAGGATAGGCTGATTCACAGCTTTTTAATTTCCTCTGTGTGTGTCTCTGTGGGTGTAAGTGTAAATGTGCCCTGCAGTAGGACAGGGCAGTGTGTGGTCTGCACCCAGCTCCATATGATCCTGAACTGGATGGACAGAAAAACTGAGAGGGTTTGGACTGAACCCATGCAAAGTTCAAAGTGTCCAATCCCCACCCAGAAACTAAACTCTTAACTCTTTTTGATGACCGTATGACAGTGACAACAGCACCCTAAGCGGACTGTAGAGGTGATGGACACTCCTGTTCAGTATCACTTTGGCTTTGGACAAGATTCTCCTGCCCAATCTCTTCTCTTTTAGGTCTGGGTACCCAATAAATGCCCCTTGTTTTAGACATGTTCCCACCTGGTTTCCATGCCTCTGAAATAGACAGCTGACATAAAAGAATTTCAACTCTTAGGCTGGCAGAGGTCATCTGCTTTGAACCCTGGAGCTGGCTATTCACAGAAGAAAGTGAGTTAGTGACCAGAGAATGGAGGGAAGTGCAGCAGGGAGAACAGGCAAACGGACGAGCTCAAGCAAACACATGACAATGCAGTGAGAACTCAAAGCTTTAAAATTGGATTTCAATTCAGCTGTTTTCCTGCCTGAAGAGATGAACTTTAACAAGCAGCCATAAAGTTCCAATCACAATGCACATTAAATTATGAGATATTTAAAAGAAACAAAAACTTACTCCTGGCGGGCCTCTTTGATCTCCCCCTGGATCTAATGAGCAAAACAGAACAATTAGATATAAAAAGAAAATGAACACGTCACCTCAGCATTACAACATCTGCTCCACTCTACAATAAGTGCAAATGTGCCAGTCTAGGACTTTAAGAAAGCATCGTCACTTCTATACAGCCATGCAGAGCAGGATGAAGAATCAGTTAACTCTCAGATGATAGGCAGGCGTGAGGAATCTCGACACCTCATCTCAAAACCAGTCCCCAGGAGGAGAGAAGTAGTGATGGTGGGGGACTCGTCATTAGAAAGATGATGTGCTCTAAGGCCAGAGAGCCTCGTATGGTGGGCCTTCTTACTGGAATTGTAGGTAGGGACGTGGTAAAGACAGGGAGGATCATATTGTCATTGTCAATGTTAGAACAAATGACTATTGAATAAAATCTGTCCTTGAGTCTAGGGGTGCGACTGACATCTTTGGGGAAGTGTTTATGGAAAATGCGCTTTTTACGTATTCTGACTCATAGCTCAGTTTTCCTACAGACTCATTTAACTCTTCTGCAGTTGAATTTTAAAGACAAAGCTCCACAAAAGTCCAACACTTACAGCTTGTCTTCCAATAGCAAAATTGACAAACAGGCCGCGGGTTTCAGTATTTTTGAGTTTAGTGGGAGTTAAATTTAAAGTAACATTTAGTATTTGGCATTCTGGACAAGGATTCAGAAACAGTAGGCCGTATCCTTTTGATAAAGTGACTCATCAATTGATAAACTGTGCTGCCAACTGTCATTTTCAAGTTTTATTTATAGTATAACTAATTAAGTAATAAATGCAGGAAATCAGATATTTTTCTGTCCTCTAATAAAACCTGTTAAAACATCTGATATTAACTCTTGAATTTTTCCCCCCCCAAATATACATTTATTCATTTATTATTCACTCATACAGTACACTTACTGGTTTTATTTCAGCCCTTGTTCTCACACTACAGAAGAAATATTCTCTACACTTACATTTAGCATTTAAAGACAGCACTGGGAGTTGTCAAAAGTAATTTTGAGTAATAATGATAAATACACAAGGTATTCTATTTCTAATTTGCATGTTTATATATATATGTATATATTATTCTTCTATATATGTATATATATATATATATATTTTACGTTCAAACAGCTTTCTTTTTTTTGTTGTCATTTCTTTTCAAAAATCATATACTGTACTCTAAAATTAGGTACTCTATAAACAATTTTACTCTTTTTACTTTTCGTTTTTATTCCTAGAATGCTCAGTTGTACATTCAAGCTTTCTAAAGATTGTTTTGTATAATTTTCTTTTTTGATACGATGAAGAAATGCAAGATGTTCAAACGGTACATAACAGAACTGTGCTAATGAAACATTGGAAATCAAACTCGGCCAGTTCTGCACAGTATATTACTTTCACTCTTTCTTGTTCCTTTCCCAGTTAAACTTTTGTGATTTTCCTGCAGCCTTTAGCACGTCTTTCTGTTCTTTTACAAAACGATAAAACAAAACGCAGTCAAACCTGAAATTCATTGGGTCTTGCAATTCAAACTGACGGCACTGTGGGAATGAAGACTTCCTTATTGACATTCAAAGTAATAAGTTGAAGTAAGTGGCTGCTAATAATATTTTAGCCACAGAAATGCACACGTGTTGACACTGACACAGATATATGTTGGACATGGGAGTTTTGCCACACGAGTTACGTGAGATTAGTGTTGCCGTAGTGTCCGGCTTATTAGTCAGAAAGATGCGTTGGCGAGGAGGCCTTAAACGGTGAGCCTAAACAGCCCGATCGTGTTATCACTGTTATTTACGAACATTGACTTGTTATTACAAAAACAGTGCACGTGTTTAAAAAAAAAGCCCCCCCGTCTTTAAACAAATAAATATCAACAAACACAAAGCTGCACTTTCCAAACAGTTCACAAACCCCGAGCACATCAGGACGCCGAGTCACGACTCCCACATTCATTTGATGATATGACATTCCAAGGTGCCCTTGAATGAAACGGCTGGCCCGCACGGTGTGAGTGTTAAACCCCAAAGTGTATAGCAATCCGTTAACTTTAAGCAACTTTTTAAAAACATGAAACTTGCTGTTAGTACTGAAACATAAGAAGTGACATCGGAACTTAGCGAGTTCAGTAATCGCGTCTCGTCCTGCTGTGTCCTTAGGTGCAAAATGCCCGGCAAACCGCTAAACCTTTCAATATTGCCCGCTCTGCGGCTGACGTCACCAGCGCCCTCGCCACCCAGCCAATGACATTCAAATGTTTGTTTGTTTCTTTATTTGTCAAAGGATTGCGTCATAAAATCCAACGATGCAAATCAGCGTTTAATTCGTTAATGTCCATATTTGTTTATTGCTGTCTTTTAGTGCCTTTTATACTTGGATACTAATATATACCACTTAGTGCCCATCTTTCTTTCTTTCTTTCTTTCTTTCTTTCTTTCTTTCTTTCTTTCTTTCTTTCTTTCTTTTTGTGCCTTTCATACTTGTACAGTAATATGTAGCACTCAGTACCCATCATAAAATGCAAAAAAAAATAACCCAAAAAAGCTGAAAGTTGCAGTGGTTGAATTGAGGTGTGGCAGCGCTGCTCAAACAGCCAGCAGGTCCAGTAGGCAGCCATTGGGCACCTACAGAGTGGCACATGAGTTGCTGGCAAGAAGGACGATTAGACGTCTAGGAATCTTTAAAAAGGAGCCGAAAGAGGGATTGTGACCATCTGTATCTGTTTGTTTCTACGCTTCACACTCACAAACACAACCTCGGCTGTACCTTCTGGATTGACCTGCTTCTCTGTGTCACGTTGTCCTGATTGCAGACTCTTCATCTGAGGAGGACTCCCAATCAGGGCAGATCTTCATGTAACCTTTGGAACCTGGTAGGACACAGCTGTACATTTCATTCAGAGGGCCCTCACAGGAGTTTGTCATTCCAGTCACCATTGTCACCCGCACAGGCTGGACTGGAGTGTTTTAGACTGTCCTACGTGTTCATTGTTTATCGTCTACTGCCTAGTGTTTTGTTCCATTTCATTTGTTCAGTGTGTGTCAAGTAATTATTGCCGTTGGGGTAATTTGGGTGGGATATTCGTACGTGTTATTTGTTTACTGATTGTTTTTTGTTTCTTCCTTTCTTTAGTTAATATATACTTTATCTGTCGCTCTTTTACGTGGCTCTGTTTGTGAGTGGGTGAGTTGAGTTCAGCCCTGTCCTGGGGTCTCCGAAATAAAATAATGAATCGCTCTTTAGCAAAGCAGTGAAAACCTGAGCGTCCATGCCATACAAGCAGAGGCCCAACTCGACTGTTATGGGCTGTCGTTAAAGTGACTCTCGCTCGTCGGTCACCTTGGCAGTGAGAGTACTGGCAGTGCCTCTTCAGTCGCCTTGTTGAGCAGCTCTGCTGAGATGCGGCCACACCGTTCACAAATCAGTGATCGGATCCTCCTGTCAAAGTGAAGAGCAATGCGTTGTAAATGATGTGATTGTTTTTATTTAGAAATATACAACAAGCTATTATGAAATGAAAGTTGATTATGTATGAAGGTGCATTACTATGAAGTGGCTTCCAGATTCTGTTTCTGTAAAGCTGGTGTGCTTTAGAGGCGGTGGAAAGTCAGTAGTGCAAATGCCAACTACGGCAGAGCAAAGCCAGGATTTCTACAGCACTTCCTCTTATTTCTCATTAAGATTTGTTTTCACTGTTCCTCGTTTAGATGTTCGTGTTATCAGACATTGCAATAATTCCAGTTGCTGATGAGAGTGTAACCCCCCTCTCCCCAACAATGACTTGACTTGACTATAAACTTTATCACTTCAGACATGAAAGGGCAGGACTTGATCACACCTCTGGTTCACATTCTTAGGAATTGTACAGTCGACTAAAAACATCGCAGACATTCCCATCGCCGATTAGTTTGTTTCTTGTGCACATTTGACATGACGTGCGCTAGATGACAGAAGATATCAGTGCAACTTCTCATGAGGCACACTGATCGTAGAAAACACGATTACCATTTTAATACAATTAGCAGAGCAAGCAAACACAGAGCAGCAAACGCACTTTTTGTTGTCTTCCTTTCTGCCCCCACGATGCCCACTCTGTCCCTTTCGGCTTGTCAGTCAGTTACCCTTTGCCTTTCTGCGTTATTTCCTGCTATACGTGTGTGTGATTGTGTGTCGTTTTACACACTGAATCAATAATAACAGCAACAATAGTAACAATAATAAAAACATGGTAACGTAACAGGACCGTTCCACTGCCAAGTGGGCTTCGTTTTAGTTTGGGTTGAGGGTCCAGGAGGCCTGCATGCCATTTCCACCTGAACAGTCCGTTACGCAATTCCACTTGTGCCCACCTGAGGGTTTTCTATTCCTCATCAGCTCTAAGAAGCACGTCACAAAGTCTGGGAACAAAAGACCACTTTGGTTCATTGCAGGACTTGTAGGCCTTACTGACTAAAGTCATGTCAAGATAGAGATTGATTTGGAAAAGTGAAGTTGTTGTAGAATTTGCCAGATGCTACATAAAACAAACTGTCTGTGATTAACTGATCAGAACTGCTTGTCAACCTGCCATGGCTCCTTGACACTTTCCTCCAAAAAAAGCTGCTCTACTAGCCGTCCTCATAGTGACTTCAGCTCTTTACCAAAGTTGAATGGTCTCCACAGTCTGGTGTCAGAAGTGGGATTGACTTTGCCCAGGTGCTCCTGGCTCATCAGAGATTGTGTGCAGTCCATCTTGGATGCGTTACTCCCACTCTGAGGCGCTCATTTGTGCACAGTTCCACCAAGACGTCCCATGGTTTTTTACTATTTCGGTTTACTTTATCTGTAATATTTTGCTGGTCTGAATATTGTCTTCTGTCTTTGCTCACTCTCTCCTGTAAGCAGCACTGGCTTTTTCATTTTACAGAGGAATAGCTCACTTGTTTTCCTCAGTACCAGTGATAACAAAAGAGGGCTGTTACTCCATGTTGTAAATAACGTTTCTCTTAACTGATTGTGTCTTGTCGGTGGCTCCTAAGAGACCTGTTCGCCTTTCACAAACGAGCAGTATGCAGTAGACCTTGTATTATAATCTCAGAATATCTTAACGTATGAGGTGCTGAGCTGCACTTGAAGAAGAAAGGACAGATGTGCGACGTGTCAGACTAGTGGGTGGCCCTCTTGCCCAGCACCTCCAGAACCCTCCATCTGTAATCTCAGCTCCAGATTGGCTGCGTCTTTGCCATTTGTATTCCTCCCCAACTTCTGAAGCACTGAGCACATCTCCCCTGTCTTCGGATCACAACCCAGGTTGCATGTCCCCTGTAGGACTGCTTCCCAAGACCCATGAGTTGTTTAGAAGGCTTTGCAGAGTCTCGCCCCGCTGGTGTTTTGGAGCGTCTGTCCCCCTGCATTCCTCAGTGTCACCTCAGCGCCTCAGACATTGGTTTGCTTCTTACTTCGAGACCCAAGAACAAAAACTAGTGCAGCGTCTTTCTTCAACTGTGTGACAAACATCTGGAATTATTTGTTAATGGAGAAGAAACGAAGGGCAAGTCCACTTTGTACATGTCGCTCTTTCTTAATTCCTTGCTAAAAGACAGTGAGTGGTACAGCACACAATCGTAAGATTTGCTGCAGGAAGTAACTCCGTATTTCTTGGTTTACATTTGTTTTGGTGCCGCTGCCTCCTGGTCAAGTCCTCTGTAACTGCCGCTGATGCTGAAGAGAAGAAACGTTCTCAAGATCCTTCTCATATAGATCTGTAATTGGACCACAGGGCCACATTTCTGTACGTTGCGAGGTCCACAGGGGCCTGGCACTCTTTGGCCTTGGAAGCCCTCGAAGTTTATTTTGTCCAGCATCTTCGACCTCAGGATATGTTTGTTAAAAACTAGAGGGACTTTCTCTTGGTCTCAGATTTACTTTTGGAATGTCTTTTAATTATAATTTATTATTTGTTGTTGTTGTTGTTTTCTTTTGGTTCTTTCTTTCTTTTTGTGAAACTACTGACATTACTCTTGTATAAAATTCTGTTATACAAAGGTGATTTCTGGACACATTTTCAGGGACTAGTTAGGGAAAATATGAAGTACTAACCATAACTGCATGTATATAGCGCCTTACACTTCAACACCACCAAGGTGCAGCTTCATCTGGATGATGTTTGCACCAGTACACCCACCACACATGAGCTGGTGACAGCTTGAGAGAGAGAGTTAGCCAGTTAGGGGCAGGCAGGAGATGATCAGGAGGCCAGAGTGACTTGGCTGTGGTGGGCAATTTAGACAGGACATGGGGACACACCTTACAAAAGAGAGTCGAGACCTTTGTCTTACTCCTCATATTTACTGCCTGCACTGGGGGGCATTGGGATCCACACACAGACCACTGGGTCGGCGCCCCCTGTTGGCCTCTTCCAGCACCAGCCCATCCAAGTGCTGGCCGGGCCTGAATGTTCTTAGCTTCAGGTGGATGAGCTGTCCTGGAGAGCGTGACGAATGGCTGCCGGTGTAGTTGTTAGTTTAAAGGTAACCCGTTTTTGTGTTCTGTTACAAGACGATGACTCTGTGACTCCTAATAGTATGCGGTTGGTTGCATACTGTAATGTTATTATTCATCCTCCCACTTATTGACAAGTTTAGTAATTCTGTTTTTATGGAGTTCAAAAATCTAGGATAACTTTATAATTACTGTAGCAAAAGCCTACAAGTATCTCTTTTTTTATTTTCCTTCCCATTAACTATTTAACACAGTGCCATTGTTGGACATGTGTACACTTTATACATCTGATATTCTTATACATTAGAATAAGGAGCTCAATCAAAGAATACAATGAATATTATTTATTATATAAACTAATAACAAAGTAGCCAAGTTGATAATAAGAATAAACAGAATTTGAAATAGAAATTTAATATTAATGTTTGTTTTTATTTCTTTTCAGAATGTCTAATGCGGTGTTTCCCAACCTTTTTTGAGCCTCTGCACATATTTCACATTAGAAAAATCACAAGGCACACCACAAACAAAAATGTCACAAAAAGTATATTTTTTGAAATATAATGAAAATGTAGTCTCAATTTACTCAATTTACTTACTCAGTGTGAAACCTGAGCCTGTTTAGTGGAACACAAAGCTGATATTCTTGCAGGAATTGAAGAAAGACACACATGAAGATCTTCCTCAACAGCTCTGAGTCTCTCTCCTTTTTTCGTCTTTATAGCAGTCATGTTTATAAAGCCCACCTGGCATAGATAGGTTGTGGAGAAAGGAAGCAGAACTGAAATAGCTTTGTTTACCACAATGGGGAACTCCTCGGCAGCAGTCAGCCAGTAACTGTCCAAAGGTAGATCAGCAAAGCTCAGTTTTAGACCACCATTTGGTCTCAGCTCAGTTATTTCTTCTGCTCCTGCACAGTCCTGTCCTTTCCAACTGCAGTTGAGCTCTATGGGTTCCTAACCCAGTCAAGGCAATCGGTGGAAAGTGAAGTGAAATAACATGACAACTTCTGCTCAAGACTTTACAGATGTTTGCCTATTGTCTCACACAGTGCAGCACTGTTGACACCCTGCTATTTCTGGGTGTGTAAGAACATGTTAAGGTTGGCACTTTTCAACAAGCTGCACCTTTGAACAAAATCCCTTTACTTTATCTGTACTTGTGAGCAGGTTTTTAATTTCGGCCTTACATTCGTGAGTTCAGGTCAATCAGATGTTGAAATATATCTGCCAGATATGCCAGTCTTGCACACTCGTCACTTGAGAGCAACTTAGCGTCATCATACTTCTGATTTGTCAAAAACACTTGAAGTTCCTCCTGTATCTCATACACATGGTCTGAAACTTTGCCACGGGACAGCCACCGGACCTCCGTGTGGAGCAATAAATCTTTATGTTGCACTCCCATTTCCTCACACAGTGATGCGAAAATGCGACTTTTTTACAGGTCTCGTCTTCACAAAGTTTATCATGTGCACAACATCTTCCAGTACAGCAGCTACGTCTGCCGGCAATGTCTTGGTAACGAGTGTTTCCCGGTGCAGAAAACAATGCGTGGCAATGACATCTGGATGTTGCTCTTTCACTCTGTTTACAAATCCTTTGGTGTGCCCGAGCATGGCGGCTGCTCCATCGGTGCAAACACCTACACAGTTTTGCCACTTCAGTCCTCCTTGTTCAAGGTACTCTGACACAACTCGAAAAATTTCCTGTTCTGTTGTTCTTTCTGGCAATTCCTTGCAAAACAGAAAGTTTTCTCTGATGATGTCTCCATGTACAAAGCACACATTTGCTTTTCTTTCTTAGCTCCACATTCCTGACGTGGCTTTATAAATACACGGAAATTAACTGCATATTATTTATTAGTGTAATGCATCTGATTGTAATTAACCTGCAGCAATATACTGGTCCAGGGAATAGCCATAGTATTCCAAATACCAGAACTGCTTTAGCGTTGTTACGCTCACTGCATCTTGTTCTTCTTTTTGCTGCACCCGTTAAGGGTTGCCACAGCAGATCATCTTTTTCCATATTACTCTCACTGCACCACTCGGAGTATTTATATCACTGTATCTGAGTGTGAATCACAGCAGCAGCTGATCGGAAAGAGAATTATCGGTATACAGTTTCAAGTACACACTACCTCAGCCACAGCAAAAAGCGTCAAAGACTTTCCTGTACGGACCTCGCGTTTCAGAAACAGTTTCATCCCAAGAACTCTAAATGCACTCAATCAGTCCATCAAGTGCTCCTTGTAGAACTGTTTGTACTTATAAGTACAATCACCTCACTGTAAACTTACACTACAGTTATAGTATTGCACAACCTGCGCTACTTTATAAAGCGCGTATGATGACAATATCATTTTTAAGATGAAATGCAGCAAAATATGTTGCTTATAGTATACAGATAAAACTTTAACTTCATTTAAATAATCTGCATTGTTAATAATTAAACATGTGAGGACACGGTGCCACAGCGTATAGCTAGTTCACGGATAGCTCCTGCCTTGCACTGTATTATTGCTGGTGCTGATGCGACACTGGAAAGATAGACGGATAGAATAATTAAACATGTACTACGAAGATATTTCAATGTTCCTTAAAAGTTTTGAAGAATCGGCATTCTAAGCTTACAGATGGCTTAACGTCTATTACAGAGCTGATTGTGTGGCGATTGGGTATTTGGAGAAAGAAAAGTACGTTTGAAAGAGACAGTACTTCTGTAATAAATTATTTCATCGAAGGTCGCACATGGCGCAGCAAGCCCCTTGCGTGAGATATGAACAATCACTGCGCCACCGTGTTTCCATGTTTAATAACATGCTTTCATTCCTATCATCATGAAAAAGATATCACGTATACATCTCAGTATTTTAATTATTCAGAGAGCTGTAATATCTCGAATGTAATGGATTCTGTGTCCTGTTGGAGAAAGAGAAAGAATGGAAGCACGTAGTGATTCACACACAGAGCACATAGAAGATCAAACACAGAACAAAGCATTTAACGTGCTACTTGAGAAACTAGTAAAATAAACGATTTTAAGATGAAGTTTATGATGTTCTACTTTAATGGCAAATTACACTACGTGATTAAAGTGGAAATTTCGAGATTAAAGTTGACATTTCATGCTTTTTTCCCACTGTCTGCCTATTTTTTTGTCTGTACCCTAATAAGCTTTCATATGACACTCAGATGGTGGGCTACGACTCGCCTTTTCACGGTGACATTGATAATGTGATTTCTTTTTTATTTCGGGCACTGTGCGACTTTGTGAACTCGATCTTTCGAGTTTCTCCGACACTCTGTCACTCGATCAACTTCCTTTTGTTGATTATACCACTGTTTAAACCAACAAACAGTACGTTTTTCCTTTGCCTCTACTTGGTATTTGCTGAAATTCTTATATTTTCCCCTGTGCTTTTCCCATTATCTTTTCTCAGAAGGCTATTTATATTGATGTGCATATTCAAAGAGGCCTAATTCTGGGAGGAGTTGGGGCGGGACAGAAGGCGCGTGCATGTACGTTACTTTTCATGCTAATCGGGATTTATGTAGTGGAAGAACGTGAAAGTTTGCGTGCGCACAAATTCCTGCATCTGGATTTTTCTGTGCATACACACAATCCCGCTTTAGTGCTTACGCCATGTTATAGTGTGAGTTCCCGCATGGCGTTATACATGAGGCCCCTGGTCCTCCCAGCGTGGAGGCGTTCCAACAGGGCAAGGACTCTGGCCATCCTCCATAATATATATATATATATATAGAAATACACACAAATACATATGTAAATGAGTAGAAAGGTCTACAGGACTTTAATGAGACCAGCTATGCAAGGCTATTATAGTTTTGCCTTTTTATATTAGTTTTTATTTCTATATTTTTTCTGACCTTACTTAGAAATTCAGTTTAGTTTTAGTTTTCCTTCAGCGTGTATTTTTAGTTTTAGTTTAGTTTTTATTTCACAAAGACATTTCTATTTTATTTTTATATCTATTTGTTTCAGTTTTAGTTTTAGTAATTATGGTATGGATCTCCTACGGAGTTTAGTTTTGTGTCACAATCAGACAGAACTGTACACTTAACAGATTTGGATACGAGTTTAATGTCAGTGGAAGCTTACTACACTACATGGTTTACTATCTTGTTTTGTTTTTGTCTGATAAAAACAAGCATAATCAAAACTAGATACTGAATATGAGCAATTTTACACAATTTTTATAATTTTTTTAATATTTTCTCATGAAAATCATGGGGGCTTAGGAAGAACAAGGCTCTTAGACTTGAATCAGTGTGAAGACCCCACCTAGATGTATTGAGGGAAACAAAGAAATACAAGCATGTGGTGTGAAGGTTAGGGGCAGTGAGACTTGAAGAGAGCACCATAAAGGACAGTAAACCCATAATGAGCAGGTAATAGGAGTGGGCACCGCTGAGCTGACAAGAACTGACAAGATGAACACCTGGGCAACGGGCCAGTCCAAATACAACAATATTTCTTTCTATGAAACATTTCCATACACAGGATGAAGTTCAAAAGTGCTTTACAAAAAGTCAAAGGAACAGATTTAAGAAAAGAAAAAGAATAAATAAAAAAATACACACTTACATAACACAGAAATTTAATTAATAGAAAAGTCCTTATTAAAAATGAGTCTGATAATAAGGTTAGATGAGTTGGGAGGAACAAAAAAAGGTTTATGGGTGCAGGTTTATGGGACACTGGTGTGATTTTTGGGCACACAAGACCTGAACCTCTAGGACACATCACAAGAGCTCTGGTGTGCTGTGAAAGCGTGTGCATTTGTTTGTTTAGGGCAGGCCAGGTTTATATATTCACACACAAAGACCTTACAAGACAGCTTAATGTCTAGCACCCTGTGGCCCATTGCAAAACGGCTGCATTAATGCTAAAAGAACCAAGAATAACGTGAATTAATTGTAGTTGCAAGTAGCTGCACATAATTCTGCACATGTAGCAGTAACAGAAACCTGACTCAGTCTGAAAGAAGCGAATGAAGAGAACAGACGGGTACACGTCACACAGCTGGATAAGGTGGGTGAGTATGCATTTATGTGAAGGATTAATTGAATGTGTGTCTGCTTCAAATGGTTATAGGCTACCAAAAACCAGTCAGACAATACACATCAAATTGCCAGTTGCAAATTGAAAATATTCCTTTATTTGAGTCACACCATGACTTAAATCTCACTAGGGAGGAAATTAAGGCGATCAAGGAGATTTCCCTGAACAAAGATATTGTGGTAAAAAAGGCTGACAAGGGAAATGCAATCGTGATTTTAGAGAGAGAGGACTATATTTTGGAAGTAAAACGTCAACTATCAGATACTAATTATTATTGTAAATTAAAAGAACCTATTTATCAAGAAACCCAAAAGATTTGTCATAAAATATTAGATCACATGTATCAACACAATATATTAAATCATAAACAAATTCCATCCATCCATCCATTTTCCAACCTGCTGAATCCGAACACAGGGTCACGGGGGTCTGCTGGAGCCAATCCCAGATAAACAAATTCAATTTCTTAAAAAACCTTTAATCCCCAGAGAAAGATTCTTTTACATACTTCCCAAAATACATAAAGACCCCCTTACATGGACTAAACCCAATTTGATCCCACCTGGCAGACCCATAGTCTCAGACTGTGAAAGTGAAACATACAACATTTCAAGTTTTATTGATTATTTCCTTACACCATTATCCCAGAAGCACCCTTCCTCTATCAAGGATTCCTATCATTTTTTTAGAAAAAATTAAAGAATGCCCCATCAATAGTGAGACTATATTGTTCACTATTGATGTAGAAAGTTTATACAGTAATCCCTCACTTATCGTGGGTGATAGGTTCCAAGGCCGACCGCGATAACTGGATTTCCGTGAAGTAGGGACACCATATTTATTTAATTATTTAACGTGTATTTGGACGTTTTTAAACCCTCCATGTATTGTTTACAACCCACCCTTTACTCTATTAATAACAGGGACAACTGCTAAGCAATATGAAATCGGTAGATAAGTTTACACTTACTGTATAGCGAAGTACACGTAGCTATATATGACGTGATAATGGTGATGAATATGCTGCGCAGTAAAAATGATGACGATGAAGGTGATAATCCCCTGAATGCAATAGCAAGAGCACGTTAATGCTGAATGAGTGAGATGAGACTTCCTGGTTAATGCAGCACTCCGTCGCTGAGCCAATCAGCAGCACACAGGAACTTAAGTGTGTGCTCTGATTGGGTAGCTTCTCAGCCATCCGCCAATAGCCTCTCTTGTATGAAATCAACTGGGCAAACCAACTGAGGAAGCAAATACCAGAAGTAAAAAGACCCATTGTCCGCAGAAACCCGCGAAGCAGCGAAAAATCTGCGTTATATATTTAGATATGCTTACATATAAAATCCGCAAAGTTGTGAATCCGCAAAAAGTGAACCGCGAAGTAGCGAGGGATTACTGTATACCAATATAGTTATTGATCATGGCATAGAAAAAATTGAATATTGGTTGAACCATTACAAAATTAAAGGAAGACCGGACAAATATATTTTAAAATTGTTAAGTAGCTCTCTTAGAAGAAATGATTTGACATTTGATGAAGACTATTATTTACAAGTAAAAGGCACAGCTATGGGCAAAAGATTTGCTAACCTTTATTTGGCCAAATGGGAGTTGGAACTTGACCAGATATTATTTATTCATGAAACCAACAGTTTACTGGAGGTTTCTAAACGATTTTTTTGGATTATGGGATTTTGGAGAAGAGTCCTTCCTAAAATACTTTGGGATCATTAACTCCCATTGGCCAAACATTAAATTACAATATTATCTGTCACAACACAGTATTAATTTCCTGGATCTGGACATCTATAAAGGCAATGCTTTTTTACAGAGTAAAGTGTTCTTTAAAAGAACTGACACACACGCCCTGTTACATTACAAAGGGTAACTGACTGACAAGCCGAGAGGGACAGAGTGGGCATCGTGGGGGCAAAAAGGAAGACAACAAAAAGTGCGTTTGCTGCTCTGTGTTTGCTTGCTCTGCTAATTGTATTAAAATGGTAATCGTGTTTTCTATGATCAGTGTGCCTCATGAGAAGTTGCACTGATATCTTCTGTCATCTAGCGCACGTCATGTCAAATGTGCACAAGAAACAAACTAATCAGCGATGGGAATGTCTGCGATGTTTTTAGTCGACTGCACAATTCCTAAGAATGTGAACCAGAGGTGTGATCAAGTCCTGCCCTTTCATGTCTGAAGTGTGTGGTGCCCGGCGGGCATCCATGCCCGGCCGGGACGCCTAGGAGGAGTGGAGGAGGGCTTGTGCCTCCTCCAGGACACAAGGGGGCGTCCTCCCTGGTGGCTTTGGGGACCACGGGTACGGAGCTTGGAAGCTCAGCCCTGTAGGGGCCCGTGGTCACCGCCAGGGGGCGCCCCAATGCCTTGGGAGTGTTGGCCCTCAGTACTTCCGCCACACCGGGAAGTGCTGGGGGGAAGAAACTTGAGAGCACCCGGTGGACTTCCGGCAACACCTTGGGAGCTTCCGCCACACAGGGGTGTGGCTACGGAGGCCCTAATGATGCACCTGGAGCCCATCCAGGGCACATAAAAGGGGCTGCCTCCCTCCAGTCGGCGCGAGAGTCGGGAGGAAGAAGACAAAGCGTGTTGGAGAGGAGTGGAGGCGGACCAGGAAGAGAAAGGCATTGTGTTGTGGCCAGGACTTTGAAGGGGTGATTGGTGCTTTGGCACTGGTTTGTGCACTTGGACTTGTAAATATTATGTATAATAAACATGTGTTGGGTGACATGACCGTGTCTGCCTGTCTGTGTCCGAGCCAATCTCCACAAGTGATAAAGTTTATAGTCAAGTCAAGTCATTGTTGGGGAGGGGGGGGGTTACACTCTCATCAGCAACTTGAATTATTGCAATGTCTGATAACACGAACATCTAAACGAGGAACAGTGAAAACAAATCTTAATGAGAAATAAGAGGAAGTGCTGTAGAAATCCTGGCTTTGCTCTGCCGTAGTTGGCATTTGCACTACTGACTTTCCACCGCCTCTAAAGCACACCAGCTTTACAGAAACCGAATCTGGAAGCCACTTCATAGTAATGCACCTTCATACATAATCAACTTTCATTTCATTATAGCTTGTTGTATATTTCTAAATAAAAACAATCACATCACTTACCACACATTGCTCTTCACTTTGACAGGAGGATCCGATCACTGATTTGTGAACGGTGTGGCCGCATCTCAGAAGAGCTGCTCAACAAGGCGACTGAAGAGGCACTGCCAGTACTCTCACTGCCAAGGTGACCGACGAGCGAGAGTCACTTTAACGACAGCCCATAACAGTCGAGTTGGGCCTCTGCTTGTATGGCATGGATGCTCAGGTTTTCACTGCTTTGCTAAAGAGCGATTCATTATTTTATTTCGGGGACCCCAGGACAGGGCTGAACCCAACTCACCCACTCACAAACAGAGCCACATAAAAGAGCGACAGATAAAGTATATATTAACTAAAGAAAGGAAGAAACAAAAAACAATCAGTAAACAAATAACACGTACGAATATCCCACCCAAATTACCCCAATGGCAATAATTACTTGACACACACACTGAACAAATGAAATGGAACAAAACACTAGGCAGTAGACGATAAACAATGAACACGTAGGACAGTCTAAAACACTCCAGTCCAGCCTGTGCGGGTGACAATGGTGACTGGAATGACAAACTCCTGTGAGGGCCCTCTGAATGAAATGTACAGCTGTGTCCTACCAGGTTCCAGAGGTTACGTGAAGATCTGCCCTGATTGGGAGTCTTCCTCAGATGAAGACGTCTGCAATCAGGACAACGTGACAAGGAGAAGCAGGTCAATCCAGAAGGTACAGCCGAGGTTGTGTTTGTGAGTGTGAAGCGTAGAAACAAACAGACACAGATGGTCACAATCCCTCTTTCGGCTCCTTTTTAAAGACTCCTAGACGTCTAATCGTCCTTCTTGCCAGCAACCCATGTGCCACTCTGTAGGTGCCCAATGGCTGCCTACTGGACCTGCTGGCTGTTTGAGCAGCGCTGCCACACCTCAATTCAACCACTGCAACTTTCAGCTTTTTTGGGGTTTTTTTATGCATTTTATGATGGGTACTGAGTGCTACATATTACTGTACAAGTATGAAAGGCACAAAAAGAAAGAAAGAAAGAAAGAAAGAAAGAAAGAAAGATGGGCACTAAGTGGTATATATTAGTATCCAAGTATAAAAGGCACTAAAAGACAGCAATAAACAAATATGGACATTAACGAATTAAACGCTGATTTGCATCGTTGGATTTTATGACGCAATCCTTTGACAAACAAAGAAACAAACAAACATTTGAATGTCATTGGCTGGGTGGCGAGGGCGCTGGTGACGTCAGCCGCAGAGCGGGCAATATTGAAAGGTTTAGCGGTTTGCCGGGCATTTTCCACCTAAGGACACAGCAGGGAGAGACGCGATTAGTGAACTCGGTAAGTTCCGATGCCGCTTCTTATGTTTCAGTACTAACAGCAAGTTTCATGTTTTTAAAAAGTTGCTTAAAGTTAACAGATTGCTATACGCTGTGGGGTTTAACACTCACACCGTGCGGGCCAGCCGTTTCATTCAAGGGCGCCTTGGAATGTCATATCGTCAAATGAATGTGGGAGTCGTGACTCGGCGTCCTGATGTGCTCGGGGTTTGTGAACTGTTTGGAAAGTGCAGCTTTGTGTTTGTTGATTTTTACTTGTTTAAAGACGAGGGGGATGGGGGGCCTTTTTTTTTAAACGCGTGCACTGTTTTTGTAATAACAAGTTAATGTTCGTAAATAACAGTGATAACACGATCGGGCTCTTTCGGTTCGCAGTTTAAGGCCTCCTCGCCATCGCATCTTTTTGACTAATAAGCCGGACACTACGGCAACACTAATCTCACATAACTCGTGTGGCAAAACTCCCACGTGTGCATTTCTGTGGCTAAAATATTATTAGCAGCCACTTACTTCAACTTATTACTTTGAATGTTAATAAGGAAGTCTTCATTCCCACAGTGCCGTCAGTTTGAATTGCAAGACCCAATGATTTTCAGGTTTGACTGCGTTTTGCTTTATCTACATATATAAAAATGGAATGGGTGGGGTCGTCGGGTGGG